>NC_061509.1:62802600-62931175 GCF_022539505.1 Lolium rigidum
TTCGACCTGGTACTTTCCGTTTGTTCTGAAATTTTTTATTATAAAATCCCCCGGACCCCTGGAGGTCCGTATATCGTTTTCTCGACGTGTTTTGTTTCGAGCTGTTTCTGCCAGGATTTGTTTCGGATTTAGAGCCATCATGTCTTCGTCGGGAACTCCGAAGGACAGCTCCTGCAAGGATGTTGGCAACTTGTACATGGAGGAGCTGAGGATGCACCCAAAGGAGTTGATGCTCGTTGAGGGAAAACTGCAGATCAAAGATGTTCAGGGTCCCAAAGGCGAAGGAAGCTTGGAAGACAGGATGGAGAAGCTTGTCAGGAATTCATCACCACCATCGCCAAAGGAGTAATTCATCATCGGTATTGGCATCCCCTTGGTTTGTTCCAAGCTTGGGGGAGTGCCGCGGTATCACATTATCATTACCTTTTTACTTTTTACTATCAAGTAGTGTCATATCATGAGTAGGGAAGTTATCGTATAAGATGGGTTGCAGTGTGGAAGTATCTCTCCTTTAGTTTGTCTATGTATCCCTTGGTGTGAGTTATCGTTATGGAATATTAATGAGAAGTCTTATCATTTACATTTTGCACACCTTATTTTAGTTTGCAATTTCTATTATATGATTGATCTTGATTTTAGTATTGGTACCACTTTGGGAGCATTAAGTAAATCTATTTGGTTTTGGCAAACTTAGCAATGGTCAATAGCAACAACACTTTGAGTTTAAGAAGAATAGAGGAAGTACATGTAGAAGATATTATTATCTTTCTTATCGGTTCTTAGCTTAGTATTCTAAAGTTAAAGCTGTTTGTGCTTACAAGTAAGATGCATGATTGTTTCTATCACATGTATATTTGTTTGTTTCCCTCAACTCCTATGCTTGCTAATTAACCTTGCTAGCCAAAGACTGTCATCGAGAGGGAATACTTCTCGTGCATCCAAACCTGAACCCAAACCTATGCCATTTGTGTCCACCATACCTACCTAATGCATGGTAATTTACTGCCAATCCAAGTAAATACTTCATGTGCTACCTTTAAACAATTCAAAACTTATTACTTCTTATTTGTGTCAATGTTTTATAGCTCATGAGGAAGTATGTGGTGTTTTATCTTTCAGTCTTGTTAGGCGGCCTCCACTAAAGGACTAGTGGCTTCATCCACTTATCCTATAATTTTGCAATAAGAGGCGGCAACGGGGTTCCCAGCCCCAATTAATCAACTTTCATTAATAATTCTCTTCACATGTTTTGCCCTGATTCATCGGTAAGCAACTTAATTTTGCAATAGACACTCCTCCATGGTATGAGATTGTTGGAAGGCACCCGAGGATTCGGTTAGCCATGGCTTGTGTAAGCAAAGGTTGGGGGAGTGTCATCCTTAAATAAACTAAAGTACATGTGTAAATAAAAGAGAAGAGGGATGATCTACCTTGCTTGGTAGAGATAACGTCCTTCATGGGAGCCGCTCTTTGGAGGTACTGTTTGGCAAGGGGGTTAGAGTACCCGCTACCAGTCGTTGACAACAACAAACACCTCTCAAAACTTTACTTTTATTCTCTTTATATGATTTCAAAAACTGAAAAAGCTCTAGCACATGATTTAATCCCTGCTTCCCTCTGCGAAGGGCCTGTCTTTTACTTTATGTTGAGTCAGTAAACCTATTTCCCTCCATCTCAAGCAAGCATTTGAGTTGTTGTGATCAAACTATTATATTGTGATTTGCTTCATCATGTCTTTACTCTTTCTTGTTTAGTACAAGTTTTACCTGAATGAATATAGCTTTGAAAGCCATCAATGATTAATATGATTGAGTATGCAAGTTTACCATAAGCTTTTGAATATGAGAGCGCTGCTCAATAGATAAGTATAATTTGTTAAATGTTCTCTGACCAAGAACAAAGTTTGCCATCACCAATTATGATTTCTTATGCGCCTTTATTTGTGATTACCTTATACTTGTTTCAAGTTGAGTTATATGAGGAAGTTGTTTACTATAATATCCTGTGTGGATGAATATGATGCTTCTTGTCCGTATTTTATTTATCGACTCTTCACTCCATAAACATGTGGTCCTGTTTACTAAGTTCAGTTTCGCTTGGGGACAAGCGAAGTCTAAGCTTGGGGGGAGTTGATACGTCCAATTTGCATCACTATTTTATATCATAATTTGCTTTTATTCATTGATATATTTCATATTGGGACACAATACTTATGTTATTTCATCTATTTTGCATGTTTCATGATTATTTAGAGATCGAGCACCGGAGCCGAGATTACGCTGGAAAAAGCACCGTCGGGATGCAATATTTCGGAAGATCAAGCTGTGGAAGGAAGTTTTACCAAAAACCCTATTTTTCCGGATGACGGAGGAAGCCGGAAGGGGGAGCCGGCTGGACCCGGGGTGGGCCCACACCATAGGGTGGCGCGGCCCATGGCTCGGCCGCGCCACCATGTGGTGTGGAGCCCCCTCGGCCTCTTTCGCCTCCTTTTCTTGGCGAAACCCTTCGTCCCGAAGACCTAAGCCACGAGAGGAATCCTCACGAAGGGTTACGGCCGCCTCGCGGGGCGGAGAACACCAGAGAGAAAAGAGCTCTCCGGCGGGCAGGAATCCGCCGGGGAAATTCCCTCCCGGAAGGGGAAATCGACGCCATCGTCACCGCCATTGAGCTGGACATCATCTCCATCACCATCATCATCATCTCCACCATCATCACCGCCATCTCCACCGCTGGACATCGTCACCGCTGTAGCAATTTGGGTTTGATCTTGATTGTTTGATAGGGGAAACTCTCCCGATACTGATTTATACTTGTTATTGATGCTATTGAGTGAAACCATTGAACCAAGGTTTATGTTCAGATTGTTATTCATCATCATATCACCTCTGATCATGTTCCATATGATGTCTCGTGAGTAGTTCGTTTAGTTCTTGAGGACATGGGTGAAGTCTAATTGTTAGTAGTGAACTATGGTTGAGTAATATTCAATGTTATGATATTTAAGTTGTGGTGTTATTCTTCTAGTGGTGTCGTGTGAACGTCGACTACACGACACTTCACCATTTATGGGCCTAGGGGAATGCATCTTGTACTCGTTTGCCAATTGCGGGGTTGCCGGAGTGACGAAACCTAAACCCCGTTGGTATATCGATGCGGGGAGGGATCGCGGGATCTCGAGTTTAAGGCTGTGGTTAGATTTATCTTAATTACTTTCTTGTAGTTGCGGATGCTTGCAAGGGGTATAATCACAAGTATGTATTAGTCCTAGGAAGGGCGGTACATTAGCACATGTTCACCCACACAACACTTATCAAAACAATGAAGATTAATCAACTGTATGTAGCGAAAACACTAGACTAAAAGCCCGTGTGTCCTCGAGAACGTTTGGTCATTATAAGTAAACAAACCGGCTTGTCCTTTGTGCTAAAAAGGATTGGGCCACTCGCTGCAATTATTTCTCTCGCATTTTACTTACTCGTACTTTATTCATCTGTTACATCAAAACCCCCGAATACTTGTCTGTGAGCATTTACAGTGAATCCTTCATCAAAACTGCCTGACAACACCTTCTGCTCCTCGTTGGGATCGACATTCTTACTTATCGAAGATACTACGATACACCCCCTATACTTGTGGGTCATCAGTCCTCCAATATCTGGTTGACTCTCTCGGTCTGTCCATTGGTCTGCGGGTGATAGGCAGTGCTAAAATTCAGACGGGTTCCTAGTTCTTCATGCACCTTCTGCCAGAATCTTGAGGTGAATTGTGATCCTCTATCTGACACTATTGACTTCGGGGTTCCGTGCAGGGCGACTATTCTGGAGATGTACAGCTCAGCTAACTTTGGGCCTTGGTAGGTGGTCTTGACAGCGATGAAATGGGCTACCTTGGTCAATCTATCAACCACTACCCATATGGAGTCATTGCCTTTGCTGGCATTTGGGCAAACCGGTGATAAAGTCCATTCCTACGAGTCCCACTTCCATTCCGGAATCCGTAGTGGTTGCGGCGAGTCCTGCGGGTCGGCGATGTTCTGCCTTGACTCGCTGACAGATATCACATTTGGCTATGTAGCTTCCGATCTCCCTCTTCATTCCATGCCACCAGAATTGTTCCTTCAGATCTTGGTACATCTTGGTACCTCCGGGATGAAAAGAGTATAAGGTGTCATGGGCTTCCTTCAGAATAACTTGCTTCAACTCTGAGTCTGATGGTACACACAGGCGTCCGTTGTACCAAAGAACTCCTTCTTCATCTACGGTGAATCCTGGTGCTTTTCCTGCGGCTATCTGGGTCTTGATTCCATCAATGCTGGTATTTCCCTTACGAGCTTCCTTGATCGACCAATCAAGGTGGGTTGTAGCTCCATGCTTGGCTAGGAATCCTTCACCGACTAACTCCATTCTAAATTGCTCAAACTCCTGGTATAGGCTGGGTTGTTCTTCGGCTATCATTGAGTTCAACTGACACGGCAGTCTACTCAGCGCATCCGCTACCACATTGGCCTTGCCGGGGTGGTAGTGAATCTCCATATCATAGTCTTTGATCAATTCTAACCATCTCCGTTGCCTCATATTCAGCTCCTTCTGGGTGAAGATATACTTCAGGCTCTTGTGATCCGAATAGATCGCGCAGCGATTACCCATGAGGTAATGACGCCACACCTTCAATGCTAAAACTACGGCTGTGAGCTCGAGGTCATGGGTTGGATAATTCTGCTCATGCTGCTCATGCTGCTTCAGTTGCCGGGACAGATAAGATATCACTTTGCCTTCCTGCATCAACACACATCCGAGACCAATTTTGGATGCATCGCAGTAGACGTCAAAGGGTTTGGTGATGTCCGGCATGATCAGAATTGGGGCTGAGGTCAGTCTAAGCTTGAGTTGTTGGAAACTCTCCTCACATTTGTCGGTCCATTCAAACTTCTTATCCTTCTTCAACAATTGGGTCATTGGTCGAGCGATGCTCGAAAAGCCTTCTACAAATCTGCGGTAATATCCGGCTAATCCAAGAAAAGCGCGGACCTCGGTCTGGGTGGTGGGGGCTTTCCATTCACGCAGCAGTCTTGATCTTGGCGGGATCTATAGCAATTCCTCCTGCGGACAAGATATGTCCCGAGGAATCCTACTTCCTTCGACCAAAACTCACATTTGCTGAACTTAGCATACAGCTTATGCTCCCTCAGGGTCTCCAAGACAGCTTCTAGGTGTTGTTCATGTTCTTCCTCAGACTTGGAGTAGATTAGGATGTCATCGATGAAAACGACAACAAACTTATCCAGAAAGTTCATGAAGATCTTATTCATGAGATTCATGAAATAAGCGGGGGCATTGGTCAATCCAAATGACATGACATTGTACTCGTACAATCCATATCTGGTGGTAAAGGCAGTTTTGGGAATGTCCGATGCGCGAATCTTCAGCTGGTGGTATCCAGTCCTAAGATCAATCTTTGAGAATACTACGGCTCCGGTCAGCTGGTCAAACAGGTCTTCTATCTTTGGCAAGGGGTATTTGTTCTTTATGGTGACATCGTTAAGCTTACGATAGTCTGTACATAAACGACTGGCACCATCCTTCTCATCCACAAACAAAACTGGGGATCTCCAAGGCGACGCACTTGGTCGAATCAGACCTTTGGCTAGCAGTTCATCCAGTTGCTTCTTTAGTTCCACTAGCTCTGCTGGGTTCATGCTATAGGCTCTCTGGGCTATAGGTCCGGTTCCGGGGATTAACTCGATGATAAACTCCATATCCCAATGCGGGGCATACCGGGTAAACCATCAGGAAACACATCAGGGTATCGACAGACGACCCTGATCTGATCCAAGGTTGGCTTGGCTACACTCTGGTTGCAGGTAAATTTTCTGGGTAGTAGTTCAGAGACATGTTCCACTATGATACTGGTGCTACTGGTCATGGTGATGGCTTTCTTGGCACAGTCAATCATTCCATGATGTTTGGCCATCCAATCCATTCCCAGCACTATTTCCAAACCTTTGGTTCCCAGAATTATCTGATTGGCATAGAAATCTACTTCATGTATTCTAATGGGTACATTTTTACAAAATTATCTGGCTTTAGTGGTTGATCCGGGGATTTGAACTATCATGACATGTTTCAAACTGAGGGGTTGAATTTTACTTGTTGATGCAAAGTCTTCAGTGACAAAAGAATGAGATGCTCCGGAATCAAACAACACTCTGGCAGGTACTGAGTTGACAGGAAACATACCCAGTACAACATCTGGTGCTTCCTGGGCTTCTTCGGCATTCATGTGGAAGAGACGGCCGTTGCGGTTATTGGGGTTGTTGGGGGCGAACTTCTTTCCGGTGGAAACGCGGCGTTGCTGCTGAACAGGTGCTGCGGTGTTGCCGGCGAGCTTGGCGAGTCTCTTGGGGCACTCGTTGGAGTAGTGTCCCACTACACCACACTCATAGCAAGTGATGGTGGACTTGTCCTTGGTTGCGACGGGGATGGCGTTGCTTCCAGTCCTTGGAGCGGTGTTGGTGTTGTTGTTGTTGGGGTTGGGGGCTCTCATTGGGGCACGGTTGAAGTGGTTGGTGTTGCTCTGGTAGTTGGGGTTGTGGTTGGAATGGCCTCCTAGCCTGGGGTTTCCTCCACTCCGATTCTGAAAACCGGGGCGTGAAGTCTGCATCTGGGGCTTGTTGTTTCTGGGGGCAAAACCTCCGCTTGAGCCGGTGCGATACTTTGGAGTATTGCTGGGCCCACTCTGGTGCATCATGCGGCGTTTGCGGTTCTCATTGGCTTGGTTCAACTTGCCTTCCATCTGAATGGCGGAGTCAACAAGGGCTTCAAGGTCGGCAAAGGGGATGTTGACTAGGACAGTCTGGATCTCATCATGCAGTCCGTTCAGGAATCTCTCCTGCCTCTTCTCAGTGGTGTCGGTCTCGTCGGGGGCGTACCTTGACAGTGTAAGAAACCTGTCGCGGTATTCTACCACCGTCATCCATCCTTGCTTGAGTTCGCGGAACTCATCCCGCATCTTCTTGATAAGACCTGGGGGCACATGGTACTTGCTGAACTTGAGCTTGAAATCTGCCCAAGTCATGACTTGACCTCCGTTCATGGCACGGGTGCTGGTCCACCAGGCTCGGGCGGGTCCGGCAAGGTAGTGGGTTGCAAATAGGACCTTCTCGTTGGCTTCAACTCCGGCGACTTCCAAGTTGTTCTCCATAGTCTGGAGCCACTCGTCGGCGTCGAGGGGTTCTTCAGTCTTGCTGAACACCAGAGGGTTGGTGTTCTGGAAGTTCTTGAGCTTAGATCCGGGATGATCATGATTCCCATGGCCTTGGTTAGCAAGGTTTTGCAGTGCTGCGATGTTGGCTTGACGTTCAGCTCTTTCAGTTTCCCTGTCTTGAAGCAGGGTTTGCAGTAGTTGCATCATGGCATCGTTGTTGTTGCGATTGGGAGGGGCCATCTGAGTATACAGAAGATCATAAGATAAGAGGGAAATTTCTATGGTTTATTTTGAGTGAGTTCAAAACTTGTAAAACTTGAATGCTTTTGATGAAAAACACAAACATTCATTCATTCATTCAACATACCACATTACAAGCTAATAGTTCAACACTTCCCATGGTTTTAAGAACCATTCTCATGCTACGATACAAGGGGCGGGATACAACTCACACCTACATCAGTGATCAAGTGCAACTACCCTCATCCTCAATGTCGATAGGAACGACATCGTCAGGTCCGGGCTCCAGGAACGCGTAATCCTCCTCCTCAGTGAAACCGTCCTCCTCAAAGTCATCATCGTCACTCAGGAAGGCGTCTCCTCCCTGAATGTCGATGCCAGCCTCCTCATCCTCCCTCTCTCTCAGCTGATCCTCCTGGGCCTTGACAGTGGCCTCAAGTGACGCGATTTGGGCGCGAAGGCGCACAATAGTAGCGTCCCTCTTGGCACGCTGCAGGCGAAGCTTGTTGCGGTCCTTGGACAGCATCTTGATGGCATCACCGTGAGTGGCCAGTGCGAGGTGGGTCTGGTTCGCGTACGCACGGGCGTTGTCCAGATCCTGCTGAGTATGATACAGCATGAAATCTAGGTGCTCAGCGTGGTGCCTCAACTCAGGGTGAGACTGCAGAGCCATGGGCACTCCTGCGGCATCACACTTCACCAGGTGAGCGAAACGGGACGCAAGCAGGCGCACCGCGTTCTGTCCACAGAGGCGTGCCAGTGCCTCCTGCAGGCCACGTGCGAGCCCATCGAGCCAGTTGCTCTCACGGAAGGAGAAAAGGATTCTCTCCGAGGTGGGAGACTCCATGTTTCCCCTTAGATCTGCGGTGATGATCCACTGCAGCTCGCCGCCAGGCTGATCATTCACCTGGATCCCATGGAACTCGGGCTGGAGGCGTCCCAGAAAGTTCGAGACAGCGGTGAGATCGTGCTCGAAGATCAAGCTGCCTCCGTTACCAAGTTGATAAAACTTGGTGTTGACGGGTGCGTTGGGCTCCATCTGAAAGTGAATTGGGAGAGTAAGTTAGAGAGTGAGCAAGTGTGGCAAAATTTTTAGTAGATACAATAAGAAAGAGCATGATTTATCAAATTTCGCAAAAGCCTTCAAGACAAGAATATGAGTAACTTTTCATAAATATTCTCTTCATTTTGATTTCAAAGTTTAGGTTTTTATGAACGCCCGAGCGTAACGATAAATGGACTCTCTAGTCCACAGGCCAACGTTTGACGTCAGAAACTCCTAGTTGTCGTAGGCGTCCCGCTGGTCATCCTCATGATAATTCTGTTCATCGTCATACTCTGGCCATTTGAATAGCCAGGGACAAAGCCGTAAGTACTTTAAGTACTTGCAAACTAACACTAATGTAAATGCCAACTCTTTGAATAAATGTGCTAAGCTCTAGTTAAATTTGTATAAGCCATATTTTAGTTCACAAGTATTTGATCATGTGCTAACTAACTCAAGTGGGAACATTAGTGTCATTCCCACAACATTGGTTGTAATTCAACAAGTCACCAAGTCACCATTCATATTCACTAAAGTTTTCAAAATCTGACACTGGAAACTGTATGGCCTTTCCAACCGTCCGTAACCGTGGACACGGCTATTCGAATAGATTTACACTCTGCAGAGGTTGCACACTTGTGCCACAACATTTGATTTCATCCGTCGGAATAACTCCGAATCATCGTAACACAGACGCGGATCATCAACCATAACCTTTCACTTACAAATCCTAGTATGAGCACCTCTCCCCATGAGCTTGGCCTCCCGAGTGAAAACCAACTCGTTAACACGGGAGCCGCACAGGGCTTGGCCGTACAATTCACCTCAATTCACATCATTTCTCAACAACGGAGGCAGCCTCGGCATAACCCCTATGACGTGTGTTCAGAGGGAACCCATACTAAAATTTATAAACTTCCAGCTAAGCCCTACCCATAATCAGGTATTGTGGGGGTACTCAAAAATTGGAAAGGTATCGCATTCAAACCAAAATCAGGTTTTCATCAAAAATCACTATCTTCTCTTGTTCACATTCACCTCAAATCATCCAATGGAATGGTTCACCATTCCAAGGTTTCAAATTCCACAAGTCACATGTTCCCATCTAGAGTAGTCAAATTTTAGTATTTTAGCACTAGCACTAATCATGAGGGGTGCTACATTGCTTTGCTATCCTTGAGACTAACTTTGCTATTCTAGTAATCTTCTCTATTTAGACCAAGTTAAATTTACTCCTTGAAAACAACAAGTAAAACTTGTATGGTATAAACTTAGGATAGGCTTGTGTTAAGAAAGATAAGAATCATGGTGCCTTGCCCCAAAGAGGCTTTGCACTTTGCAAGAGTATTAGCTTGCCTTGGTAGTTCTCTAGGTTTTCTTCTTCTTCTTCTGGGTAGAATCCTTCTTCCTCTTGGTATTCTCCGTTGCTAGCGTCTAAATTGGAATACGAGGTATAATCACTCAACAAGCTCAAGAGCTAAACTAAGCACATCATAACTTCACACAAACTATGCTAAGTACACACATAAAATAATTAGGTGCATTGGTTTTCTTTATTAAAGAAAAGTAATTTCATCTCATTACATATGTAATTAATAATCTCTATTTAGTTCTTGAGAGGAATAATTTCCTCTCATTGAAATCTTCTTAAGATTTAAATTCTCAAATGATTATACATGAATTCTTATTGACCTAAGTCAAACATTCATTATCATCATTTAAGAAAATGATTTAAATGAGGTAGACCACCTCATACCATTTAATAATTCTACAATTGATTTAATTCTCCAAGTATTCATATAAGAGGGTTTGACCAGGGGTTCAAACATCACATGAATTCACTTGAGACAAGATTTAAATGAAGTAAAATACTTCATATGATTTACATAATAGTTTTGGACAATATCACTTAACTAAACTAGCCATATTGTCCATTAATTAAACTAGGGCATGATCATGCAAAGTGACCATACCATTTTCTTGCAGAAACAATTAGTGTAAGTCAAATGTGAGCTATTGGAGTTGGAATTAATTAAATATCTATTTTGGTTGATTTTTAATAATTCTTTGAATATGAAAAAGTCCCTGCCTTCTTCTTTTTATCATTTTATTTCCACAACAGATCTCGAGGTTAGACCAGTGGCATATTGTAGATCTTTTTACTAGCTTTCCAACAATATAAAGTTTGTCAAATTTGGCAAAGCCAAACAGATTCTATGAATTTTCAAAGTTGGGTCCAGTATTGAATTCAAATCAAATTTATTAAACGAGATTTGAATTAAAAAGGCCGGCGGGAAAACTAACTGGGCCTAAACATTTAAAACGGCCCAAGGCCAGCCCACCACGCATCCACGCACGCGTGGGCTGCCTGACAAGGGGCTCCACCCGTCAGCGACGCTTAACGCCCGAAGCGGTATGGATCAACGAGGAGCGTTGGATTAGAACAGGATCTAACGGCGCACGTTCATCGTCGTCGACGGCGAGAGAGGGTCACTGGCACGGCGGCGGTAGGGGTCGGAGGCTCACCGTGGCTCCAGCTAGGGTTCGCAGTGTGCTTGGGGACGTTGTGGATGACGGCGAAGCTCCTGGTACCGGCGGCAGCTCCAGGGGCGGCTCCAATCAACGGCGATTGCTGCAGAGCTTCCGCGGCTCCGATCTTCCAATTGGCCTGGCTCCGGCGACGATTGAGGTGGCTAACGGTGCTAGGCGAAGCGGTGGTGAGAGGTGGTCATGGTGGTGTGCTTGGTTGTGTCCGGGGAGTGCTCTATTTATAGGAGGGAGGGGGTGCTGCGAGGCATGGTGCGGGTCGTCGTGGGCGCGGCGTCTCCGGCGAGCTAGAGGGCTAGGCGTGACGCAGCGACGATCGAGAGGGTACGGCGAATCCGCGAGCGTCCGCGGCGAGTTAATGCAACGCGTACGGTGGTCGGGTCCTTGCTCGTACTGGCGCGGCCGTGGCGGGCGCGCTCGTCCTCTCCGGCGGCCGTGGTCGCCAAGGCATGACGTGAGCATGTCCGGCGGGTTCCGCGTGGCGAGGAAAGTACCAGGGCGCGCGGGGTTGGTCGGGGTACGGCGGAGTGCGGTGAGCGACGCGTGGCCGTGTCGCGCGCGTCCGTGCACGGTGACGTCGCCATGCCGCTCGCGTCGTACCTGGGGCGTACTGGGCGCGACCGTGGCGAGTCGTGGCATCGTCCTCGCGGTCAAGGGCGCGTACGGGCGGATCCAGGAGATCAAGGGCTTCGTGTTTGGCAAGGTGGCGAGTGCTGCCGTGGTGAGAGGAGAGGGGAGGCGCGTCGAGGTGGAACGGGATCGGCATGGCCATGGCCAACCATGTTCTGGTCGTGTCCATGTCGATTTCTTGCATGGGCTAGGTAGGGTTGGGTCAGGGGAGCATGGCTAGGTCAATTGGTGGTCAAGGTTTGGCAGGATTTGATCACATTTTGCAAATTGAGAATGTTGCATATGTTTCAATGTCTCATCTTCACTTGATCATAACTCTTGATCCAAAATGAATTTGGTATGATGACCTTTACAAAAGTTGTTCATCTTGTTGTGTACTTGGATGACATGCAAAGATTTGAATTTGTTTAGTTTAGAAATCTTGAAATATAGAGGCTCAAAGTGGTGACCAGAATATAAAAGTCAGAAATGACCATTATCTCATGTGATCATATTTTGATTTTTGAATTTGGTTTAAATGGTATTTCTTTGATTCTCAAAGTTGTATTAACTCTTTAATATCATATTACAAATAGTGGTGAAGATCAAATGGGTCTAGGTTCAAATTTGCAAAAATGGCATAGGCCATATGTTAGGGTTTTTAGGGTTTTAATTCTATTTGATTTCTTTCTCTTTTTGATTTATTTGATTGGTGATCTTCACTTGATCACTTTAGGGTTTTAGAGTTCATCACATAAACAATAAAACAATCATCATGGCATATCACTCAAAATGCACAAGTCCTATGCAGGGTACTATATGCAATTTTAAAAGTTTTTGTTGGTTCTCAAATTTGGGTTTCTGGAATTCTTCTTCTTCCTTTTATTGAAATTTGGGATGTTACACCATCGCCTCTCGGGGAGTGTCCTAGGCCGCCCAACTGATAGGCGGTCCCAGCTCCATACGGAAAGTAGGAGCATGCATCCACCAATACCGCCGCTCCCAGTCCTGCTCCCAGTCCTGCGACAAGCTTCGTCCAACTGCGTACATAAGACATTTGGTTAGTACTTTGTGCCGCTGTTCCCCAACTCCACTACTATAGGAAAATAGTACATAGAACAAATCATCACCTGCCGGTAGAGGTAGGCAAGTGCCGCTGTTCCCCAACTCCACCGGTGCTCCAACACCGTAAGCGCCTTCAGCCAACACCAATGGGCCAGCTTCCCCCCACTGTCAGGAAAGAGAGTCCTCGAAATCATGTACCACAAGTACACGCGGGTGTATGTCCTGCGAGTGTCCTCGTTGGCCCCTTCTGGGCATTCTCCAAAGTTAGTCCTGATCCAAGAGAAAGATGCACCGGCGGGAGCCCTCTCCTTTGGATTTGCTGGCGCCGGAGGAGCCATGCCAATAAGCGCCTCCATCTGCTGGCGCCACCCATCAGAAGTTGTGTTCATACACAGTGGCTCGCCCTGAATAGGTAGTCCAAGGATCATGGAAACATCCTGGAGAGTAGGGGCCATCTCGCCGGCCCTCAAGTGGAAGGTGTGCGTCTCCGGCCTCCACCGGTCGACAAGAGCGGTGAGTGCCGCAGCGTTCATGTTCGGCCCCCCACGGCTTACAAGGGATATGAACGGGAGAAGACCGGTAGGCTCGATGAACTCCGTGTACCTCTCGTCATACGGTATATCCATCGTGCCATGGTAACGAATCTTCAAAGGGTGAAGATCCGTTGTCCTCTCCGTCATATGAACAGCCCGGTGATCCCTGTCATACTCTTGATCTAGGAGCCACACCATCCTACATGTTTACACAAATACACCATATTATGAGCAACACATACATGAGAATATATCCAAATAAGCCATCACAAATACATCAAATACATACATATACATTCATATCTAGGGATAGAACACCATATGAGTTATTCCTTCACATACACATTCATGAAATTTGATGCCTAGGGTTCCTCCACAAATCTAGGATACATACATATCTAGGGTTCCTACACATACACATTCAACACTTACATACACATTTCAACACATACATAGCCATTTCAAATCTAGTTTCCATGTCTAGGGTTCATGTACAAATCTAGCAAAATTTAACATCTATGGTTCCAACAAATCTATGGTTCAAACACATGCATACAATGAGGCTATCAATTTCAATACATACACATCAATATAGATTCCAACAACGAACATTTCCAATCTACGCAAAACGGGTAAATCGAATTAAACCGGAGCAAATCTTGGATGAATCGAAGGGGAACGAAGGGGAATACCTTGAGGATTGTATGGGGATGGATTTGGTCGGCCAGATCTGTCCAATCCGTGGAGGATTTGGTGGGGGGCGGAGGAGAGGGGCCGGCGGCGGCAGTTGAAGGAGAGAAACAGAGGAGAGAAAGAAGAGAAAGAGAGGGTCGGGCTGGGGGCGGGCGCGGGCGCCACACTTAAGTGGATGTGTGGCGCCCGTGGCATCGGCGCCACACATGCTAGTGTGGCGCCCGTGGCATCGGCGCCACACATAGAGGCTCGCCAAAACGGCTAAGTCCCAGACGTCCGGAGCCCCTGGATGTTTTCGACCGAAAACTTAATATAAGTTGGCATGTGTGGCGCCGATGGGAGGGGCGCCACACATGCTGCCACGTCGGATCGGCGGACCAGCTCATCGTCGAGGGCGCCAAGTCGGCTGGGAGAGTGGCGCCGGCAGGAGGGGCGCCACACATGCTGCCACGTCGGATTGGCGGACCAGCTCAGCGTCGAGGGCGCCACGTCGGCTGGGAGAGTGGCGCCGGCAGGAGGGGCGCCACACTGGCAAGTGTGGCGCCGATGGGAGGGGCGCCACACAAAAGGGTTAGATGGGTGAAATAGTTTCGCCGGAGGGTCAGTCTGTGCTTTTCTTCCACTTTTGGGTTATTTTTGTGCAAATCGCCTATACAGGATGGATACACATGACGTGCATGACCGCGTGCAGTCAAAGTATTTTGCAGGCTTAGCTGACCTCGTCTTTCTCGCTTAATCGTCGACGGAGGAGTGGTGCGTGCATTCACCGTCATGTACGTATGCGTCAATGCGTGACGTGCGGTAAGAGGAGAAGCGTAGATATGGCCGTTCGTCGATCGATATATGGCCACCACGCGCGCCAAGCCTCGCTATCCTGTGCTCGACACCGGCCGGTTCCATCCGTCGCTCTTGCACCGGCCGGTGGACGCGCGCGCTGGCAGGTTGTTGCTTCGTTTTCTGATGGAAAAAGTCCAAAATAAACCTTGAACTTGTAGGGGTTTGCTAAATTAAACCTTAAACTTTGAATCCCTGAAATTAGCACACTGAACTGATGAAGTGGAGTGATCATGTATGCTGGCCCTGGACGAATCATCGCATGCATGCAGGTCCGTTCGTCCACGGTCACGATGAGTAATCGAGTCAACATGATCAGGCGGCATGCGTAGAGGAAGTGATCTCTGTCAAGTGTGATGAGACAGACCGGCCCCGGATGAGACAGAGCGCGGAACGGGATCAGATCTGCTACGTGACAACCGCACATGCAGGCACCGATCCACGGACAAGAGTTTGGCCGCGGCGGCCGAAAGCCGCGCGCGCCGTGCGTGACGACGCACCACGGCACCGGAAGATGGCTCGGCTGCTTCGGTTTTGACGGTGAAACCGGCCCGTTTCGGTATGGAAATCCATAATCTCATCTTGCCTGAAAAAAGACCAAAAAGTTTTCAGTATTTTTGCTGTAATAGCATAAAATGCTGCAATGCTATAATAGTATTTTTCTTTTGCTACAATTGTTTTGCTATGTTGCTACTTTAGTACAGAAATTTTGTTGCAAGGTCTCTGGCGAAGTGCGGTGCTTCGGCGATGTCTTCGGTGTACTCTCTAGCGAAGTGCGGTGCTCCGGCGAGGTCTTCGGTGTAGTCTCCGGCGTAGTACGGTGCTCTAGGTCTCCTGTGAAGTCTCCGGCAAGTTGCATGTCTAACAAGTTTTTTTTAACCGTTTTTTGCTTTAATGAAGCAAAAGGGAACATTTTGCTGAGACGAAGCAACATCAGGATTTTATCTGAAAGTGGACAGGTGCCGCTCAGAGAAGCAGGAGGCTGGAACGAATTTATCCTTCAGAGGATCCTCAGCAGGATCAACGGTAAAGCAGCATTTTTGGTGGGGAGCTCAATGTAAACGGAGATAAAAAAAAGTTTTGTCGCCGGGACTTGAACCCAAGTCTCTCAGGTGAGAACCGGGTATCCCAACCACCAAGACTACGACGGATTTATGCTATAGAACAGCTTTGAACTTAGCTAAATCAAATTCATGATCTCGCGGCAACGGAATTTGCCTTTTGTACATATCGGGCCCTATCCATTTAATTAACAGCCGGACCGGCCTTCATACACCATAACGACAAGAGAACGACAACAAATGCACCATCCCCCATGAATGTGGATGTCATCAAGGGTATGCCTCTATGTGGGGGATTTCTATGAACGACATTTTGAGAAGAATGGAGTTTTTACTGCACTATCCTCCTATAGAACTCTTGTCAATGTTAAGAAGACAAGAGAAGATTAGATCGATGGACAGGTGACATCCTCGAGTTCAGCGGACGAAGGGAAATCCTGAGCAGAACTGTGAAAGCTCAAGGTCTCTTGCTACAAGCAGGTGCGGCGCGTCTTGGAGGCCATACAGGGCGCTAGCCCAGTCTTTTCTCAATGCAAAATACTAACTCTAGCTTAAATAGCCCAGATATTTGACACTTATTAGCCAAGTTTACTTCATCTGGCCCAGCCTACAAAGTAACGCTGCCTTATAGGAAGATTTGGCCCATGCTTTGTTTAGTCTCATGCTCCGCCACTGGCTACAAGAGACGGGGAAGACTTAGGTAGGATCATGTCTTAGATAGGATCTATGAGAACATTTTTTTTGCAAAGACAAAACATGTTCAAAAAATCTGAAAAAAAATCACAACACACATCTATGTTATATATACAACGCCAAAAATTTGCAACTTCAAATTCGACACACATTTGGAGAGAAAAAAAAGATAAATCTAAGTGTGAATAGTGTTCATACTACTCAATCAGATCTGACACTATTCACAATAGAATTTGTCTTTTTTGTTTCTCCAAGTGTAGATCAGATTTTAAGCTGAAATTTCTTGGAGTTGTAGATACAATCTATATGCATGTTGTTTATTATTTTCAGATTTTTTCGCCTGTTCAAAGTACGTTTTTTCTGGGTTGATCTTACGATCCTACCTAATGGAGAGATCCTATACAAGTCTCTCCCGACAAGAGACTGTTCGTCACCACACGTGCATGGCGCCTAGCTACTAATGCATGCTCTGTTTGTGGAGAGGATGATTTTATAATTTGTTCATGTGATTCAAACACTTGTTGACGAAAATCGATGTAAAATTTTCCCTTTTTAAGAAACACAACATTTAACCGCACATGACACTTTAATCGTACGTTTTCTCTTTCTATTCTCGTGTTTTCGAAGGGCCTTCGGCCGAATTTCATTAAGATAGAGGGAAAAAAGGTTTACAAGAGTGCCTAAGCCTGGCAATAGTCGGCTGAGGTGGCCGAGCTCCAAAAGAAACAGAACAACAAAAATGTGCAGCCTCGGGTACACCAGACAGAAAAACCTTGACCACCAAATTCAATACTTTTTTTTCGAGAGTACGCTAAAGGCGTACCATATCTTTATAGAAGGTAGAGGTTTGAGTACAAGAACGGCACCACTCGCTACAAACAACAAGCGTGACCCCACACAACACCGGCTACAAACCAAACAACCACAACACAAAGCACCTGTCCTAAGCAAAGAACCAAGCCACGTCTCGACCGACGCCAGGCACCTCCGTAGAGGAACAAATCCAAAAAAAGGCCTTCCTTGTCAATGCACCATCCGAAGTAGATCAATGGCGGGAGTTGGTCGGACCCAAGAAGCTGTCCTCAAGAAAAAAGCCAGCAGTGGCGTGCATAGCGCCCCGAAGAACTGCCGTGGACCGCTGCGCCACCGGATGGAAACCGCAAAGGGACCTCTGCACCGTGTCTTCAAGCACGAAGCTCCCAGCAGAGTCACGACATCGTCGACGCCGCCATCGTGCCGATCCTAACCGGATCGAGGCTTTCGCCCGAAGATAACCAAACTCCAACAGGGTAGGGAAATGCCGACACTCTACGGCGACGCCTCCAAGGAGGGGAACGACACCCACGGGCGATGTCGCCATCGGCTCGACCCAAGCCGGGCATGACTTTTGTCCGAGTCCTCGACCATCTCCGAAACCCCAGAGCATGGGCAGAGTGCCCTTGAGCCTCGCACCGCTGCTGCCACAACGCCTCGTCGATGGAGTCGCAAAAAGCAGCAGACCACACACCCCGGAAAGCTGAGGATCTGGTCAACCTCCATCTCCCCCTCCAGTCCGGCCAGGCACCGCAGCCACCATACTCCCCTCCAGCCGGAGCAAACGCTGCACGTGGCGGATCTCGCCAACTCCAGGCGCCCACCCACGTCCAGCTCGCCCCGGCCCAGCAGGCCCAGATCAGGCCCAGGAAGCCCAGATCGGGCCTGCACTCCAGCCTCCGCTCTCCGCCGCCGGGCGACCCAGACCGCGCCGAGCTCGAGGCGGCGGACCTCTGCTCGCCGAGGGCTCTCCCTGGCCGAGCTTCTCCACGCCGCCGCCTCCAGCACCGGCCGCGCCCGACAGCCTCCCGCCGACACCTCCTCTCCGCTCCGCCCCTGCTCTCCGCACCAGGCCTCGCCGGACTCTGCCACCACGCCGTGCCGCCAACCCTCCCGACCCCCAGCCCCGCGCCGCCGACCGCGCTTGCCCACCGCGCCGCACATGGCGTCCCGCCTCCGCACGTCGGGGGCCTGCCAGGGCGCGCCCGCCCTCACCCGCCGTCTTCGACGGCCAGCCATGGCCGCCACCGCCGGCCCTGGCGGCGGCAGCGGCCGGAGGAGGAGATCTGGCGGTGGCTTTAGTGTTTGGCGTGGGGGCGCCTCTGGAGTCGCCCGTGCGTGGCGACCCGGGAGAGGGACGGGGGAATCGATGCCACAGGTCACCAAATTCAGTCCGAAATACTTGCAGCCTCAGGAACACTAGATGGGAACCATTGCCCCAGATCAGCTTGGCCCCAAACACATAAAGGCACTAGAACTCTGTGATGCATCCGGCCGCCTGCCAAGTTCTGATGTCTTCTATGATCAGCTCGAACACACGCTCGACCAACACACGCTCGACCGTGCTGCTCTCCTGCTGAAAGACTCCGGCGTTTCTCTCTTTCCAGATCCTCCAGTGCACAAGGATGGTCACGGTGTCGAAGCCACGGCGCAAGTTTTTCGGCGCCCTCTTCCTGGCAGCAAGGCACCAGTGTTCAGTGCTGTGGAAGGTGACAAGTCGGCACCAGACCAAGCACGAACACGGCACCACACCTGATGAGAGAAACAACAGTGCACAAAGAGGTGTGTGCAGTCCTCGCCAGTAATGTGACATAGGGAGCAGGTAGTGTTGTGTGGCCAGCCTCTCCGTGCCAGATTGTCGACGGTTGAGCACCGCCTATGTACAGCCAGCCACATGAAGAATCTGCAGCGCATAGGAGCTTTGGATCTCCAGATAGGTTTGGTGCAAGCAAAATTCGTGTTGGCAATTAAGAAGAGCTTGTAAGTTGAGCTGACCGAGAAGGATCCATCCTTACTGCATCGCCACACCGCCTGAGAATTCGTTGAACCAAAGAGGCCCTAAAACCACTGTTCAAAAACTAAGCCGATTCAGCGATTACTAGGCCGATTAATCGCTACTAGGGGTCTGATCGTGTCGATTACCATTAATCTCTTGTGTTAATCTTTTAGCCCGATTAATCGTACCAAAATTCCGATTACTAGGTATGTTCCCGATTAACTACTGCACTTGATCAAAAAAGTTATAAATTTGTCAATGCATATACCTAGTACAGGTGCTACCCCTCCCCAATAAAGTAGGTTTTGCAAAGCTCCCGCTTGATTGCAACCTCCAACAGCTCCAATTCCGCTGTCGTCAACTAGTTCCTTGCCCTTCCAGACCAGTTACTCTCAGTTGCCTAGATACAGGAGCTCGACCATCTTGAGTAGCTCGTGCAGGAGCTCAAGGGTGCATTCAATAGGTTAGGTGGTTGAGGTGTAAGAGGGGTCGTACCCTAGGTAGGCTTCAGAGGTGAGAGGATATGAAGTGGAAGAAAGAAACGCGGCTTCGACTAGTGGATCCTGATTCGCTCGTGACCTTGAAGATTAGGTCACGGAGGAGAAACATACATGTTTTTCTGCGATTTTAGGCTCTAGAGAAGTAGGGCCAGACATATAGCGGCTCATATACTATTATTTTTCTTATATACTGTTTTTAGGTGCTAATTTGTGTAGGTTACACCGATTAATAACCGACTGATTAAATCAGTTAATCGTCTGAATTCTGATTAAACGCTACTCCTAAACCGATCGAGCAAGTTAACGATTACCGATTTCCTTACCATTGCCTAAAACTATAGGTCTCGGAAGCATGGCCTTGAGAGAAGCATTTTGCTTCATGTGTGAGTGCGTATGCCTCTTGCCTCTGGCCACGAAATCGGTTGCCCGTCCCGGGCATGTGGCATCACGCAGTCGTGTCGCCATCACAGGAAGCTCGATCGATCGGGACGCAACGCGCATGTACGATACGGCGCCGAACCGCAACAGTAGTATAGACGGATGGGGAGCCAGCAGTGCAGGCATGATCATGATTCCGTGTCAAATGTTTCCCGGTTTGTCTCCCTAGATAGCTTGGATCGATCTACGCTGATCCACCGACTTTTCCTTGCAGCTGGCGAATGCCAAGGCCTGCCCGATCAATCTGTTCCGGTTTGTGCACGTACGCTTGCATCCCAGATTAATGTCTGCGATTGGATATCGTTGCGAACAGGCCGATCTGCACATGGTAGTACTTACGTGCGTGTATGATTTTGGACGAAAGCTATCGGATATAAGTATATTCGGGTCGATCTGTCTGGCTCGTTAGATGCGACCGCGACCGGACCTGAGAGTTCCGTGCGCGTACGTGTTGGGTTTCGTTGGACTGCTCGCTCGTATTGAAGGCGTAACAGTGTGGGTTATACAGTATATACAGACGTGGCCGTGTGGCCGCTGTCATGTGCTCGACACATGCATAGTGGGTATCAAGCGCTGTACATACATGCTGGATGCCTGGATCCATCGACTATGTACTGTAGCAATCGGCGGTATTTGCGTATTCGTCCGTAGCTCCATCCGTCGCTCTCGCACCGGCAGGTTGCTGCTTCGTTTCTGATGACGTGGCGTGATCATGTTGACAGTGGGCGTATGATTGCACGTTGGTTCGTCCGATCCACAGTCACGGTGAGTAAGGGCATGTACAATGGTAGAGAAGGCATACCTTCGAGAACCAACCTGTGGTTGGATGGTTAGGAGGGCAGTGGCACCCCCGGCCCACCAGAGTTAAAATCCTAGATTTAACACTTTGGTGTCTCATAAAGGCGGAATATTCTTCAGTGGGAGACGACGTTCCCGTCGACAGCGAGGCGCCTGTGGTGACTTCGTCAATCTCAAGACCCGCCGGATCAATTCTTCAACGCAGTCTCTTGGAGGTGCTCATAGGGGTAGGGTGTGCGTGTATGCGTTCATAGGGGTGAGTGTGTGCGCGTATGTACGAGTGTCTTTGATTGTACTGTGTTTCGCAAAAAAAGAAGGCATACCTTCCCTTACCCCGCCACATCAGCTAGAGATGATATTAAATATAATCCATACAATGCATTATCTCTTACATCCATATCTAGCAATTAATATGAATAATTAAATTTTGGTAGGAAATTTGTTGCTAAGGCAAGACATATGTGATACGATGGAGAAAATAGGCTTCCCTTATTTTCTAAGAGATGATCCCTTAGCTAAGGGAAGACAACCTTCTCTCTCTTCATTCTCTCTCCTCCAACTAACCAAAAATCTGATGTGGCATCTCTAAGCAGGGAAGACTGACATCATTCCATTGTACATGCCCTAATCGAGTCAACACGAGAGATCGATTTAGGTTTCGCACATTTCGGTAAGATTCTAGATTTAGCACACGCGGCCCTGCCTGCGACTCCCCTTCTTCTCTGTGCGAAGCAAGTGATGAATAAATCTGGATAAATTCTCGGTTTTCTTCAATAAAGTGTGCTCTGAAGATACTAGACAGTCTATTAAAAATATTCTTCGAGTACCTATCTCAATGGTTCTTTCAAGTACCTAAAAGATAGGGTGTGGAAAAGTATTCAAGGTTGGTTGGAAATATTATTCTCGGCTTGTGGAAAAGAGGTTCTTATTAAAGCAGTGGTTCAAGTAATTTTCACTTTTTCTATGTCAAAACCAAGAGGTTTGTGTCTTCACATTAACTCGCTGATTAGAAACTTTTGGTGGGGATGCAAGAATGGACATAGGAAGACACATTGGGTATCATGGGAAACTATGTGTCTACCGAAATTTGCAGGGGGACTTGGGTTTAGAGATATCAAGATTTTTAACTTGGCTTTGCTGGCCAAGCAAGCGTGCCGATTGCTACAGAATCCAGACTCCCTTAGTGCTAGAATTCTTAAGGCTGTCTACTTCCCAAATTCAGATTTTCTCAAGGCATCTTTAGGTGCACATCCTTCGCAAATGTGCTGAGCTTTGATTGAGGGAAGGGATGCTATGAGACAGGGGCTGATCAGAAAAATCGGTACAGGAGAGAATACCGGTGCTTGGAACCAGAATTGGATCCCAAGAGATCACATGATGAGGCCAATAGCATGCAAGAAGAACGATCCTCCAATTCACGTGAGTCATTTTATTGATCAGGTGACTATGTCATGGAGGAGGGAGGTTCTGAATAAGTATTTTCTTTGGATGGATGTGGAACAAATTTATAAAATCCCTTTAAGTACTCCAAGGCATGAGGACATTTGGGCATGACACTATGACTGCTCGGGTATACTATCTATCCGGTCAGTATACCGTATCTTGGTTCATACAAAGCAAAGTCGCGAGGATTGGCTAGAAGAGCGCATTGCTGGATCGAATCAAATAGAGGAGGAGAAGTTGTGGCTGAAACTTTGGCGAGTCCATGTTCCCTCCAAGTTACGACTGTTCTTATGGCAATTGGCTCGACAATCACTATCGACAGGCGATGTACATCATCATCGTCACATGGCTGAATCAAGCTCGTGTTCAATATGTGGTGCTGAAGACTTGTGGCGGCACTCTTTGATTGATTGTACGATGTCGCGTTGCGTGTGGGCGTTGTTGAATGCGGACACTACTCAACATATGTGCATGACAACGGAGCCTTCCGCCAAGTTGTGGTTATTCTCTATGATGGAGTCACTTGATCATGTGGCTTTTGTGGAGATGGATGTGACCCTTTGGTCCATCTGGTACGCTCAACGTCGACTGATCCATGATGGGGATCATCAAAGCCCCCTATCCACTTACATGTTTGTTAGAAGATTTCTCGACGAACTGGCACATACTCCTGTTCCTGGGCAGAGGAAGAAGCTTCAAGCAGCGTCGCCGAAATGGTTGCCTCCATCAATGGGATTCGTGAAGCTCAATGCGGACGCAGCAGTGGCCAAAACTGGAGATGGTGGAGCACTAGCTGTGGTCTGCTGCAATGCAGAGGAGTTTTTTCTTGGTGCTTCGGCTCTTACTCTACCAGGATCATTTTTACCTGCTACTCTAGAGGCATTAGCCTGCCGTGAAGCACTTGATTTGGCACAAGATTTGAACCTTCAGCACATATGTGTGGCAACAGCGTGTTTGTTCACGACGGCACATTTCAGGCATGAATGGAGATGCTCCAATGGAGACTAGCTCGCAGTTCTATAAACAGAGAAATCGGTCGTCAAGTTTGGCTCTTACAACCTCATGTTAATCTTTCAATTCATGTAAACTTTATAATCGAGCAATAAAGAGATGTCGATTCTGAAAAAAAAATTGATGGATTCTGCAAACGACTCCCGGCCCCTCTATGGCTCTATTTTTTTTTTTGAGAAACACAGTACAAACGCAGACGCTCACATACACGCGCATACACTCACCCCTATGAACGCACACACGCACACCCTACCCCTATGAGCACCTCCAGAAGACTGAGCCGGCGGATTGGATCTTGAAATTGACGAAGTCACCACAGGCGCCTCGCTGTCGACGGGAACGTCGCCTCCCACTCGAATGAATATTCCGCCTTTATGAGACACACGGATGTCAAACGCAGGGTTTGAACTCCAGTGACGTGAGATCAACCACCCACCTAACCACCCAACCTCAGGTTGGTTCTCCCCTCTATGGCTCTATGTCAAGTGTGATGAGATCATGAGACTCGTATGTTTGTAGTTTGTACGTACGTGTAACTTAGCTTGTACCTGTATGTTGGTCTTTCCGCATCAAACCAGCGCTCTGCTGAACGGGATCAGATCTGCCTCGTGACAACCGCACATGTGATGCACGGATCCACGACCAAGAGTTTGGCTGCGGCGGCCGCGCCGTGCGTGACGACACCGGGAAGATGGCTCGGCTGCTTCCGTTTTGGCGGTGACACCGTTTCGGTATGGAAATCCATAATCTCATCTTGCCTCAAAAAAAGTTTCTTTTTCAGAACGGAAAAAAAGGCAAGTGTCTTCTGTACGTACCTGAATGTAGTGGAAATGGAAATAAAAAAGTTCCGTCGCCGGGACTTGAACCCGGGTCTCTCGGGTGAGAGCCGAGTATCCTAACCACCTAGACTACGACGGATTTGATGTTCATTTCGTGAAATTATCTTATTTCACCCAAAAGTTCTATGTATCCGGCCGGCGTCGTCCATGCCAACTCTATGGCCACGGTGGCCTCAAACCCCTAGCAAATTTTGTTTAGGTGTAGGGCGCCGAAAGCGCTTCCGAAATGGTTGGCCAAACTTTCCAAACGAGATCTTATTCAAGCCGAACCATAGAAATGCACTTACCAACTTGCTCATGTGTTGTGTTTTTTGCTCTAGGATCGACGCGTGATACTATCATAGTATCATGTACACGTACCCGATGGAGGATGCTGGAGTTAGTGCAGTTGCGAGAGCTACTGCTCGATACTTTTCTGGCATCTTATTAATATCAGCTGCCAATGGCAAGAGGTTATGTGATCTAAAAATGCACTGCTCATTTGATTTTACTATATTACGAAATAGAAGAAATGGGTCAAGTGCATGCGGTGAAGTTTGCATCGTTAGTAGTATGGCTAGTTTGGTTCAAAGAAATTCCAAAGGTATTTTGGAGGATTTATTTCTTAGTTAGTTTTTCTTTCAAGCTTGTTCGGTAAATAGGACTTAAAACCATAGGAATATTTCCTATGACCTTCTTTGTATGCAATTTCATAGGTAAACTATACAGAGAGGGCCATTGTTTTTTACTTACAAGGAAAACCCCCAATTACAGAAAGGCCGAAACTCAGTCCGGGGGTGGGGGGAGGAGGAGGCTCCTATGCAACGCTGCTAAAAGCTAAATTTGGTTGTCTTATATCCTCGTGGGTGATATGCGTGACATCAACGACAGTTAGACTTGTGCAATTTTTTTTAGATATCGGAGTCTTGCCCCCGGCCTCTGCATCAATAGATGCACACATTTATTTAAAACAAAGTATCAAACATTCATAATTCTTACAATCATGGAAAAGCTAAAGTTAGATTCATGCCATTGAAGATCCTCCTATTCCTTTCCTTCCAAACATTTCAGATAATGTAGTGCAATCTTCCACTCCGGGTACGTTGGACCTTTTTGTCCACCCCCATGAGCATGGCCACCTACCAATCATTGGTAGAAGAGTGGGATGCCGCAAACAAAGAGGGATCATGAGGCCATGCCCTACCCACCGGCCTATCAGCCGTGCGAATCCTACCATGAAGGAGAATCCTTAGATTCAACCTCATGAAAATTTTACTTTGTTTATGTGATATGTCTTGGGTATGGTATACATACAACCCTTAGAAAAATTATTGTGGTTTCTCTGCAAGGTTGCAAACATCATGTGACATACATTCATGTGTTTTCAAATCTTAAAGAATTTAACATGTATATGACATTCTATTCCTACGATTTTTCTATTCATGCGTTTTAGAAACCACGTGTAACGACTACTAATTCTAGATTATGTATAAATGATTATTTTTAAAACAATACCCTCAGAAGGGCCCGACTTATATTGAAAGTTTGAACGGTGTTACGGAAAGGACATGACATACAAAGGAACATGATGTAGGGATGATACATGTCTAGACGATTCTAGGCGGTGGATGTTGAGTCGCCTTCTTGCAATGCATCGTTCTGATATGGCTGTCCCGCAACCTTGGGGCATTCCGGGTGTCGTTAGACCCGAGGAGACACCGATGATTTTTCTTTATGTCGTTGGTTGACATGGGCTGTTTAGTCGATGACTAGGTCGAGTTCTTTGGTTGGAGGCTAGGATTTGGCGAAACCTTTGTATGTCCTTAGATGGGTTTCGTTTTCCCTTCTTGGAAGCGTTGTTTGAATCCCCTTCCTCTGGCTTCTCGAGTATTGCTAGGCTGCATGTCTGATGTAGATCCTGGTGGGTGGCGGTGTTGATGCGGTGGAGGTTTGTTGGTGAAGGCAGCTTCGACGATGCTTACATGCAATAGAAGACGACTCTCCTTCACCGAGATCAAGCAATCTCCTTTAGTCCAGTGCTTTGTCTAGTCTTGCTTGTATCCTTTTCCCTTTGTGGTACTCAGGGATGGAGCCAGGAATGAAGTATAAGGGGGATAATCTTAATATGAGGGGGCAGAACTAGCTAAAATTACACAAATAAGGAGCAGCCATGACTTGTGTTCAAAGGAAAATCATGAGCGGGGGGCTGCCCCCACCCCCACCCCCTCGCCCCCCCTGTCTCCGTCCCTGGTGGTACTCGGTTGTTGTTGTTGTGTTCTTTTTATGTAATAAAGCTGGCATTTCATTATGTAAGTTGTAATTCTAGAAGGTTGATGACTTTCCGTTAATTTAAAATCTCATTTCGAGTCTTTCCTCTTTAGCAATATGCACGAACGTTCTTCTTTGGTGCTCACGGTTTTGCCACGGCAAATGATCCCTCCGTTCACTGCATCTATCGTCCACTTTTTCTCCTCACGGTCGACCAAACCAAGAGAGGCTTCGTGATCGATTGAGTCCGAAACCTTTTTCACGGAAACAGAAAAGGAATCAAAAGCGAAGCCCGTGCATGAGATCCGGATCCCGTATAAATATCGCTGGCCTCGCGACGCCGCCCTCCGCCCGTGTTCTTCCCTCCACAGGCCAACCATACCATAGCCTCCTTCCTTTTCTCCCTCACGAGAAAGCGCATCGATCACAGACACAGAGAGAAGATTCGTCTGTGATTTCCTTTAACCATGGATCGTCGACCGACCCCGTCTGATCCACGAGACGTCAGGGAGCCAAATTAGCTGATCTAGGTAGGGTTCGTCGATCGAATTCCGTATCGTGGTTTTCGCCTGATCGATCGAGCTAGCGGCGCGATGGGGTCGAGGGAGAAGTCGAAGCAGCGGGGAGGAGGAGGGGGGTGCTCGCCGAGGTCGAGGAAGGGGGAGTTCCCCATCCACGCGGAGGACTACGAGCTGCTCGAGCCCGTCGGCGACGGCGCCACGGCCGTCGTGCGCCGCGCGCGATGCCTCCCGCTCGGCGGCGAGGTCGTCGCCATCAAGATCATGAACATGACGCTCCGGTCAGAGGCCGACGTGGTAGGTGACGTCCCCCAGTCAAATCAATCGATCAATTCCCCATTTCACGATCCTTATATCCATCACGTCCTGCTTAGAACAATGCCACGGAGGAGGTCAAGACCATGATCTTGACGGATCACCCCAACCTCCTCGGCGCCTACTGCACGTTCTTGGTAGACGCCAACCTCTGGATCGTCATGCCCTACATGGCCGGGGGATCCTGCTTCCACCTCCTCAAATCCTCCTTCCCCAAAGGGTTCGAGGAGGAGAGGTTCATAGCCTTCGTGCTCCGCGAGACCTTGAGAGGCTTGGAGTACCTGCACGCCAAAGGCCACATACACCGGGATGTCAAGGTAATGTTTTTGTTTTTGGACGAAAAGGAAATGCTCTTGTTGTCAGAATTTTTGTACTACTGAATTTCAGAACTCTGTCTTCTGCTTGTCAGAATTTTGCTTGTTCAAACTTACAGAGAATGCTTCCATGTTTGCCACATAAACACAGGCCGGAAACATACTGCTTGATCAGTACAAAGGAGTGAAGCTTGGAGATTTTGGAATCAGTGCTAGTGTTTACGACTCCATGATCAACAGGAACGGCAAAAGGCACACGCTTGTCGGAACGCCTTGCTGGTAATCACAATTCACAAACAAGTGTACTGCAACAGTTTTAGCACATCGCAAATGTTGGATTATTCAGTTGTCATGTATGGGGCAGCGCATTCGACTAATTTACTGTTCTGTTTCTTATTTAAGGATGGCACCCGAAGTGATGGAGCAAAAGGAATACGATTTCAAGTATATTTACTTATCTTACTTTTATATAATCTTAAGTTGAGTACGTTTTGATAAAAAAAAAAAACTGAACATACAAATAACAATCACACAGGGCAGATATTTGGTCTTTCGGAATTACTGCACTAGAACTTGCTAATGGCCATGCTCCTTTTTCTAGTCAACCTCCAGCAAAGGTATAGTAGTTATACCTGTATATATTTTACACTATTATATTATTTTTGTGAGAAGGAACTGACGAGGTGACATGTAGGTGTTTCTCATGACGTTGCAGCATGCTCCTCCTTCGCTTCATAACACCAAGGATAAGAAGTTTTCAAACGTAATCTTGATATGAGTCTCCCCCCACACACATATATATGTGTGCCTACACTAATTCATTTCTATTACTCTGTAGGCTTTTAAGCGAATGATTGGTGCATGTTTAATAAAAGATCCATCCAAGAGGCCAACTGCCCAAATGTTACTAGAACTTCCTTTTTTCAAAAAAGTCAAGTCCGAGGATAATTATGTAAAATGCATGCTAAATAAAGTGCCATCTTTGGTTGCTCGGATGCAAACTATAAAGGTATGGAACTTTCATTTCCCTTCTCTATTTACCACTTTATAATATGAATGCATATATAGTGTAATACGGTGTCAATTTTTTTGAGCAGGAAAATGAAGCAAAGTTGCAAGCAGAGAAGAAGCAGAATGATAAACTCAAAGAGAAGACATCAAATGTTTGTATTTCTAAAAATAATAATTATATAGCCAAGATTAGTAAAAAATCACGTTTGTAGTGATCTTCATTTGGGGCTCTAATAAATCCTAATTATGGTAGTATTTTGAATGTGCCATCCTATAATTATAGGATTTATTTTGTTCTCAAATTTGTGAACAGGACGAGTATTGGAGAGGTGTTAGTCACTGGGACTTTGATATCGAAGACTTAAAAGCACAGGCTAAATTGGTATGAATTGAATTATGATTTTTTAATTACAAGATCCTTTTCCACCTTTAATTTAACAAAAATATATTTATGTTTCATTTCTAGTACTCAGAAGAAAATGACAGTGACGAAGAGGAGTACCTGCGTTTTCTATTCGAACTTGATACCGTGGACGAAACTGTTCCGCTCCAAGATGTTCATCCACAGAATCATTCAAATGGTGACGAGAAGGTAAATATTGTCTTCGTATATAGTAGCATATAGTTAACATGGATTTTTTTATAATACTACAACTTAATTAACATGTAACATTCTTCATTCAGATTGTAGGTAATGAAATGGCAGAAAATTCAACCTCAACAGCTCCAATCCCGATACCTGAAAGGTTGGGATGTTTAACTTAATTTCTCAATATAATCACATTCCCTTCGTTGCAAAATATATGGTGTATTTGATTATCCAAGTTCGATTTTTGATCGTAAATTGCGTGTAAAGCCATAAGAACGTACTTTTGCATGTGAAATATGGACATATTGGTCTCGATTTGTGAAATACACATATAATTGATTCTTGGAAAATACGCAACATGTTTATGAATGGAGGGAAGATATTTTTTAGTGTTAGACATATTTTTTCTTTCATTACTACCTTTAGATCAAAAGTGAGTTCTTCTACTTAATTTCATGTTCATTGATACTAATCTCTTTTTGTGCCAAACATGCATAGTAAGTAGCGCCGTGAGAGGTCAGCATACACTCATAGCAATAATAATATATTTATACTAGTAAATAAGTATGTCCGAGTACTCTTGTATTTGTTATGCTAGTTGGATTTGTATACAAACAACAAATGGTTCATGTAGGCAATCTGCCTCATAATAATTCATTTATGTTATTTATTTATAATAAAAGAACTTGATCATATAATGCTATTACATATATTGATTTTATTTTTTTAATGCATGAACTTGATCATCTAATTCTACTTTATGTGTGCATATGCCCTTCATCAGTTTTAATAGAACAAAAGCATAAGATTGCACATAAATTTTTGTTCTGACCTTAGGGTTTTCTACCAGTGCGAAACAACTTGAGAATGGTGCCTCTAACGGCCTTGTGCGCCATGAGTCATTTGAAAAGCAGTCAAAAGTTCCCGCAAGACAACTTCTAAGAGCAGGCATGTTCATGAACCTATTTACTCTCCAATTGGTTATAAATAGGATGTGCAAACACCATTTTAACTCAAGATTTTATTACATTCTAATTCATTGCTAATTTTGTTATACCTTTTCATTTATGCATTATTTAGTTTTCTATTTTTTTCAAGCTGGCATATACCATATAAGTAAGAACTATTTATTCTGTGCAGTTTCTAACGCTACGGGTGTTGATGAATATCTCGGAAAATCTGCCATTCAAAAGGGTCGTTTTAAAGTAACAACAGAAGAAATGGTATGATTCTTTTTATACAAATTTGTGTAGATAATTAGATGGTTGTTAGCTATATAAACTGACTTTGGTTGGCACTGTCATTAATCTTTATTTGCTAAATTCACTGTATGGTATATTTTCTTGAAATAATATCTATACAATTTATTGTTTATTGTGCATTCTCACGGTGCTACTTACTATGTGGTCTTAGTTGCCCTATCACACAAAGATTTTTTTTCATATTCTTTTTAGTTACCTATCATTAACTTCCTTAAAATAAATCAATTACTTTCTCTTTATCGTAGCTACTCTGGATGAACTGTCTACTTCATATCTTAGTTTTCACACTTTAGAATCTTACTCCTGCAACTTTATAATCTGGCCCTTCTGCATTGCCAAGATGATAATCTGGGCCCATATTTTGGAACTGAAACATCTTTGTACATTTTTATGCCATTGCTTCACTTATGGTCATCCTGGGGGATTTAGGACTACACAGTAGGGTGTGCACACTTTAGGTGCAAAATTGATCAATTCTGATTATAAACTTCACAAATTCCACATATTTGTTTAAAATTTATCAAAGTTAGACTGTAAATAGTTTAATATGGCCTTAGTGTCATCATAATTCTAAGAAATAAATTTGAAATATGCTTTAAGAAGCTATTCAGTTTGCCTTAGTGTAAACATACAATGTATAATGCATAGTTATTTATTTATTTTTGGAGCGAGTACCATGGCACATGTGCACCCGCCCCCTAGATCAATCCGTGCGCGTAGGTTATGTGTGTCACATATGTAATTCTTCAGTTATTCATTCTGCTGATTACTCATACACCATTATTTTTACGAGGCAGCATGAAGCATCTACACCAGCAGTGAAAGATTTACTCCAGCAAATTGCTAATTTAGAGAGGCAGTAAGTTTATAACTTATATATTATTCTCGAGTGGAAGTAAAACTTATTCTGTATGACCTTTCCTAATTCTTGTTATATATCATTTATAGGCTCCATCTTAGCCAAGAGGAGATTGCCAGACTTAAAGAAAAGGGTAATTAGATCAATCAACCGAAGTGCTTGCATTTGAACTTTACTATGCCTCCTTATCTTGTCGGCTGGAGGCAAAAGAAGCAGTGGCACCTGTTCACAACAATATCAACATAGCATTGTAGAAGCGTAACGTTATAGTAGCTAGGGAAGAGTTGTAGCTTGTGTAGATCTTACTATGATAAGAACGTAGCAAGTTTACCTGAGCATGTTCTTGAAGCATTTGTCAGTTCATTAGAGATTCCTAGTTCAGCCTGCCTCTTCTCCAGATGTAGCTTCATTTTTATTTCAGATATATATGTCATTTTTACGAGCGGTTCACTGCCGCCGTTGATGGTGTATGATGTATTCACAGTGGAGAATAGATACTTAGATCTTTAACTAGATGGTATTTATTAGCTTGTGACTGCATAATTTCCCCCGTTCTCTCGAGAGCATGCAAGAGAACTACCTTCTTTTGTTTTCTTAGAGTACCCAAATTGTACCACGCCACATTGTTCGATGTGACGCTGAAAGCAGAAAGGAAGTATGCTCATGCTTATTCCACATTTCCATGCAATGCCGCATGGATTGAACTTTAGAAGAAAATTGTACTCCCTCCCTCTCTTCCAAAATGTATCCGGGGAAATCTAAGGACGACTTAAATTTTGGAACGGAGGATTTACTTTGTATGGATGTAGCTTTCCGAAACAATGTGCATGAAATTTGAAGTTTCTTCAACTTGGGTAGCTCATCATAATTGTTCGGAAAACAATGGACGGTGGTTAGACGCCGCAGTCCGCAAAGATGAGAGGATCCTTTGTTGGGGACATTCCTAATCCTTGTCTCCTAATACTACAACATGGCCTTCAATTGTCGGGTGTATCGACAATACGACAACTAGGTTTTCACCTCTCATTTTTTGGGGAATTATCAAAGAGTATCATTTGTTTTGACCAAAGAGTACCCAAAAAAAACAAGAGTGGTGGATTACGGACTGTGCAAAACCTTGACAACGAGAAAAATCATCTAGCAACTGGGCCTAAGACACAACCCAAGCACCCGGCAAATGCAACCAGAGGCATCGATACTCACGGAGCAGCGGCTAAGCAATCATCCTCCCCAAACACAATTGGGACCGGAGTCGGGCATGGAGGTTTTGAGATCTTTCACAAATTCCTCGAAGGAGGAATATATGCAAGTGTCATCGTGGTCATTACCGTTGTTGTCAGGTCAAAACTTTTGACTAGATCTATAATACATCACATCACCGCCAAACCAAACCCTTGGGGCAGAGGTTTGGCAACCACAACCACGTTGGACCCCATTGGCCAACCAAAACCCTCTAGACCTTGCCTTGTTGCTTGGGGTTTAGCCAAGATGGATAACACTTTTGAGCAGACTCATCGGAGGAGGAAGAAGTGGTTGGTAATAACCTTCGCCGTGACAAAGTTTTCATCCAAAAGCAAATTCATTTCTCAATCCGTGTAGGAGGGGTCGAGCACGAAATCCAAAAGCAAATGACAGCACTATAGGCAGTGGCAAGAACAAGTTGGCCATCACTAAGCAAGTCACCACAACCATTTTGTTAGGAAGAATTACAAAAGTAAACTCAACTCCCCATTGAGCCGGAGGAGTGTGGGCGACCCCCCATCACACTATCAGATGCGGAGTGTTTGTAAAAGTACAAGACACAAACACGCACGTACGCACGCACAACTATACCTATGCGCATCCTCACTAAAACCCACTTTTCACATACAATGGACATCGCTTAGATAAATTCACGATTTTTTCTATGCCACGACCGTGAGACACATAATTGCATGATTTTCATCCGATCAAGGGACAGCTGCCCAAAATCTTATCCGCAAGCCCAATCCCTTTGGATTCCATGCGAGAAAAGAAAAAAAAGATAATGATAGCTCTCAGTAGTGGCGGACCCAACATCCCTTCAGCCTGGACACATGTCCGGGCTTGCCGGATGGATGTTGCCTTAGATATGAGCGTGTTTTCGTGATGATTTGCCAGATAATTAGCACCTTAAACCTATAAATTTGTAGTTTGCCCGGGCTTGGTCCACCTCTAGCTCTCACTGCACCCACTTTCAAAACCGTCAGAAAAACATATTTGTAAGTTGCGTAATATCATGAAAATAGTAGCACATGAATCTTGAGTTAAAACTTACCCATTGCAAATTTTCGTCAAAAATACGAGAGCTTGCTGTGCTTTTCAGAAAGGAAAAGAAAGAGTAAAATGTTAGACCACTAGTTTTTTAGGTTTGTCATGGATCCTGTCCCCTGTGTGAAACCAGTGTAAAATGGTTCGAGACCATCTGGTTTAAAATTGAACGTGTGACATCCCTGAGGTTGGGCCACATCGGCGTTGTTCTGCGCGAAAACGACCGTGCCGCAGCCCAAAACTCGTGCGGAGGATCAGCGCGCAATCTGGGCCACCCGGCGCGAGCACGCGACGCGCTGATTTCGCGGCCCTCCTCGCCACGCCACGCCCACCACCACCACCTCCACGCCGCCATTCCCGGACGGCCACCGCACCGCTCCCCACGGCCTCGCCCTCTACTTAACCCCAGCCATGGGCGGGTCCCGGGCCCTTTCCCTCTCCTCCCTCTGCGCCGCCGCCGCCGCCGCGTCCAGGTCGCCGCTCCTCTCCTCCCACCACCGCGCGCGGCACCTCCGCCCCCGCCTCGCCGCCGCCATGTCCTCATCCTCCGCTCCGGCTCCCGGCGCGGCCCCCGCGGCGCCCTCGGCGTCCTCCGCCATCGACTTCCTCACGCTCTGCTACCGCCTCAAGGTGAGTGCCTCCTGCCTGCCCATCTGCTCCACCACCGTTTTAGCTTCGTTTGCATCGTCGATTGACCTCGTGTGATGGGATGGGCTGTAGACGACGAAGAGGGCGGGCTGGGTGAGGCGCGGGTTGCAGGGGCCCGAGTCCGTGGCCGACCACATGTACCGGATGGGAGTCATGGCGCTCGTCGCCGCGGACCTTCCACCAGGCGTCAACCGCGACAGGTGTGTGTGTGCGCGCGTGTGTGGAACTCCACCCATTCCCTCCCTCCTCCTTGTAGCATCATCTGTTTCCTATCGTGTTTCTAAGTTTTCGTCTTCTACAGGTGCGTGAAGATGGCCATTGTGCATGACATAGCCGAAGGTAATTCCCCCCCGGATGAATCCTTCCCTTGTTATCAACAGCTTGCAACTCTGCGAATGTTGGAATTAGGGTGTTAATGCTTGATACAAAACTGTAAATGCATTCTAATTTCCATTTTGTAAAGTACCTGTGGTTAGAATCGCTTATTATCAGTAGCATGTACACTGGTACATAACTACAAATGTGCTGCCCTTTCCATGACGCAAAGCACCTGCCATAAGAATTTCTCATCAACCCACTGCCTGGTTCGGTTAACTCATCCCATCCTTTTTAATGTCCAGCTATTGTTGGCGATATCACCCCTGCTGATGGCGTGCCCAAGGAAGAGAAGAACCGTAGGGAGAAGGAAGCTCTGGACCAGATGTGCGCGTTGCTTGGTGGAGGTTCAAGAGGTTAATTAATATTTTAAAAAGCAAAACGTCTAATGCCTAGAGTCCTTAGGCTGGCTCCATTGCGTTATCAATTGATAGAGCATAGATTTCATCATGTGATCATTACCAAGAATGCATTGCGTTGTGATCCAAGTATAAACTGCTGGAATTTCATAGTGAGCATAAATAATTCTATGCGGAAGAGAATGAAATACGGCCATATTTCATTTGTTTTCGTACCCAATTCCTGTAAACGCCTGTGATATCTATTCAGCTTCTGATGTCTGTTGCTCTAGATTCCAGATTTATCATGTTGCCGCTGTTTCTTAAATAGGGTAGTTTACCATTGAACATTGGTGTGCATTACTGCAATCAGACAATGAAACCGGTAGCAAGTTGCAATGTTTTGTAACTTAAAACTACTCACCATTTGTAATTTCTATTCAACTGTTCTAATACGAGGTAAAAAAAGTGATATCCTTGAAGAGCAGACTGATTTTTTTCCGCATCGTTCTACTCTGTTCTTGTACTTGTACTTTTGATATCTAGTGGAGATTCTGTTGTCTCACGCTGTTCCTTTTCAGCCGATGAAATTCGTGAACTTTGGATGGAGTACGAGGACAATGCCACTTTGGAAGCGAAGGTTGTCAAAGATTTTGACAAGGTATAAGTTTGCCTAGCTACTTGTAATTTGTATCCTTTATAAATCATTGCATTTTCTACTATTGTACCTGCAAGTGTTATGCACTGGTACACTCAATGGTAGTGGGTTGACAAGAAGCAATATGCCGCTCTTGAAGGTAGTTGCTACTGTTATGACAACCTGTACTGGAACTGGCATTGCTGTAGCTTCAAGTTACTTTAACTTAGTTTGGTCACAGTTCACAATGTAGCAATCAAATAGGACCTTAGGAGTTAGTGACATTTATCTTTTGATATAACGTTCTTCCGTTACTAAAATTTTGTTTTCTTTTGTGTCCTGTTTTCAGGTTGAGATGATACTTCAAGCACTGGAGTACGAAAAAGGTAAGCTCATACTGATGCAGTGCCCAGTCGTTCATGAATGGTTTGTTGTACTCTGCATGTCAGCATTAGTTTTTCCTCATGTGCAATACCCGCAAACTACAGACTATTAAATGGCTTTAACTTAGTACTCTTCTCGATTTTGAATAATCATCGAGGAAATGTGGCTTGAGTAGCAAGTGTCGGATTTTTTGCTGCATTTTATCTTCGATTCTGAGCATTAGGTGACATACACTGGGTATGTGAAGTATGTACAGAATACATGCCTAACTCACTAGAACCTTCTGCTCCTTCTGTTTATAGTAGTGTGCTAACACATATGTTTTGTTCTGGATTTTTTCAGAGCAAGGACGGGACCTAGAAGAGTTCTTCCAATCAACAGCAGGTTTGCCTTCCTAAATAGGGATCAGAAATTTAACGTCTCTTGAATTCATGTTATTAGGAGTTGATAATTGATATGTCTTCCTTCTTACACTTTGGCACAGATTTTTCAATGTATTTCACTCACGGGATTCTGATACAAGCCCACGAAAAATTCCACTTATTTCCCTGATTAATTTCTTAATTAATATGCAGGGAAATTTCAAACAGATGTTGGAAAAGCGTGGGCAGCGGAGATCGCGTCAAGAAGAAAGTGAAGTTACTAATCAAATGACAACTCACAAGCCCTATCGGTGCTTCTTTTTTCAGACACAACAGTCGGCATCGAATCTGTATCGAATTTCACTTTCAGAGCCTTTCTTAGCCCTGAGACTCACCGGAAATTCCAAACGTTAAAAGCCCCAGATCAGCCAGCCGTATTGCTTCAGGGTGTTGCTTTTCGCTTGTAGCTGTCCTGCCTTGCCTGAATCCACCACCAAGCTGTAGGACCAGCCTGCTTGTTGTGATGTAAAATCAATTAACTCATTGACACGAATACACTGTAACTCATGAGTTTCCTTGTTTCGATAATTTGCTAGCGCTATCTGAGACCCATGATGTACTATTGGTATCAACTCCAATCATTTGTGACTGGTTCATTATTTAGGCATATGATAGGTAAATTTCATTATATGGTACCTTGACCCAATGAGAGCTGAAACCAGTTGGTAAGCTAAGCTTTGTCCTGGTTGGATACTCGTGGTTCGAGGTGGGTGGACGGAACAACGATCACGATGTAGTAGCAGCGAATTGACAGGATCAATCAGATACAACCTATGATGACCATAAGTCCATAATTAATAAGTGAGATACCTGAACCATTTCAAAGAAAGCCAAGGCGAAGCGAATTGATAGGATCAATCAGTACAGCCATACATGTACTAGAAACAGCTGCCAAGATATTTGTTAGATTATATGCTCTTCAGATATATCTAGTCACTTGAGGAAATTAAAATTAACACTCACGCGCACACTCATACATGTAACGCGTCTATACAGAATAACTCGTGTAGGAGTTACAAATTATTTTCTCAAGAAATGACATTTTATCCTATATTTTATTGTTTTAACGTTGTAGCGTATTCAATTTAGCTAAAATTATGTAAGTGATAAAGTGATAATGTGTCTAAAGATAAACTAAAAGTTATTACAAAAATATTTTAAATTGCGTACAAGTATATTAATTGATAATAATATTGTAAATGTATAATAAAGTACACTACTGCGGTGCAATAAAGTTATATGTAATAAAAATATAAAAGTTTAGTATAAATACTAGTTCTGGAAAAAAATTATATGGGGACGGGCCGCACCATCTCCCTCATGGGGCCCCTCCTTGGATTGTGACACGTAATCTTCTGGCACCGATCTCAAAGCCCCCTCATCTTCCTTCTGCCTTCTTCACGGTACGGCTGTACCCAATACGAAAAAAGATACGGCTGGAGTATCGGCAAGCCGAAAAATAAGGGACATGATTGTTGATCGGAAGAACATGGCGCATGAAAACCATCCGCCGCCGGCACCGACTTTCACCATCCAGTACACCGACGTTGCCGCAGATGTGGTCCTGTATTCACTAGTCATGAGTTGATGCTGATCACGAGCCAAGAACTCCTATGTCCATTACAACGATGCTACCGGCGGCGTACAACATGGTCCTTCCTTTTCGCTCGATTCCCACAATCATGTTCCCATCTTCATGCCCTGTTGCGATGAGAAGGCATGCAAGCATCAGCTGAACAATCTTCCACGACAAGGCGACAATCAATTCATCTGGTTCTTATTTGTTCTAACTCGCCACCAATTCACCACAGGAGGCGACGCCGCGACGGAGCCAGGAAAGGCGGCGGTGGGGATACGGTGGCCTGTCGTTGCCACTTCCACGACGATCGGCGATGCCGTGAGGTGATTATGAATAGTTAGAAGACAGGGAAGAACACGCGACTAGAATAGATTCTTGACTCTACTCACCGCCGTAGAGGGAGGGGGGCCGATCCGATGTGCTGTTTTCTCGTTTGCTCACACGTACATGAACGTGAACGCTACGAGTACAACCATATTCTGCCTGATACGTCGTACAAAGGGAGAGGGGGGAGACGAGGGGGCTTCGAGATCGGTGCCAGGAGATGACGTGTCGCAATCCAAGAAGGGGCCCTACGAGGAAGATGCTGCGGCCCATCCCCATAGAATTTTTTTCCCTAGTAGGGTCGTGCTCTCATGTGTGTTGCGATGGGACTAAGGTGAAAGAGTGGGGTACACAAATGTATGTGAGACTAATCAACGATTAATAGGGGAGATGAAAGAGTACTAACTCATGAGCGGCGGAGGTGAAATGTCACTTTGCTAACATCTGCGACAAATTGATGCCACAAAATTGCATAGGCAGGGTCAATTAAGACATCGGTGAAATGTCACTTCAGATTAATCTTGTCACTTACGAACCATTTGTGAAATGTCGTTGTTGAGATTATAAGAAATAAGATTTGTTCAATGAACAGGACGAGAATCCTCTTTCCCCTCACATGCCTGACACACCCTCTCATCGGAGAGGTGCGAGAGAGTGATATCACAACGATTGTGGTTGCCCCACTACATCCATATTGGAAAGAGTGGAGTTAGAGAGGGAGATTTAGTTTTTTTTTAGAGTTGGAGAAATTACACAGACGTCAATTTTTTTTGTTTAGTTTTGTTTGTTGCCGATTTGGGTCAGCTCACGCTTTTGCTCGTGCCTTTCTAGTCATCACACACTCATTTGCATCATCATTTTTTATGTGTTAAATGTGTCAGATGTGGATGTTCTTAGAGTTATTTTGGGTGTCATTTGGGTTTATCATAGGCGGACAAAGTTATGTTTGATGTTTTGTCAACCTATGATGACCTTAATTCGAAAATGAGATATTTTTTATGGATGCTTTATTACTTAAAAAAATTTAAGAATTACACCGGCCTCTGCCTCGTACATTAGATTCACACAACCATATCAATCCACAAATTACAAACAAAAATAAAACTGAAGTTCTTGATGAGTACTCAAGAATGAAACCAAAAGAGTCTAAAGCAGTAGGGCCAATCTGCAGATCATGCTGCCATCCATGTTGGAAAAATACCCCTCATCGTATCCTCCAACCATGTAGATATCTTCATGGTCACGATGCTTCACATGTTGTAGAGGAAACCACAAACAGAGCGCAGCTGTGCACCGGTAGATGACCTGCATCCATTTTTATTGTTAAAAACCTTATCATTTCTACATAGCCAAAACGACCTAATAATAACAATCACTCCCGCCCTAATAAGTAGCTTAAAGCTAGGATCCACACCATTGATCCAATTGTTGAATATATGCACAACTCTAAGTGATGTGTATAAGGTAGAAACTATCTGGATGGCTGGTTATATAGATCTAGCAAATTTACACTAGAATAATAAGTTTTTTATAGTCTCTCCATGGTGACAAAAGACACACGTTTTACTTTCCTTTCGTGCCAATTGTGTTTTACAAGGTTACCTTTGGTCAGAATTAACCCTCGATGAAGATACCATGCAAACACCTTAGTTTTAAGAGGGATTTTCATCTTCTAAATTTTCTTCTTATTATCAACTGGTACATTAGGTTGGATTAAAGTATTATACATAGAAGCCACCAAAAAAATTCTACTCTCAATAGGATTCCATCAAAAGACATTGGATCCTTGCGTCAAATGGACCAAATCCAGACGATGTAACAAGTCATTTCAAGATGCTTGTTTAGGGCCAATGAGACTTCTTCTGAATGACACATTCGATGGGGAAGTTTCCAACATTTTAACGAGCATATCACTCGTGTGTCGCACAATATTGTCTAAGTCTGGATATTGTTCTCGGAGTGTGGCATTGCCTACCCACTTATCGTACTAGAATCTAATCTATGATCCATACCTAATAGAGAAAGACACATATGGGAAGAAGAACTTGTTCATCATCATAAGATCAGCCCATAAATGAGAGTCCCTATGTTTCCAAGAAACCTGAGACAACACATGTGGACTAACCTACTTTCTCCTAAAGAGTGCTTGCCAAATCCCACCCTCAACAAGTAGCTTGAACAACTATTTACCGAGGAGGGTTCTGTTCTTGACTTCAAGGCCTTGATTCCCAAGACTACCTTGATCTTTCGGGCGACAGACCACACTCAATTTAGCGAGTCGATATTTCCTCTTTTCACTATCACCTTGCCAGAAGAATTTTGATTGGAAATAATTCAATCTTTTCAAGACTCCTTTTGGAAGTTGGAAGAATGATGTTGCTTAGTACTGAATTGATATGAACCAATATTCCTCCTAAGAATAGCAATTTTTCTTTCCAACTACTTAATCTAATTTGCAGTCGCTCCTCCACCATTTTCCATTCAGCATTTGTAAGTCTCTGATAGTGAATTGAAATACCTAAATACGTAATAAGAAATTGGCCTTTCCCCTCAACCAAATAATTCAACGTACATGGTGGCATCTTCTTGAGCCTCGCCAAAACAAAACAACTCATTCTTATGGAAGTTTATCTTCGGGCCGGGAAAGTACCGCTCGACCGTTGAAATAATTAACTTCAGGTTTCTTACTTTTTCTATATCATGTTACATAAAAAGGATTGTATCATCGTCATATTGAAAAATAGATAATTTGCCATCAACAGATAAGGAATCACACATTTAATTTGGATAATTCAAAAGAAACCCAAAGCGGATCACATCATAATGAATTGTTGAGAAATCTTGGGGCCGGGACTTCTGGGGTTGCTAGTTTCGATAAAATCTACTTCAAATATGGACTTTGGGGTTGCTACTTGCCAGAGAGGTGCGAGAGAGCATGATCAGAACGACTATCGCTGCCCCACTGCATCCGTATTGGAAAGAGCGGAGTGGGAGAGGGAGAGCTAGAGTTTTTATCAAGATTGAAGAGGCATATATATAATGTCATGGTTATATCGTCAATGGTATTACACATACGTCAAAAATGTTTAATTAGTTTCGTCTGATGCTGATATGGGTCAGCTCACGGTTTTGGTCATGCCTCACTAGTCATCACACACATGCTTCTTTGCATCAACATTTTCGATTTGCAAAATGTGTGTGATGTGGATGTCCTTATAGTCATTCTGGGCGTCCTTAACAGTTATGTTTGAAGCTTTATCAACCTCTGGGATGACCATAATTCGAAAGTCAGATATCCAATTCATTTCAAATAAACCCAAGGTGGATCGCATCGTAACTATCGAATTATTGAGAAAACTTGGAGGTGGGATTTTTGGAGTTGATAGTTGCGATAAAGCCTACTTCAAATATGGACTTTGGCGTTGCTACTAGCCTATAAGAGCATCTATAGTTGAAGTACAAAAATTTAAAGGACAAAAAGCCTCCCTATAACTTAACTTCCTATATTTAGTCCTCTAAATTTTATGTCGTAGAATCGAACCCCAAAAATTTAGGGGACGTAAAAAATCAACATAATTTGCAAATTTGAGCACATGAATACATGACAACATATAACATAAGTAGATTTATAATGCCTATAAGTATATTCATCCGGACAGGGTGTTTCTACACCCGGGTGCATATGCACCCTTTATTTGAAACCCATATTAAATATATTTAAAAATGTTAGAAAAATACAAATAAAATTTCTCGTGTATACCTTGACATGTTACATGCTTACAAAGTTGTTTCAGCAAAAACCGATATGTTCCATGCCTTGTGCAAAAAAGACAAATCTTTGGTGCTAAAATAGTCTATTTTTTGAGACATTATTTGTCTTTTTACACAGGGTATAAAAATTGTTGGTTTTATGTGAAACTGTACGTGCACACATAGAACATGTCCCTCTACATGCTAGAAAAAATTCTAAGTTTTTTACGGTTTGAAAATATGTTTTATACATACCGGGTGCATATGCACCCGGGATCAGATTTGGTTTTCCGATTATAATGCATATATAGTTATACAAATTGATAGTATCATCTAAACCCGATAATTGATAGTCATACAAGTTGTTAGTACAATCAAACACTTATTAACCACCGAACATCTCCACTAGTCATAATCTAAAGCAAACTTCCTCCTATTAGACCGCATTACTAGAACATGATACCTCTTAATCATCAATGACATGCACCGAACATCTCCACTAGGTCTTTGATTGGAGTTGTCATGGATCTCTTCCCAAAATTATTTGAATGGTTACTTATCCCCAACAAATGTTTGATGACGCCACGTAAAGTACAAATCATTGTCCTCATCCTCACTCCATGTTGATTCTCTCTTCCTCTTAATGCAAATTTAAACGAACAATCATCATCTTCATCTGCCAAAATTCAACAAATTTCACTAAATAAAAAGGGGATAAACACAACTTAGTGGATCGGGTGTCGGCCGGTGCCGACTTTGGTGCTAGTGCATGGGTTATTGCTAGCATCGGAGCTGATGCCGGAGCCGGAGCCGGTGCCGGTGCGGTTGCTACCGCCGGCGCCCGCACGATCTCCAGGAGGTCCTTCAACCCTAAATCCGCTGAGTTGCAGCGGCGCATGGAGGCATAAGACATGTCGGAGGTGCGTGGCCGCGAGAATCCGGCCATACCTCGACGAATCCCGGCTACGGTCATTGAATCCATCGATGTCAGCGACGGATTTTCTCTAGGTTGCGCCGCCCGATTTCGATGATATAGGCTACCGGAGGCTACGTGGAGAAGGTAGGAGGGTCGTGGAACCTAGAAGGAGTTTGCGGCGGCCAGGTATCATCGCCGGATAGGTCGAAGAGCAGCCGGCGACGTCGATGCGACACTGTAGGGGAGGAGCGGAGGCGAAATCGGAGGAGTAAATTTTTTTGTCCAGCAGCCATGGAGAAGAATATTTAGTGCCCACAAAGGCCGATGACTAAATTTTTTCCTCCTCTAAAGCACGTTAGGGCTTCGGCTATAGGCAGTTTCGACCGTTAGCATCGTATATTCAGTCATCTAAGCCCTTTTGGGCTTCGATTAGGGATGCTCTAACTAGAAGAGCAGATGGCGGTGCTAGCTTTCATCCATAGATGGATCCAAAGTAGGAGGTTCCTATCACGAAATTGATTTCCAAAATAGGGAATGCGTCTACTTCTTTTTTTGAAAAGTAATTTTGCACCGGCTTGTAGTACAACATTGACGCAACAACTCATCCATGATATTCTTCTTTTAACTCCTGCAGAGGTCGATCATTGAGGACCATCCATTTCCTCTATCTCTCTCTCAGCACCAGCCGAGGCGACGAGGACAGGTAACAGGTTCTTTGAACAGATGTAAAATTTGAGTCAGGGCGGTCTTGCCTCTGAGTGACAAGTTCTCCTCCGGATTTATAAATTTTGTTGGGAAATGGTTTCATTACGTGTGTCATGTCAGTATATGATCTAACCAACATTATGGCACGTGCACTGTCTGGTAGTGCATTTGTTGGGAAAAGAGGGAGGTGGTGTTTTGGCTTATAGTTGTACTAGCACAAATGCCCGTGCGTTGCTACAGGAAAGAAAATATCGTTCCTAGTGAACAAAAGACTTAAAAATTTACAAATGATGAGAATATAACAATGAGATAAATCAAGAGATAAATCAAGCTCGACGTGAAAACCACATATTATGCTAAGATATCCATCATGATACAAAATATATTATGAAATTTGCAACAATTAATGGTAATATGAAATGTAGCTGATGCCTTTAGTTTAGACATTGTAAATACCTATAGAAAAATTTGCACCAATGTAAGCATCTTAAATTTCTAACGTCTACAAAATATAAGCTATTACTAATATGATGATTGGTACATACCTACGGAAAAATCTTCAGATAGGAAATTTAGCATGCTCCATCAAAACGTTTCATCCTAATATCTTTCTCAAGAGAAATCTATATCAGTTCCTCAAGAGCATAACTATGGAGATTGACAAATCGTACGAGATCAAGCGCGACATAGTCCTCCTGCATCTCCATCTTGACCTGCTCCACACTCTGTAGCTCCTTCTCCTACTCAACTTACATCTCGGCGATGTGGGTGGTGCAGGGCAAGCAGGTTCGCTCATCCAGTTGAGGAAGAACTCCACCTCTCTGCCCACATCATGTTCTTCGCAAGAGGAAGAGGATGAGCTGCAACCACCGCCTTGGCAGCTCCACGGTACAGTGGTTGGGAAGGAAGGCCGGTGGTGCTCGAGGTCGGGGAGGCATGTGTTGCTCGAGAGTCTTTGCATAGTAGACTCTACCTCTTCATCAGATTGATCATCGACATCCATATCTATCTGATCATCAGCCACAGAAAACAAATTCCATTCATTATGTAAATTCCAAATACTCTAAAGAGCAGCAGTAGTAAAAATGTTAATATCATGGGTAGGTTAAGCCTAGAGAGATAAAATTGACAAAAGATCATCTCCCACAGTTAACTGAATAATTTGAGCGACAACTGACCTGTTGGGCACGAAGATTGTAACGAATAAATGATAGAAAAAATAACATCTTTGATCATAAAATTGACAAAAGGTCATCTCCCACAGTTAACTGAATAATTTGAGCGACATTTTCCAGACTATTGTAATGGAACAAATGATTAAAAAAAAGACATCTCTGATTATAGAACACAAGTTGGATCACTAACATGCCTATATTTTCCCTAAATTTTCTAGTAACGATTGTGTTGTTTAATACCAACCAAAGCAAGACATAGATCTTAGCTGGTACAACACAATCCAAGTTAATTGGGAGGAAATAGGAGATATGCCCCCAAAAAATCTCTGCAAAATTCAAAGCCACACCTACCAACCCACCGAGGGCACCGGTACCGACTTGCTTAGTCCATTGTTGTCACAGACACAAATCAAGCTGCTAAATCATATGAATAGATAAAAAAAGATGCTCTTCACACATTAATTTGCAAATCCTCTTTGATAATTCTCCTTATTTCGAACAATATTTGAATAAACTGATGTTCTTTAGTACCAAAACTTCTGCAAATATTTGAAAAATCTGAAGGTTCGTATATACTTTTAAAAACTGAGAATGAGCCTGCAGGCTAACAAGTCATATGCTAATACTTAAGCAAATATGAGATGGAATATGCGACATCCTATAATGTTAGTACTTGGTAAACCAAAACAGAGTACTGGATGGACATTTGATAGTCATTGTGAACAAATTTACACAAACAAAAAGAGCCATGATGTGTATGTGGAGTGCAGATATTTAGAAAAATCTCTCTTTCTCATGGAAAGCATCCCTTTTAGCTATGTTTGAAGCATACTCGTTCTGGTCAAGTAGATGCAGAAAACTGAAGTAATATAATGATATATTTCGTGGCTTAAATTGAAAAGGCACGTAAGTAGAATTTATACACAGGGCAACAGATATATTTATTCATGCACCTTCACTGGCGTGGGAAGGAGACAATTGGCACAACAACAGTTCTATCTTTACTGCAGCGTCACCCAGATCGACAAAGGTGTTGCACGACGAGTCAAGAGGAACCTCCGCCTGCTACGTCGCCGGCCGTAGGGAGCACCAAACTGGTGCATGATTCATTAAAATATGACACAAATGTATGGGCACATCGCAGTATAAGGTTCTAACGCACCTCTTAGCCATGAAGGCGTCATCGGATCAATGCCGGATCAGGACCTCGCGGAACTCCCCTACGGCAAGACAGGCAGTGGACATATATGCTTCGCGTCAACGTGGCCCTGGCAAGCAGGCATCCACCACCTGGCAGCATCGACGCTGGCGGACTCGATGGTGGGGATCATAACTCGTAAGAGTAGAAAATGAGTTGTTAACAGACATGCTAAAACAAAAGTTAATTGCAACAAATATTTAGCATTTCATGATATTTCAAGATTTATTACATTGGATCCCAAGTGGTGAGCAGAGAGAATATGTCGATGGTCAATACAAGCACATTGGTCCAGTACCTGAAAGCTAGAGCAGCAAAATATTCTCGTAGGTAAAAGAAATAGATGCAGGGTTTTGTAGGACAAAGAAATAGATGAAGGGTTTTTGAGGACAAATCATGCACACTGTGACATCAAAATATTTTAGTACGATAGTACTTGCCCAAAATTTCAAAGAAATAGATGCACAATTAAAGAGGTGACTCGCACCATGATAAGAACAAATATGTCCCCTTTTTACAAAGACCTTGTAGCTCCCACAGGAAATAAATAAAAATAAAACATCATTGCAGAAGATGGGAAATGCATATGTATCCTAGCTGAAGATCCACTACAAAATATATCTCGATCTGCCCATGAAAGTAATGGTTCTCTCATTGTTAATTGAAGACACATGGAATCAGCATGTTTTTGGAGCATTTGTTTAGCCTGCCAATAACTAAGCGCCAAGGAGCCAGCAATTTGCCCCTCTAGCCATATAAATCCAAATAGAGGGTAACAAAAATCCTCCGGCAAACCATATTGCATTGACGGAAAAACATAATACCTCTCGTAGCAGTTCATTTGGTGCAAGGTGTGCTTTCAGGTGGTGCATAACTCACCCTAATTCTGAAGAAGAAAAAAGTAGTACAAACATGAATATTTATTCGTACAACAGACACAGTGAGAAAATAATATCTCTTATTATTAAGAACAGGGTAGGCACTACCGTATGATATATTGGACATCATGTGTTTGTTATCAAGAAAACTGTTGACAATGCGTTTCAGACTTCAGACCTCCAGTATGCTTCCATATGTACTATAAACACACCTAAATAATATAGAACCTCAATCCTGAACCAACACTTATTAGCCTGCTAAATTCAGAGTCTATGAAACTAAATAATTCCGGCACTAATTAGAGAACACCCCCTGCAGGTTACGGAAGGCGTCGAGGGGTGGAGGCAGGCGACGGCCTCCGTGATGCTGCTCACCAGGCGAGGGCCTCTGAGATGCGAGGCAGGACTTGAGGGAGGAGACCAAGGAGATGAAGTTGGAGGACGTGGCGGCGCAGGCACGAGGTGTCGCAGCGGCGGATTTCACCGGCGCGGGCGCAGACTAAGGATGCGTAGGGGCTGCCGATGGCGTCGTTCCCGTGGAAGCTGGTGGAGGCCGCGGCGCCGTCCTTGTCGCCCACCTACCATCAGGTGCAGATCAATGACGACCTCGTCACTACCGCGACAGCCTCCGAAGAACCCATGCATGCAAACTCGATTCCAGCCTTCAAATAGGGTCTGTGTGAGAAGGAGTGTTGTGGATCAAGGGGGCGGTGGAGACGGAGATCAAAGGGGCGGCAATGGTGTTGGGGATAAAGGGGGCGCCGGTGGAGATGGAGATCCAGAGGGGGCAGTGGAGATGGGGATCCAGAGGGGGCGCCGGCGGTGTTGGGGATCAGGGTGCGCAGGTGCCTCCACGGTTACAGATAGGGGAGCGAATATGGCTCTTCGGTGAGAGTTGGGCTTGGCCCAGTAGCTGCGCGTGCGGGGCGAGCGTAAGGGGAGCGACGAACGACGACCAAAAGCTTCACGTATTGGCAGAATAAGGAACATGTTTCTCCTTTTTAAGTAGTGTAAATATATATGAGTATTGTAACTTGTGAAAACCCAAGGGGTATTTTATCTCCCAACCATTATGGCACCACATCTATAAAAAAAATGGTGACATGAATTAAGAGCAAATAATGCTGGTAATTTTTTCGCAACTAAAGAGTAAAATATACGATTTACTTATTTAAAATTATTTCATTTGGAATTGGACCAATTTCATAGGTACTTTGGGTACTTTTTATTTTATAGAAAGAATGTTCGTTTTGAAAGATTTCCCATGTATTTTTTTATGCTTCAGTTTATAGCAAGCGACTATAGTTCGTCTACCGGTCTACGCCTATGAATCAGTCGACATTTTGGACAGATATTATGAACGAGAGCTCTTATTTTCATATTTCAGATGGTCCATTTATACAATCACCTCAGGAATCACTTCACCCACTTACAAAAGCGTGCAAGTTCTTGGAAATAGAAAGGCCGTCCGGGCTTGGGTGTTGAGCTCGATTGCGCCACAAAGCTCCGAGACAAGCAGAGACTGCAGGGGATGGGTGAACCGTGAACGGCAGCCCGGTCCAGCTTTGACAAGACTATATCAAGCTAGATTTCTCACCCGCGAGCCCGAGGCGGTGAGGTTGATGCCTTGGTACATTTTTAATGATGCATATTCTGTTTCACCATGTTGCAAGCTCGTGTGTGTTATGATGCAAAAACACGAGGGACACCTTGTGACGCCCCATGGTGTCTTTTACAAATGATGTATTCGTGCTTCAGTTACTTTAGGATTTTGTTGCAAGTGTTAATTGCTATGTTGCGTATGTGCGATGGTTTTTCTTGAGGATTTGTTGCAACCAATAGCATTTATTGCATACAAAAAATTACCATGTTGCATGTATGTGTTTGAAATGTTATGATGATTTCTTTGCTGCATTTGACATACAACGGAGAAATTATTGGGGCGACATTGCAGAATTACAGATACAATAACCTATGAAGGTTGTGCTACACAGATCTACGGCTTTAGGATCGCAACTTCTGTCGGCTCACGATTAGAACAGCCTATTATTAGAACTATCAATAAAACTTATATTAAAAAAAATATCGTGCACCTCCATGCGCTTGCCAATCACAATCCCCGGGATATGCACGAATCACAAAGAATTCTTGTCAGCTCAAGCGCCATCGTCGATCCAAGTGGATGCCACATGTGATCGAGTCGCCCATGCTGCTAAACAAATACACGTGTACGGGTCACCTCAACGCGTTCGCCCTGGAGCAGGATCGCTGTCAAATGATTGGTACGTGACAACTGCCAGCATATATAATCGACACGGCAACATGATCTTTGAATGGCAGTATACACGGTCCCAAACTCCCAATTATCAATTCAGGATTTTCCTTCGTCCATTTTAGAACTTCCACCAGGCGGTCCATGACACAAAAAAGTCCACATCGATCAGATCGCAGCCACTTCCATACGCATTGATCATCAATGTAGTTTTCACTCATGAGGGATCACATTAACTTTCGTTCCTGAAAGTAACGTTTCATCAGTTCATTTCAATCAGTGAGTTGTTATTTGTGACACACACAAATAGCATATGCTTAACTCTTTCAAAATGGCTGAGGTTACAATGTAGGGGTTTCACAACTAACATAATATTTTAGTACCAGGTACATCCAACGCAACTTAGAGTAGTCACAATGGGGAGTATCATATAGTAGTATCAGGCATATGGTACTAGTGTGTGATACTATCTTCACAATGCTTAGTATCATGTAGTAGTATCATATGTTAATTATATTTAGTGATTTGTAGAATCTCAATGCAAAAGTGTGTACAAGATTGATTTGACATTAATTTTTCTAGTTCTACGTGCTATGATACAAAGATCTACCTATGATACTACTACCATCTCTTTCTTCATTTATTGTGACACACCAGCTTTTTGCATGCATGTGATGCATGATACTAGCTACTATAATACTTTCATTGTGGGTAGTCTTAGCTACTAATTACACCTAACAGAGAAGAGTGAGCATATTACATGTCAGATTTACAACCAACATAATCTTCTAATGCAATTAAGTAATTAAGTATGTATCGGGTGCATCTAATACAATTGGGCTACTAATTACACAAGCGATACACACTTCTGGCACAAAAAAGATGTTCTCCAGTCTCTATAGACCAGTATCACCACCTACACAGAGGTGCCACACTGAAAGAACATTTCATGATCTCTGAGTTTTGTGTGTTTGTTAACAACACCGGTGACAATTTAACCGTGTGCTAAGTGGTTTACAGTTGTGGAAAAGATACCTCGGAAAATCTCGACCCACTCAAAAAGGAAGAAAAGAAAAGAAGGATGAAGCTGTCTCCTGGCCGTGGCCGGCACTGCCGGCAACTCCGGGCCGGCACTGCCGGTGTGCACACCCCGGCACTCGCCGGCATCTTTGGCCCGGCACCGCCGGCCCGTATGTCGATCAGCCTGCATCGAGAAGAGTGGCCGGCACCGCCGGCGTCTCAAGGCCGGCACTGCCGGTGTGGCCGGCACTGCCGGCGTCCCTAGGCCGGCACTGCCGGCGTTTCTTCTCTCCAACGGGCAGAAAAGTAGGTGGGGTATTTATACCCCCCTTCACTTACCTTGGAAGGTTGCTCTGAAGGAGATATGCCCTAGAGGCAATAATAAAGTGGTTATTATTTATATCTTTATGTTTATGATAAATGTTTATATATCATGCTAGAATTGTATTAACCGAAACATTAGTACATGTGTGATATGTAGACAACAAGAAGTCCCTAGTATGCCTCTTAAACTAGCTTGTTGATTAATGGATGATTAGTTTCATAATCATGAACATTGGATGTTATTAATAACAAGGTTATATCATTATATGAATGATGTAATGGACACACCCAATTAAGCGTAGCATAAGATCTCGTCATTAAGTTATTTGCTATAAGCTTTCGATTCATAGTTACCTAGTCCTTATGACCATGAGATCATGTAAATCACTTATACCGGAAAGGTACTTTGATTACACCAAACACCACTGCGTAAATGGGTGGCTATAAAGGTGGGATTAAGTATCCGGAAAGTATGAGTTGAGGCATATGGATCAATAGTGGGATTTGTCCATCCCGATGACTGGATAGATATACTCCGGGCCCTCTCGGTGGAATGTCGTCTAATGTCTTGCAAGCATATGAATGAGTTCATAAGAGACCACATACCACGGTACGAGTAAAGAGTACTTGTCGAGAGACGAGGTTGAACAAGGTATAGAGTGATACCGAAGATCAAACCTCTGACAAGTAAAATATCGCGAGACAAAGGGAATTGGTAATGTATGTGAATGGTTCATTCGATCACTAAAGTCATCGTTGAATATGTGGGAGCCATTATGGATCTCCAGATCCCGCTATTGGTTATTGGTCGGAGTGAGTACTCAACCATGTCCGCATAGTTCTCGAACCGTAGGGTGACACACTTAAAGTTGGATGTTGAAATGGTAGTTCTTAAATATGGAATGAAGTTGGAATATTTGTTCGGAGTCCCGGATGTGATCCCGGACATCACGAGGAGTTCCGGAATGGTCCGGAGAATAAGATTCATATATAGGATGTTATTTTATGTGAATAAAATGTCGCGGAAGGTTCTATGGAAGGTTCTAGAAGGTTCTAGAAAAGTCCGGAAGAAACCACCAAGGAAGGTGGAGTCCACAAGGGACTCCACCTCCATGGCCGGCCAGCCCTAGTGGGGGTGGAGTCCCAAGTGGACTCCACCATAGGGGGCCGGCCACCCCCCACATGGGAGGTGGGAATCCCACCTTTGGGTGGGAGTCCTAGTTGGGCTAGGTTTGCCCCCTCCTATGGAAGGTTTTGGTTTCGGGTCTTATTCGAAGACTTGGACACCAACACTTGGGATCCACCTATATAATGAGGGGCCAAGGGAGGGGCCGGCCACCCCAAAGACCATAGCTTGGCCGCCCCTTGAGTGGCCGGCCACCCCTCCCAAACCCTAGCTTTGCTCCTCCACTTCATATTGCCCGGCTTGCTTAGCAAAGCTCCGCCGGACTTCTACACCGCCACCGACACCACGCCGTCGTGCTCGTCGGATTCAAGAGGAGCTACTACTTCCGCCGCCCGCCGGAACGGGAGGTGGACGTCGTCTTCATCAACAACCGAACGTGTGACCGAGTACGGAGGTGCTCGCCCGTTCGTGGCGCCGGAACCGATCGTGATCAAGATCTTCTACGCGCTTTTGCAAGCGGCAAGTGAACGTCTACCGCAAGCAACAAGAGTCTCATCTTGTAGGCTTTGGAATCTCTTCAAGGGTGAGACTCGATACCCCTCGTTGCTACCGTCTTCTAGATTGCATCTTGGCTTGGATTGCGTGTTCGCGGTAGGAAAATTTTTTTGTTTTCTATGCTACGTTATCCTACAAGTGGTATCAGAGCCGTGTCTATGCATAGATGGTTGCACGAGTAGAACACAATGTTTTTGTGGGCGTTGATGCTCTTGTTATCTTTAGTTGAGTACTTTGCATCTTTATGGCATAGTGGGATGAAGCGGCTCGGACTAACTTTACATGACCGCGTTCATGAGACTTGTTCCTCGTTCGACATGCAACTTGTATTGCATAAGAGGCTTTGCGGGTGTCTCGTCTCTCCTACTATAGTAAAGATTCAATTTACTCTTCTATTGACAACATTAGTATCAACGTTGTGGTTCATGTTCGTAGGTAGATTAGATCTATATCGAAAAACCCTAAACCACGTAAAATATGCAAACCAAATTAGAGAGCGTCTAACTTGTTTTTGCGGGGTTTGGTGATGTGATATGGCCATAATGTGATGATGAATATGTATGAGATGATCATTATTGTATTGTGGCAACCGGCATGAGCCTTATGGTTGTCTTTAAATTTCATGTTGAGTAGTATTTCAAAGTAGTTGTAATAGTTGCTACATGGAGGACAATCATGAAGACGGCGCCATTGACCTTGGTGCTTCGCCAACGATGATGGAGATCATGCCCGAAGATGATGGAGATCATGTCCGTGCTTTGGAGATGAAGATCAAAGGCGCAAAGACAAAAGGGCCATATCATATCACATATGAACCGCATGTGATGTTAATCCTTTTATGCATCTTATTTTGCTTAGATCGCGACGGTAGCATTATAAGATGATCCCTCACTAAAATCTCAAGATAATAAAGTGTTCATCCTTAGTAGCACCGTTATCAAGTCTTGTCGTTTCGAAGCATCTCGTGATGATCGGGTGTGATAGATTCAATAAGTACATACAACGGGTGCAAGACAGCTTTGCACATGCGGATACTAAGGTGGCCTTGACGAGCCTAGCATGTACGTACATGGTCTCGGAACACATGATACCGAAAGGTAGAGCATGAATCATATGGTTGATATGATGAACACTTTGAGTGTTCGCCAAAGAAATCACACTTTTTCTCGTGATGATCGGGTTTAGGTGCGGTGGATTTGGTTCGTGTGATCACTAAGACAATGCGAGGGATATTGTTTTGAGTGGGAGTTCATCTAGATTTTTAATTATGAAGAATTAAAATTTGAACTCAATTTGTCATAAACTTAGTCTAAACTATTGCAAATATATGTTGTAGAGATGGCGTCCCCAATCAATTTTAACCAGCTTCCTAGAGAAAGAAAAGCTTAAGAGCAACGGTAGCAACTTCACCGACTGGTTCCGTCATGTGAGGATCTTCCTCTCCGGCGGAAATCTGCAATATGTGCTTGATGCACCGCTAGGTGACCCTCCTGCGAAACCGAAACCGATGAAGTAAAAGTTGTTTACGCGACTCGGAAAACTCGGTACTCTCAAGTTCGATGTGCCATCTTATGCGGTCCGGAATCCGATCTTCAAAAACGTTTTGAGCACCACGATCCTCATGAGTTGATGAAAGAGTTGAAGACTATTTTTGAGACTCATGCGGCCGTGGAATGCTATGAAGCATCGAAACAATTTTTCAGCTGTATGATGGAAGAAGGCAGCTCCGTTAGTGAGCACATGCTCGCCATGACCGGGCATGCGAAGAAACTCGGTGACTTGGGAATAGTGATTCATAACAGACTGGGGATTAATCGTGTCCTTCAATCACCGCCACCAAGTTACAAGAACTTTGTGATGAACTACAATATGCGGAACATGAACAAGGAGTTACCTGAACTTTTTGGCATGCTAAAAGCTGCTGAGATTGAGATCAAGAAAGAGCACCAAGTGTTGATGGTCAACAAGACCACCAGCTTCAAGAAACAGGGCAAGTCTAAGGGAAAATTCAAGAAGGGTGGCAAGAAAGCTGCCACGCCTCCCGTGAAACCTAAGAACGGCCCTAGGCCCGATGCTCGAGTGCTATTACCGCAAGGAGAAGGGACACCGGAAGCGTAATTGCTCCAAGTATCCGGCTGATCCGAAGAGCGGCCTTGTCAAGAAGAAGAAAGAAGGTATATATGATATACATGTTATAGATGTTCATTTCATCGGTTCTCGTTCTAGTACCCGGGTATTTGATACTCGGTTCGGTTGCTCATATTTGTAACTCGAAACAGGAACTAAAGAATAAACGACAACCGCCGAAGGATGAAGTGACGATGCGCGTTGGAAACGGATCCAAGGTCAATGTGATCGCAATCGGCACACTTCCTCTACATCTACCTTCGGGATTAGTTTTAAGCCTAAATAATTGTTATTATGTACCTGCGTTGAGCATGAACATTATATCCGGATCTTGTTTAATGCAAGACGGTTATTCATTCAAGTCCGAGAATAATGGTTGTTCTATTTTTATGAATAATATCTTTTATGGTCGAGCACCACAAAAGAATGGCTTATTTCTCGTTAGATCTCGATAGTAGTGATACGCATATACATAACATTGATGCTAAGCGAATTAAATTGAATGATAATTCTACTTATATGTGGCACTCGTCGTCTTGGTCATATTGGAGTGAAACGCATGAAGAAACTCCATACCGATGGATTACTAGAATCACTTGACTTTGAGTCACTTGAAAGATGCGAAGCATGTCCGATGGGAAAAATGACTAAGACTCCATTTTCTCGGTATGATGGAGCGAGCTACCGACTTATTGGAAATCATACATACCGATGTGTGCGGACCAATGAGCGTAGCATCGCGCGGTGGTTATCGTTATGTTCTAACCTTCACGAGATGATCCGAGTAGATATGGGTATATCTATTTCATGAAACATAAATCCGAAACTTTCGAGAAGTTTAAGGAATTCCAAAGTGAAGTAGAAAATCAACGTAACAAGAAGATTAAATTTCTACGATCCGATCGTGGAGGTGAATATCCGAGTTATGAGTTTGGCATGCATTTAAAGAAATGCGGAATACTTTCACAATTGACACCGCCGGGAACACCACAACGAAACGGTGTGTCCGAACGTCGTAATCGAACTCTCTTAGATATGGTTCGTTCTATGATGTCTCTTATCGATTTGCCGTTATCTTTTTGGAGTTATGCATTAGAGACAGCCGCATTCACTTTAAATAGAGCACCATCAAAATCCGTAGAAACGACACCGTATGAATTATGGTTTAATAAGAAACCTAAGCTCGTCGTTCCCGAAAGTTTGGGGTTGCGAAGCCTATGTAAAAAAGTTACAACCGGACAAGCTAGAACCCAAAGCGGAGAAATGCGTCTTCATAGGATACCCTAAGGAAACTATAGGGTACACTTTCTATCACAGATCCGAAGGCAAAATCTTTGTTGCTAAGAACGGAACCTTTCTTGAGAAAGAATTTCTCACTAAAGAAGTGACTGGAAGAAAAGTAGAACTCGATGAGATTGATGAATCTATACTCGTTGATCGCAGTAGCGCAAGCATCGGAAGTTGTACCTGTACCGCCTACACCGGCAACAGAGGAAGCAAATGATAATGATCATGAAACTTCGAACGAGGAAACTATCGAACCTCGCAGATCGACAAGGGAACGTACCACTCCCGATTGGTTTGATCCTTGTCTAAATGTCATGATTGTGGATAACAATGATGAGGACCCCGCGACGTATGAAGAAGCGATGATGAGCCCGGATTCCAACAAATGGCAAGAAGCCATGAAATCCGAAATGGGATCCATGTATGATAACAAAGTATGGACTTTGGTAGACTTACCCGAGAGCCGAAAGGCCGTCGAGAATAAATGGATCTTCAAGAGAAAAACAGATGTCGATGGTAATATTACTGTCTATAAAGCTCGACTTGTCGCAAAGGGTTTCCGACAAATTCAAGGAGTTGACTACGATGAGACTTTCTCACCGGTAGCGAAGCTAAAATCTGTGAGGATTTTGTTAGCAATAGCTGCATTTTTCGATTATGAGATTTGGCGGATGGATGTCAAAACGGCGTTCCTTAATGGAGACATTGAGGAAGAGTTGTATATGGTACAACCCAAAGGTTTTGTCGATCCTAAAAATGCCGACAAAGTATGCAAACTTCAGCGTTCAATCTATGGACTCGAAGCAAGCATCAAGAAGTTGGAACCGACGCTTTGATAAGGTGATCAAAGACTTCGGGTTTATACAAGGTCATGGAGAGGCCTCGTATTTACAAGAAAGTGAGTGGAGCTCCGTAGCATTCCCGATATTATATGTAGATGACATATTATTGATCGGGAATGATATAGAACTATTAAGCAGTGTTAAGGGTTATTTGAATAATAGTTTTTCAATGAAAGACCTTGGTGAAGCATCATATATATTAGGCATCAAGATTTATAGAGATAGATCAAGACGCCTAATAGGGCTATCACAGAGTACATATCCGGACAAGATTCTAAAGAAATTTAGAATGGACGAAAGTAAGAAAGGGTTCTTACCTATGTTACTGTGCAAGGTATTGAGTAAGACTCAAGGACCGGCTACGGCAGAAGAAAGAGAAAGGATGAATAATATCCCCTATGCCTCGGAAGTAGGATCTATCATGTATGCCATGCTATGTACTAGACCGGATATAGCACATGCTGTTAGTTTGACTAGCAGATATCAAAGTGATCCAGGAATGGAACACTGGACAGCGGTCAAGAATATCCCGAAGTACTTGAAAAGAACTAAGGATATGTTTCTTTGTTATGGAGGTGACCAAGAGCTCGTTGTAAACGGTTACACCGATGCAAGTTGGAACACCGATCCCGATGACTCTAAGTCACAATCCGGGTACGTGTTTATATTGAATGGTGCCAGCAGAAGTCGGGCAAGCTCGAAGCGAATGCACGGTGGCGAAGTCTTCAACAGAATCACAGTACATAGCGGCTTCAGAGGCTTCATCAGAAGCGGTATGGATGAAGAGGTTCATTGTAGAGCTCGGTGTGGTTCCTAGTGCATTGGACCCATTAATCATTTCTCGTGATAACATGGGTGCCATCGCCAATGCACAAGAACCAAGGTCACACAAGAGGCTCGAAGCATATCAAGCTGCGTTACCACTCGATTCGCGAGTACATCGAAGATGGAGAAGTAAAGATTTGCAAAGTACACACCGATCTGAATGTAGCAGATCCGTTGACTAAAGCTCTCCCTAGGGCAAAGCATGACCAACACCGTAATGCCATGGGTGTTAGGTATATTACTATGTAATCTAGATTATTGACTCTAGTGCAAGTGGGAGACTCGAAGGAGATATGCCCTAGAGGCAATAATAAAGTGGTTATTATTTATATCTTTATGTTTATGATAAATGTTTATATATCATGCTAGAATTGTATTAACCGAAACATTAGTACATGTGTGATATGTAGACAACAAGAAGTCCCTAGTATGCCTCTTAAACTAGCTTGTTGATTAATGGATGATTAGTTTCATAATCATGAACATTGGATGTTATTAATAACAAGGTTATATCATTATATGAATGATGTAATGGACACACCCAATTAAGCGTAGCATAAGATCTCGTCATTAAGTTATTTGCTATAAGCTTTCGATTCATAGTTACCTAGTCCTTATGACCATGAGATCATGTAAATCACTTATACCGGAAAGGTACTTTGATTACACCAAACACCACCGCGTAAATGGGTGGCTATAAAGGTGGGATTAAGTATCCGGAAAGTATGAGTTGAGGCATATGGATCAATAGTGGGATTTGTCCATCCCGATGACGGATAGATATACTCTGGGCCCTCTCGGTGGAATGTCGTCTAATGTCTTGCAAGCATATGAATGAGTTCATAAGAGACCACATACCACGGTACGAGTAAAGAGTACTTGTCGAGAGACGAGGTTGAACAAGGTATAGAGTGATACCGAAGATCAAACCTCGGACAAGTAAAATATCGCGAGACAAAGGGAATTGGTAATGTATGTGAATGGTTCATTCGATCACTAAAGTCATCGTTGAATATGTGGGAGCCATTATGGATCTCCGGATCCCGCTATTGGTTATTGGTCGAGTGAGTACTCAACCATGTCCGCATAGTTCTCGAACCGTAGGGTGACACACTTAAAGTTGGATGTTGAAATGGTAGTTCTTGAATATGGAATGAAGTTGGAATATTTGTTCGGAGTCCCGGATGTGATCCCGGACATCACGAGGAGTTCCGGAATGGTCCGGAGAATAAGATTCATATATAGGATGTCATTTTATGTGAATAAAATGTCGCGGAAGGTTCTATGGAAGGTTCTAGAAGGTTCTAGAAAAGTCCGGAAGAAACCACCAAGGAAGGTGGAGTCCACAAGGGACTCCACCTCCATGGCCGGCCAGCCCTAGTGGGGGTGGAGTCCCAAGTGGACTCCACCATAGGGGCCGGCCACCCCCCACATGGGAGGTGGGAATCCCACCTTTGGGTGGGAGTCCTAGTTGGGCTAGGTTTGCCCCCTCCTATGGAAGGTTTTGGTTTCGGGTCTTATTCGAAGACTTGGACACCAACACTTGGGATCCACCTATATAATGAGGGGCCAAGGGAGGGGCCGGCCACCCCAAAGACCATAGCTTGGCCGCCCCCTTGAGTGGCCGGCCACCCCCTCCCAAACCCTAGCTTTGCTCCTCCACTTCATATTGCCCGGTTTGCTTAGCAAAGCTCCGCCGGACTTCTACACCGCCACCGACACCACGCCGTCGTGCCTGTCGGATTCAAGAGGAGCTACTACTTCCGCTGCCCGCCGGAACGGGAGGTGGACGTCGTCTTCATCAACAACCGAACGTGTGACCGAGTACGGAGGTGCTGCCCGTTCGTGGCGCCGGAACCGATCGTGATCAAGATCTTCTACGCGCTTTTGCAAGCGGCAAGTGAACGTCTACCGCAGCAACAAGAGTCTCATCTTGTAGGCTTTGGAATCTCTTCAAGGGTGAGACTCGATACCCCCTCGTTGCTACCGTCTTCTAGATTGCATCTTGGCTTGGATTGCGTGTTCGCGGTAGGAAATTTTTTTTGTTTTCTATGCAACGTTATCCTACATGCTCAAACCCTAAGAACTTCATCCTCCATTGCTGAGCCACCAAGAACACCAAAATCGCCAGATCTCCTCCCTCAACCAACCAAATCACTTGTGCTTTGGAGAATCGAAGGAGAAGACCCCGATCTACATCCTCACCGAAGCGTTCTTCATTTCCCCCTCTTATGCTTGAGGGCCCCCTTGCTAGTGTTCCTCTTTGGATCCCTAGTTGTTGTTGTTGATGTATGCTTGTTGATTTGTTGTGTTGTTACAGATTTGGGAGCCTCCAATTTGGTTGTGGATGTGTGCCCCAAGAACTTTGTAAAGGCCCGGTTTCCGCCTCGAGGAAATCCCTTAGTGGAAGTGGGCTAGGCCTTTGTGGCGTTGCTCACAGGAGATCCGAGTGAAGCCTTCGTGGCTGTTGGTTTGGCTTGCGTAGCAACCACACTCCTCCAAACGTAGACGTACCTTCTTGCAAAGGAAGGGAACTACGGGAATCATCTCCGTGTCATCGCGTGCTACACTCTCGGTTACCTCTATCCCACTCTATCTACTATTGCGTTGCTATACCTTGCTTAGTTGATATCCTTGTCATATAGGTAAATTCACATAGTTGCATATCTAGAGAATTTACCTTTCGTGTCAAGCCTAATTTGAAAAAGAACTAAAAATTGGTTAGCACCTATTCACCCCCCCCCTCTAGGTGCGGCATACGATCCTTTCAATTGGTATCAGAGCCTCGGCTCTTATTTCGGGCTTAACCGCCTAAGAGTATGCCGGACGAGGTGCCCTCGGTAGGGGCCGCCCAGACGGTTTCCGTGGAAGACTTCAATTCTTTGAAGTCCTCCATGGAAGCCCAAATGGAAAGCATGAAAAAGATGATTGCCGAGCTATTGGCTCCGGCCCCACCCAAGGCACCTAGTGTAGAGGTAAAAGACACGGGTGCGTTAGATGATGGAGAGGCTTCGGACTTACCCTCATCTACCAAACCCGTGGAAGGTGACAACTTAAACACTATCAAAGCTACAAGTGCATCTCCCAAGGGAACTAGTGAAAGTGAGAGCTACAATCGAGTACCTCCACCTTTCCAATCACTCGATATACCGGTTCCCATGCCTCATTTGAACATTAGGGGTGACCCACCTAAGTTTTCCGTTGATAATTTCGATACTTGGCAATTTGAGTTCCGCTCTCATGTTTGTAGTGCCTCAAATGAACTATGGAGAATCATCATGGAGGGCTTCAAGCCATACAACCCCGACAAGTTGACTAGAAGAGAAGTCGTTGATAGTCAACTCAACAACACCGCCCTTCACATGATTCAAACTAGTGTGGGGACTCCGGAATTGCATCGGGTCCGGGACTTCACCACCGCCAAGGAAGCTTGGGACGGCTTGGCCGCTAGTTGCATTGGAAGTGAGAGCACAAGGAGGAACAAGTATAATGCTCTTAAGAATAAAGCCGAAGGATTCTTGAGGCTACCGGATGAAGATCATGAACTCATGTATGGAAGACTTCTCACCGTTGCCAATGCCTTCCGGCTTATTGGTGCCACCCACATCAATGACTCTTGGATCAAGGAGAAGTACATTGAATGCATGATGCCGTTTGTTCCCATTGATGTCAAGACTCTTGTGGGAAGGGAATGCTATTCCTCTCTTACTTCTCAACAAGTCGTGCACGAGATGCAAGCTCTCAAGGTGCTTGAAGAAACCTCTCATGATTCTCGCAACCGTGCTCTTGGAATGGCAAAAGGTTCCAATCTTGCCTTGGTGGTCAACTCCGGTGAAGAAGTGATTCCTCAAGAATCTTATAGGGCATCTTGGAGTATGTCCTATCCGGAAGATTTGCAATGCCACTACCATGATCACATGGCCTTCCATGCAAAATCCTTTTGGGTTGATCCCTCCAAGGCCAAGGAAGACAACATCAAGAGGAACAACAAAAGTGGTTTCACTAGCTTTGGTCCAAAGACAAGATCTTGCTACAATTGTGATGACAAGCGCCACTTCATTGCCGAATGCCCCTATGAAAATAGAGAGCTTCATAATGGAAGGCTCATTCCCAAGGACAAGAGCAAGGATACCAAGGGCAAGTATTCAAAAGCCCCCAACAAGAAGTTCTACAACAACAAGACCAAGAAGGGCAAGAGGCCCTCAAGAGTTGTGCTAGTAACAAGGGAAGAATATTCTTCCGATGAAGTTGAAAGTTCAAGTGGTGAAGAAGATGAAGAAAGCTCAAAGGAATTGGCCGCCATTGTCACCACCAACATACCCTCTTCATCTCTCTTTGAATCTCCCAATGAGAACCCTCCTATCAAGAATGCACATTGCTTCATGGCAAGGTCCTCCTTGGACACATCTATCGTGCTATCAACTCAAGAAGAGTATACCTCCGGAGATGATGATGTTGATGATGAAGAAGATGCATCTTCCAATGGATTGGTTGCTCTTGCCTCCCTCTCCACTAACTCTTCATCACCAAGTGAATCCCCCAATGAGGTCATTCTTGTGGAGGAAGAAAGTTGCCTCATGGCTAAATCCTCCGAGGTATCATCTCCTAACCCCTCTATGCCTAACATATCTAGTGAACTAGGGGTTGATGATGCTAGTCTAAAAGTGAAACAAGAAATGCTAGATTTTGATGATTTCATTCTCAACCTACAAGGTAACACTAAAAAGCATGTTTCAAACCTCATGATTCGTTTAGCTCAACAAAGTGCTATGCTTGAGAAAAAGGGTCAAATAGAGAGAGAAGACTCTCTCGAAATCCATGCTCTTAAAAATGCTCTTGAGGAATGTCAAGAAACCATATCTTCTCTTGAAGAGAGGTTAGAAAATATTGAAGAGCCTCAAGATAAAATTAACAAGCTCACTAAAGCTAGAGATCTTGCTAGGGCTAAGAATAAAGTGTTTACAAAGGAAAAGGCCCAATTTGGGGTTGATCATGAGAAACTTGTGAAGGATCTAGATGAACTAGACAAAGCTCACAAAGCTTTGAAGAGTGAATACACTCTCCTATCCAAGTCGTTTGAGCAACTTCAAATTAGGCTTGCTTCATATGATGTGCCTAGTTCCTCTACTCCTCTATGTGATCATGCAAACATTGTTGAGGAAAATGCTAGGTTGAAGGATGAACTTGCTAAGGCCTCCTCTCCCCAAAGTAAACTTTCTTTGGATGATCTTTTGAGTAAGCAAAGATCAAACAATGGGAAGGAGGGCATTGGTTTTAATGCCAAGGCAAAGAAGGCAAACAAGCAAAAGGCCAAGCCCGCACAAGAAAAGAAGAAAGTCGTCACTAATGGTGAAGCCTCCAAGGGCAAAACCATGAATGATGATGATGCGGGAATTGCTAACCCTCACTATGTTTTATTTAAAGATTATTATGGTGATGTTTATGCTAAATATGTTGGCCCATATGATGGTTATGTTGCTTGGTCTATTTGGGTCCCAAAGACCCTTGTTGCTAACAAAAGAGGACCCATTGCAAAATGGGTACCTAAATCCAAGAATTGATCTCATGTAGGACTATGCCGCCGGAGGTTCAAAATGGGTACTTGATAGTGGATGTACAAGTCATATGACCGGCGGCAAGAACCTCGTCAAGGAGTTGAGGCCTAACATTAATGATATCACCGTCTCCTTTGGCGATAATTCTACATCCGAGGTATTGGGTTTTGGCAAGGTTGTGGTTGCACACAACATTACTCTTGTGGATGTCATGCTTGTCAAAACCCTTGGTTACAATTTGCTTTCCGTTTCCGCCCTTGGCAAGATGGGTTTCGCCGTCTTTATTGATAATGATATTGTGGTCCTCTTGTGGAGCAAGACTCTAAAAGTCGCATTCGTTGGGTATCGCGAACACAACTTGTATGTGGTGGACTTTTCGGGGACCACCACGTCAAGTGCGATGTGCCTATTCGGAAAGGCGGACGTGGGTTGGTTGTGGCATCGCCGCCTAGCCCATGTCAACATGAGAACTTTGCAAAGTCTTCACAAGGGGAACCATATTGTGGGACTAATGGAAAATGTGTATTTTGCCAAAGATCGTGTTTGTAGGGCTTGTGTTGAAGGCAAAATGCATGACTCTCCGCATCCAAGCAAGACCATCATCTCTTCCAAGAGGATCTTGGAGCTCCTTCATGTGGATCTCTTTGGTCCCGTTACTCATGCAAGTCTTGGTGCGAAGAAACATTGCTTGGTGATTGTTGATGATTACTCAAGATACACTTGGGTCTACTTTCTCAAGACGAAAGATGAGACTCAACAAATATTCATTGACTTTGCTACCGAGGTGCAACGCCAACACAACCTCCTCATTATGGCAATAAGAAGTGACAACGGCTCCGAGTTCAAGAACTACACACTCAATGATTTTCTTAGTGATGAGGGGATTCGTCATCAATATTCCGCTGCTTACACCCCTCAACAAAATGGTGTTGCGGAGAGGAAGAACCGGACTCTTATGGATATGGCAAGATCTATGATGGCGGAGTATAAATCCCGCTATAACTTTTGGGCCGAAGCCATCTCCACCGCTTGTCACTCCTCCAACCGGCTCTATCTCCGCAAGGGCTTGAACAAGACTCCATATGAAATACTCACCGGGAACAAGCCTAATATCTCATACTTCAAGGTGTTCGGGTGTAAGTGTTTCTACAAAATCAAAGGAGTTCGTTTATCTAAATTCGCTCCTAAAGCTTTGGAGGGTATATTTGTTGGTTACGGTGCCGAATCTCACACTTATAGAATCTTTGATGTGTCCTCCGGGATTATCATTGAATCTTGTAGTGTGAAGTTCGAAGAAAATGATGGCTCCCAAGTGGGGCAAGTTGATGTTTGTGCAGGTGATGAAATACCTCAAGATGCCATAGTAAGAATGGGTGTGGGATTTTTCCGCCCCATTGAGGGACACGGTGTGGCGTCTCGGGAAGAACTATGCTCTACCACGGTGGAGCCCTCATCTTCTCAACATCAACAAACCTTACCTAGTGAAGCAAATGATGCACCAACCCAAGAACAAGAACAAGACTCTCCCTCTTATGTGCAAGATCAAGGACAAGATCAAGGTCAAGATCAACCTATCACTCACAATGCCTCCAATGAGGAACCAATCAACTCTTGCCCTTCTCCGAACATTGTTCAAGATCAAGCACATGAGATTGAGCAACCCCAAGCAATTGAGGAAGCTCAAGTTCAAGGTCAAGACGGGGACCCAAATGATCAAGTTGATCAAGTGACACCTCCAAGGCCTAGAAAGACCAAGGAGGAGATCGAGGCCCGTCGTCTAGCAAGAAGAGATAGGAACCTCGAGCTACGTGGACACACTCATGACAAGGTTCTTGGTGATGTTAGGGCAAAGGTTTCCACAAGAAGGCAATTGGCAAACTTTAGCCATCATCATGCTTATATCTCCTTAGTGGAACCCAAGAAAGTATTTGAAGCCCTTGAAGATTCGGATTGGTTGGAAGCTATGCATGAAGAACTCAACAACTTCAAGCGCAACAAAGTGTGGACTCTAGTAAAGAAGCCTAAAGAGTGCCGCAATGTTATAGGCACTAAATGGATTTTCAAGAACAAGCAAGATGAGTTTGGAAATGTTGTGAGGAACAAGGCAAGATTGGTGGCTCAAGGGTTCTCTCAAGTGGAGGGTATTGACTTTGGAGAAACCTATGCTCCCGTGGCTCGCCTTGAGTCCATCCGTATCCTTCTTGCTTATGCCTCGCATCATAACTTTAAATTACAACAAATGGATGTGAAAAGTGCTTTTCTTAATGGTCCTTTGCATGAAGAGGTTTATGTTAAGCAACCCCGGGGTTCGAGGATCTCAACTTTCCTAACCATGTCTACAAGCTTGATAAAGCACTTTATGGTCTCAAACAAGCTCCTAGAGCTTGGTACGAGCACCTTAAGGAATTGTTGGTAGACCGTGGGTTTGATGTTGGGCTAATCGACCCCACTCTTTTTACTAAGAGGGTCAATGGGGAGCTTTTCATTTGCCAATTATATGTTGATGATATTATTTTTGGATCTACTAACAAAGCTTTCAATGATGAATTCTCAAAGCTTATGACCGATAGGTTTGAGATGTCTATGATGGGAGAGATGAAGTTCTTCCTTGGTTTTGAGATCAAGCAATTGAGGGAAGGAACCTTCATCAACCAAGCAAAATATCTCCAAGACATGCTCAAGAGGTTCAAGATGACCGAGATGAAGGGTGTGGCCACTCCTATGGTTACCAAATGTCATCTTGCACTTGATCCCAATGGTAAAGAGGTGGATCAAAAGGTATATCGCTCTATGATTGGATCCTTGCTTTACCTTTGTGCATCTAGACCGGACATAGTGTTGAGTGTTGGTGTGTGTGCAAGGTATCAAGCTTCTCCTAAAGAGAGCCACATGATGGCTCTCAAAAGAATCTTTCGATATTTGGTTGATACCCCAAGATATGGTATTTGGTACCCCAAAGGCTCAAGTTTTATTCTCAATGGTTATACCGATGCGGATTGGGCGGGTGACAAGGATGATAGGAAATCAACTTCCGGGGCTTGCCAATTCCTTGGTAGGTCCTTGGTGTGTTGGTCTTCTAAGAAGCAAAATTGTATATCTCTCTCCACCGCCGAAGCCGAATATGTTGCCGCCGCAAGTGGATGCACTCAATTGTTATGGATGAGGCAAACTTTAAAGGAATACGGTGTCATTTGTGACAAAGTGCCTCTATTATGTGACAATGAAAGTGCTATCAAGATTGCCTATAATCCGGTGCAACATTCAAGAACGAAGCATATTGAGATCCGGAATCATTTCATTAGGGATCATGTTGCCCGGGGTGATATTGAGCTTATCTATGTTCCTACCAAAGATCAACTTGCCGATATATTCACGAAGCCTCTTGATGAAGCAAGGTTCTCTTATTTGAGGAATGAGCTAAATATCATTGATTCAAGGAGTATAGCTTGACCATCTTGCAAACACACCTTCGTCTCAAAACTTTATTTGGTTTAGATGTGGGCATGGAAATAGGGGAGTGCGGTTTAAATTATTGAGCTATCCCTCCCCCCATAATGCCAACATTAAGAAATCATTCTCTTAATATCATATGTTGATATGTGAGCTTCAATGATGAGTAGTGACTTGGACCCAAGATATATCTTCGCGGTGCCATGTCACATCACTCATATATGGTGGCCTAGGCCACCACACTCTTCTTTGTGAAGAGTTGGAGTTGTTTGGATTTTCATTGGATCTTTTTGACATCTCCTTGTTTATGGGAAGTCACTCATTTTTGGCCCTCATTTGATTTATTTGCAAAAATGAGTGATCATGTACCATCTCACGAGTTTGGCGTATCTATCCTAAGCCTCATCTTTCCTAAAGAAACCATATCTATCTCCATTCTCCAAAACTCAGCTTTGTTTTGAGGGTTTTTGGGCGGTGGGCTGCTTCGGCGGCACTGCCGGCGTGCCCTCACCGGCAGCTTGCCGGTGGTGCCGGCATGCGCCGGCCTCGGCTGGGCGGCACTGCCGGTGTCGGCGTGGGTTAAGTAGTGGACCCGCCAGGGGGTTAGGGCAACTGCCCTCTTCTTCCCAGCGCGTGGCTCCTCCTCCCATCCGACTCCAGCCCGCCGCCGCCGTCGCCCCCGCCCTCCCGGCCGCCGCCCCGGGCTCTCCTCCCTCCTCTGGGTGGTTCCTCCGGGCAGGGCCCCCTCCCCTCCATGGCTTCCTCCTCCGGTTAGTCTTCCTCCTCTCTCTCCCTCTCTAGATTGGGTAGACCTCTCTAGAAGAAAGATGGGTGGATGATTCTTTCCGAAAGTTTTGCCATAGAGGTAGATAACCTTGAGCATGGGTGTGTGAAAGTTTGAGGAACAATGTTGAAGTCTAGAGCAGATCCGGCCTTTTCTCCGTTGACCGAGCACTGCCGCCGCCTCCCCACCGGCACGCTGCCGGTGTGGCCGCTGCTCGCCGCCCTTGTCTCACCGCAGACTGCTCGGTCGGGCCGGCTCTGCCGCCCGTACCTCCCGGCATCTGCCGGTGAAGCTGTGCCCGAGATCATCTCTAGCCTTTTTCTTGTTGAATCTTAAACACTTCATTCACCATGCTTTGATTATCATTATTTGCTGTGTTTTGGTGTACCTTATCATATGCTATTCCTATCCTTTGCTCTCACAGGTGCAGGTGGTTCTCATCGCTCAAGTTCGGGCAAACGGGCGATACCTAGTGACTTTGACGCCGAAATTCCATCTCTGAAGAAGTCATCTCGTCGGGAGAGGGATTCCGCTCCGGCTGAACCTCGTGCTAACATTCTCCGGAGGTTGAGAGGCATGCCTATTGGGAAGTGGCCTGATAATGAGTATGCTCGGTTGCGTCAGTCCAACGCCTACACCTCTCCCAAAGGCACCAATTGCTCTGCTCTGTTCGGACTAAGTATCAAGAGAAGACTTTTGATGATCTCTATGCAAATGCCACTTATAAAGTCGCTCCTATGCATCACATCAACTTTGCTCACATGGATAAACACGCCAACTACTTTGCTTGAAGCTCGCAATATTTGTGAGCGAGTTTGGTCTTATTCCTCCGATGGAGTTTCAGCACCCTTACTTGTGTGGAGGTGATTGGGCAATTCTTTGCCACGGTTTATGTTGACAATGATGATGCCAAGACTATGACTTGGATGACGGAAGGTCGCATGTTGCATGGCACTTGGGATCAATTTGCAGCTTGTCTTGGTTATCCTGTGCTCACTGGCAATGAAGATGGATACTTTAGAGCCCACAACACTCCCAAGCCCGTTGAGAAGGCTCTCCTTGCTGATCTTTATCTTGAAGGAGAAGTGGTATATGGTTCTCGAAATTTCTTCGCCCGGTGTATGACATCCTCCTCCGCATTTACCGAGAGGTCCTTAATCCCAAGGTTGGCTGCGTTGATCAGATCTATGGATACCTTGGGAACTTGTTGCTCCTTTCTCACGAGCACCGTGACACTGGTATGCAGCTTGACGTGATGGATTTTCTGTGGCATGAGTTTTGGGCTTGCATTATGGCTCGCAAGGCCCCTGTGTTTGCTCCCTACTTCATGTTCTTCATTTGCACTCGTTGGGAAAGTGCTGGATATGGCAAGCTCACTGATGAGGTTAACCTTCTACCTCACAAGGCTAAGGATCTCAAGGTCAAGACTCACAACAATCCTCCTCGTCTTCCCAATGATGAGGATTCTGCTGAAGAAGAAGACTCTGATTTTGAGCTCGCACCTCATGCTGACAATGGCTGGTTTGCTCGCATAGAGGCCAAGTTGGCCAAGATGTTCTGCCTCAAGTCTGACATCAACAGGCGTCAGTATCAGGCTCATAGGGAGCGGAAAATGGACAGGAGGAACACAAAGCTCATCATGCGCAAGTTGGATATTCCTGTTGAAAGTGGATCTGAGGAGGTCATCACTCCTGAAGAAGAATGGCTCTCCAAGCATGGCAATGTGACTGAGTTTGAACAGATTGGTCTTCCCGGTCCCTCTCGCCGTCGGCACCCTCCTAGTGATGATGTTGAGCCCGCCGAGTCTGAAGATGATGAAGAGTCGGAGGACAATGAAGAGACGGAGAGTGAGTGAGCTCTCATGGGACGTTGTAGCATCGCTTCTTTTCTCCTTTTTGGTGTCTTGATGCCAAAGGGGGAGAAGAAGGTCTAGTAGGACTTGCACGGGATTTGCTAGGGAGGTTTGAGGGCACAAGCATTTGCTTTTTATCATTCCGTTAAAGCTTGTGTCCTCCCTTTATCTTCTATATTATGTTGAACCTTATCTTATGTCTTATGTGTCCTATGTGTGGTGAACTATGTGTGGTGAACTATTGCTATGTTTGTCGGTATTCTATATGGTTGAGAGTATTGTCATGGTTTGGTATGATCATCTTATATCTCATATTGTCTATGGATCTATCTCAAAATTGATACTTGATGTGATTATGGAATTCTTGTTCATGATATTGAGGCTATTATCTTGAAATGTTAAGGATGTCAATATGAAAAGGTATGATCTTAACTTGTCATCTTCTATCTTTTCCCATACATTTTATGCCTTATGTCTTATGAGCATTGTGCTTTCTATCTTGGTAGTTGAAGTTGCTCTATACCTAATGTGTGCATATATATATTCTTGCACTAAATTTCTCGCATGCACACATCTAGGGGAGTTTCTCTCTGCTGCCAAACATATAGATATTCTTGCTCTATTCTTTGCAAAATCCCGTATTGTCATCAAACACCAAAAAGGGGAGATTGAAAGAACATTTCATGATCTCCGAGTTTTGTGTGTTTGTTAACAACACCGGTGACAATTTAACCGTGTGCTAAGTGGTTTACAGTTAGTGGAAAAGATACCTCGGAAAATCTCGACCCACTCAAAAAGGAAGAAAAGAAAAGAAGGATGAAGGCTGTCTCTCGGCCGTGGCCGGCACTGCCGGCAACTCCGGGCCGGCACTGCCGGTGTGCACACCCCGGCACTGCCGGCATCTTTGGCCCGGCACTGCCGGCCTGTATGTCGATCAGCTGCATCAGAAAAGTGGCCGGCACTGCCGGCGTCTCAAGGCCGGCACTGCCGGTGTGGCCGGCACTGCCGGCGTCCCTAGGCCGGCACTGCCGGCGTTTCTTCTCTCCAACGGGCAGAAAAGTAGGTGGGGTATTTATACCCCCCTTCACTTACCTTGGAAGGTTGCTCAAACCCTAAGAACTTCATCCTCCATTGCTGAGCCACCAAGAACACCAAAATCGCCAGATCTCCTCCTCAACCAACCAAATCACTTGTGCTTTGGAGAATCGAAGGAGAAGACCCCGATCTACATCCTCACCGAAGCGTTCTTCATTTCCCCCTCTTATGCTTGAGGGCCCCCTTGCTAGTGTTCCTCTTTGGATCCCTAGTTGTTGTTGTTGATGTATGCTTGTTGATTTGTTGTGTTGTTACGGATTTGGGAGCCTCCAATTTGGTTGTGGATGTGTGCCCCAAGAACTTTGTAAAGGCCCGGTTTCCGCCTCGAGGAAATCCCTTAGTGGAAGTGGGCTAGGCCTTTGTGGCGTTGCTCACAGGAGATCCGAGTGAAGCCTTCGTGGCTGTTGGTTTGGCTTGCGTAGCAACCACACTCCTCCAAACGTAGACGTACCTTCTTGCAAAGGAAGGGAACTACGGGAATCATCTCCGTGTCATCGCGTGCTACACTCTCGGTTACCTCTATCCCACTCTATCTACTATTGCGTTGCTATACCTTGCTTAGTTGATATCCTTGTCATATAGGTAAATTCACATAGTTGCATATCTAGAGAATTTACCTTTCGTGTCAAGCCTAATTTGAAAAAGAACTAAAAATTGGTTAGCACCTATTCACCCCCCCCCCTCTAGGTGCGGCATACGATCCTTTCACACACCTGTACACTTGCATCTTAAACCCTTTGTTCTTGTACTTGAACACAAGGGTGTCTCCGACGGCTGGATCTTCTTAGCGAAGGCCTCCAACCACTTGAAGAAGACCAGCCTGCCATCGAAACACTACATCCGCACACGGGTCTCGCCAAATGCAGTGGTCTCGATTGGCACCTTGACTTTCTGACTAAACCTAAACCATAAACCTATACCCAAACCCTAAACCCTAAATTATTCTCACTTTCTTGGCTAGCACCTGCTCCATTGGCCATTGGTACTGGCACTATGAGGGATCGTAGGTCCCTCGGGCTCCCCTGAATGTAGAACTGCGGCACCTTATGGATGCACTAGGCCTAATATCTTAGGCCTCAACTATATAGAGGGATGATGTGTGCCATATCGGGCAGAGACTCAATGTTGTTGTTCGGAAACCACCAGATCTGCAATAGAGCAATGAAGTTCATCAAAAAATGGTAGCATGCGCGCAATGCTTTGCATGTAAATGCCACAACAGTGATCAACATGCCATGGTGGCAACCAACATGCATTACCATTGTCTTGCATGTCAATGTCAATGACCAAGTAGTGATCACCATGCCATGGTGCTGACAACCATGCTTGGCATCGACATGCATGTCGATGCAGCAACAGTGATCACCACACCATGGTGGTGACTCCCGTGCCTTTCATTGACATGCATGTCATGTCATATCGGTGCCCACAATGCTTGCATTGACAATCATATCAATGTCAAACCAGTGATCACCACCCCATGGCGCAGACCACCCACACACACATTGACAAGCATGCCAACGCTAACGAGAGATTGCCACGCCACAACAGCGACCACCGTACATGAGTTGACCCTAACCCTGCTACTACCACTACATGTAACAACGATTCTACGCACCCAAGCACGAACTGAACGGATCAACAAATAACCTAACCCGTCAGAAAGGAGGAAACCGAAACTTGTCGGGGGGGGGGGGGGGGGGGGAGAAAGGCCAATGGTCCGATTGTCGATCGCGCAATCAATGATGGACGACAATCTGATTCTCCTGCCGTAGGTGGTGCAGTTGTTTCCGATGCGGAAGCCAAACTTTCGTCACGGCTAGAGGTTGGAGGGGCCACCATGGCAGCTGCTAGAGAAGTGCACATTACGGGCGGGGGCGCCGCTGGAGTTGGAGTGCACCGCTAAGGGGGTCAAATCCTATCGGTTAAATGTCCGGGCATATGTCAGGGCCCCCCTCCGTTGTGGTGGCTACTCAGATGAAGTGTAGCTACGTGGCGGATCGAATCTTCCCATTGACAGATCCATCGATGGAATCCCCGTGGCTGGCCTAGCCGCTGTTGTAGCCCTCTCGTGGTACCGCTTGGGCATGTTGTGAACGGTGAATGCCAATTTAAAGGCAGGATGTGACCCTACCAAATACAGCCTATGTACCTCTAGATCTACGTTACACTTGAAAGCAAAGTTGAGCCGGGCTAGGCCTAAAAAAGCCCGATGGAAAAAGTTAGGCCCAAGCCCAACCCATCTTGACTGTTGGGCCTGTAATTCCGGTCCGAGTGAGCAAAAAACCCAGCACGGCCTAAGAAGCCCGGCCCAACCCAGCTAAAGCACGCATAAATTGAAAGCCCAAGCTTAACCCGTCGTTTGGGCTCAAATACCAGGCCCAAGCCCGGCCCGCAGTGCAAGTCCGACCCAGCCCAGCCCAGCCCGGGACTTTCGGGCGGGGTCGCCCATGCCCAGCTCTAGTCTAGCTGTCTAGGTATATATCCTACGGATAACTGTCATCGCCCAAACCACATATCTCTCATCCATTAAACCATTGGAAATCATACAACACATGCTGTACAATGCAGCACATGCGCAAAAAAAGAAGGCATCCGCTTGTCCTGTCGCTTCTCACCGATCGTACATGCACGTATGCAGCCGTAATACGTAGTACTATGCAGAGGCACATGCTGCATGCGCCGAGCTCTGTAAGCCGCATGCAACGGCCGTACGTACGTAACGTGACCGTGCAAAAGTGCTAACCTACAAGCCAATGGGACCTGAAGCGGCCGCAGGGAAGCACGCGACGCGATGGCAGCAGCTCAGCTCCGGCGCCGGAGTCCTGGCGGCCAATGGCGGAGCTTGAAAACTTTTCTTGGGCGGGCCGGCTTAAAGAAACTCAACAAAATGTTCCCAAACACACCAGTTCATTAGAAGATTAGTCATCGATCCAATCATTTTGGTCACACTGCTTATAAAATCAGGAGAAGCATCCATATATGTAATACTACTATACAGCAAAAGAAGCTACACAAAAATAAACTAGACAGTGGATGTGTCTACAAGTCAGCTGCCCGATCTTTGATGCTTTTAAAATAAAAAATGACATCATCATACTTGTAATCGTCCAGAATAGCACCCTCTATGTGAACTAACATGTTGTTGGTCAGATTGTCATCTTCCATCTTATTGCGTAACCTTGTTTTAATAACATGTTGTTGCTGCTGTTCCAATTGAAGCAAGGGCAAAATATCATTTGTTGCTGCCAAAGGATCTTCATTTTCACTTGTCTTATCTCTTTTTCTTTTTAAGACAAAATCAATTCTTCTCTGAGTGGCCTTTCCCATTACTGTTTTCTGTTGCAATTTGCAAAATTGAATAAATCCCTAATTCAGTGAACGAAATACTACTGGAACGAAGAACATATGCTGTAAATTAGTAACTACGAATTTGGGGAAAGAGAAAAGATTATCTTGGCAGGGAAACAGCAGAAGAGAAGGGATTGATTTAGTCCAAGTCGCGGGCAGTAGCCGCTGGGGCGCACCGTCGGCGGCCAGCCCCATGCCCGTGCCGGTGCGGATGCCTTGCAGCCATACCCGCGCGACGGCGCCCCGCAGGGTGCGACGACTCCCTAGCTGACCCCCGGCTGCCGGCGTCGGCGCCGTGCTGCTGCTCCACCAGCTCACTACGATTTCCCCTCTTTTTGGTTGTAATTGTTAAACCTAGTCAAATCAGAGAGAGAGAGAGAGAGGAACGAACAAGCACGAACAGACGATCTGAAAGCATCGTACAGGGAGTGGAGGCAGGTGTGTGCTTGTGGTGTTGGGCTGGGCTTAGATGTATAGGGGTAGATTTTTATTTTGCAAAAATCATGGGCGGGCCATGGCCCGGTTAGGCCCCAAAGGAGCTCCGCCAGTGCTGGCGGCTACGGCGGCGCCACCGCCCATCAGGAAGCCCTTGCAGAGCCCCGTCCAGAACTCGCGGTCGGGCCCGCCGCTCTCCGCCGTCCGGCGCGCGGCCTCGCCCGCGCAGCCGTCGACGGTGCCGTCGTTGACGAGGCGGCCGATGAGGTTGAGGAGGATGTCGTTGGTGTACTCCGGGTGGCCCTGGATGCCGAGGAAATTTTGACAGAAAAGATCACATGTCCCAACGAATTGCCAGAAAAGACCATCTGCGAAAAAAAATGTCAAAAAAGACCACCTCCCTATGGCGGCAGGACGTGCCAGCCAACACGTGGCACCTGCCGCCGGTGGTTGTGGCGGCAGAACCTGCCGCCCCTCTCCATGGCGGCACGTTACAAGGTAAGCCTGCTCCGTTAGCGAGGCGTTGAGGCAGAGCTCATGTGCTCTTTTACCCCGTCGTGGCCGATAGCCCTTGCAGACGGACAGCCACGCAGCTAGCTAGCTGGCTATAGGTGATAGCAAGTGTCCTAATGTACGTATTACAGATTGGAGTAGAAAACGTACCTGAGCGAAAGGATTTTGTCTCGTCAGAGCATCTCCAAGGACCGATGCAATTTGGACATTCAAAATATGTGCGCGTGTTTGTTGGGTCGTCTTAGGGCATCTCCAGCGGGCCGACGCATTTCGGACGTCCGAAATATTCGTTTGCGTCGGCCCGCGGACGCGTTGTGGCCCAGAGCGACCATTTGCGTCAGGGGTCAGGGGTACCTTTAGCGGTGCGTACGTATATTTTATCCGGGGACAGCGTCAAGGTCGCTAATGGCGTTTTACGTCCCGTCGAGGACTGCCGCCGGCGATTAACTGTTCCCGCGCGACGACGATCTTTCCCGCGCGCGCCCAATACATTGGCAAGTTTCGCCGGCGTTTCGCGCGCGCGGAAACGCCTGCGCGCCAACGCCGTTTCCCGCCCCGCCGTGGCTATATATGGTGGACACCGCCGGGGGCGACGGGCACACCTCAAGCTAACCCTACCATCCATCCATGGCGGACCACATGAGTTGGGAGCACGTTGTTCACATGTGCCGCCAGTTCCACCCGGAGGAGGAGGAGGACGAGGTAGCCGCCGCCGGCGTTGAGGCCCAGCAGCTGGACCTGGAGGTCGCGGAGGCGGAGGCGGAGGTCGCGGATGCGGAGGCGGTAGAGCGCGCGGAAGGGCGCCTCGCGGCGACCAGGGCGGAGCTCGCCGACGCCAGGGCCGAGCTCGCGGAGGCGCGGGCGGCCATCACGGCCCCTCCGGCCGACGCCGTCATCCACGACATCGCGGACGACGACCCCCCCCATGCCCAGGCGCTTCGAGTGCGCCGGCGACCAGCGGGTTCTGCTCGCGTCCTTCGAGTCCCTAGCAGGGGACGCCCAGCGCCGCCAGGCTTGGGTGGCAGAGAAACCCGCCAGCTATGCGACGGCCGTGGCCGTCGGTGCTTCCCATGCGGCGCAGGCCAGGCGATGAGTTCAGGTCGATGGGGAAGCGAAAGGCGTCGTAGTACCGTCGCCGCCCGGGAAGCACCGACGGCCACGTGACAGACGGCACCGGCCTTCCCCGCCACCTCTTCCCCGATGAGGGCATGAGCGCCCACCGGCTGGCGGCTGAGCTACCTCCGGCTGCCCATCCCGCCCGTGCCGGCGCGCGAGCCCTATAGGAGCGCCGAGATCCGGCGCAGGCGGCGGTACCTTCCGCCGGACCTCTGCGCTGATCCCTCCTACGCCATCGACTCCGACACGTGGCTCACCTGGCGCGAGTCCGAGAAGGATCCGAGGAGGAGGGCGGGCTTCTTCGGCGACAGGGACTTCCCCTTTGACCGTCCACCGGCGCCTAGTCGTCCAACAAGGCAGGCGTCGACGCCTGCACAGGACGACGATGACGACGACGATGAGGAGAACTACAGTGAGGCGCTGGCCTACCACAATGTGGAGGCCAAGGACGAAAGCGACGACTATGTCGCGTGCATTTTCCAGGAATGGCAGTTGGCCATGGCGGAGGGCCGGAAGTACGCCACCGGCATCATGCCGCCGGGCCTCAAGGAGGAAGAGGCCCTACGACATGTGCTACAGGACTCGGCCATGTCACCGGTTCAACCGCCGCCTCCACCTCCGTCGTACAGCCCGTGAGGGCCTCCACCTCCACCACCGGCGTGGGCTGCTCAACCTCCTCCGCCGGAGTGGGCTGCTCCACCTCCACCACCGGCCTGGGCTACTCCACCTCCACAGCCACCACCGGCCTAGGCTGCTCCACCTCCACCACCGTCGGCGGCACCGGCGTATGTTCCGCCGCTTCCCAACTGGTCGTGGGTGGTACCGGAGCTCGTCGTGACGACAGCGAAGATGAGAACCAGTAGGCGCAGGAGTTCTTAGGGTTTTATTTTCCTTTCTTTTACTATATAAATTATGTTTTATGTTCAAAAAATGCAAAATCGAAAATAAATGTGTCGTGCCACTGGAGCCACCCCGATGCAAACAGACGCGCGATCAATTTTGACGATTTAAGATGACCCAGACGACACGCACAGAAATTTTAAGCGTTCAAAATACATCGCTCCATTGAAGATATTCTGATGAGATAAAATCCATTCGCTCATGTACGTTTTCTACTCCAATTTGTAATACGTACATTAGTACACTTGCTATCACCTAGCTAGCTGCCCACGCTGTCGGCCACGACGGGGCAAAAGAGCACAGGAGCGCCGCAACGCCTGGCTAACGGAGCAGACTTGCCTTGTAACGTGCCGCCATGGAGAGGGGCGGCAGGCTCTGCCGCCACAACCATCGGCGGCAGGTGCCACGTGTTAGCTGGCACGTCCTGCCGCCACACGGAGGTGGTCTTTTTTGACATTTTTTTTCGCAGGTGGTCTTTTCTGGCAATTCGTTGGGACATGTGGTCTTTTGTGTCAAAATTTCGGATGCCGAGGGCGTTGTCGCCGACGGCGAACATCTCCACGCGCGTCTTGTCGGAGTAGGCCAGCACCTTGCCACCAGGTGGTACCTCCCACACCTATATTGATTACAAGTCAAAATCGCACCAAATTAGTACCCCGACATAAATCACAGTGTCACAGATAAAAATACTGAATGCCCAGAATTACGTATAGAATAGAGGTAGCTGACAATGGAAATGCAACTCAATTTGCAAGTGGCATGGTCTAATTTTGGAGCACAAAACTAACGCGTCAAATGTCAAAGCTCGCCAAGTTGGGCAAGTTCCGGCAATCAAGAGTATAAAATTGAAGTTTTGTCTCTTGTTTAGGACTTGACCAAGAACAAACTTAGCTTTCAAGTAGTAGGAGCCAGCTTAAAACTAGCAAATCTGAAAATTAAAATTTAATTAATGTGTCTTCGCTCTTACGACACGAGGCCATGTTGCCAACTTATTGGTGTCCCTATGGAAAAGCAACTACTGAAAATAGGTCATCTCAAATTTGACATATCGAAGAAATGCTTGTGGAACTAGTGCGAACTTGAAATGTAGTTCCCACATGTGTGGTTCACGTGTATTTCTAAAGAAACTGTCATCTTCGCGTGCGGTAACATGTTTTCCTTTCAAATGTCAACTCTGCATTGGCCATTGACATTGCTAAATATTAAAAAAAAAAGGGGAGCAATAATTAGCCGCGCGTTCAATCACAGATGCATACCTCATCTTGGTGAACCTCGATGATGCTGGCGCTCCTCCGGCGAGAAATCCCCTCCTCCAAGAACTCAAAACCTTCCACATCCTCCACGAATGTCACCTCCTTCACGCCGACGACCCACCCGCCGGTCGCTCTCCCGACCTTGCCGCCGAGCGCGCGGCAGAGGGCCTGGTGGCCGAAGCAGACGCCGAGGACGCGCTTGCCCATGGCGTGCACGGTCTGGAGGAGGAGGCAGAGCCGGCGCACCCAGCACGGCGCGCCGTCGCCGTGGGCGTCGTGCGGGCTGCCGCTCACCACGAAGCCGTCGTAGAGTTCCAACTCTTCGGCAGCAGGGAACTCGCCGTCGATGACGCGGTAGCAGTCCCAGGTATCCTCGGCGCTGGAGCGGAGGGCGCCGACGAAGACCTTGCCGTACCCGCCGTGCGCCTTCCTGGCGTACTCCGAGTCGTTCAGCGCCAGCAGCAGCGCGTACCGCCTCCCGCCGCCTGCCTTTGTCGCCGGGGCCACCGTCATCGTCGGAGCGCGCGGGCTAGCGAGCTCGACCGGAAGCAGGCGACGGTGCAGCTGGCTAGCTAGACAGCTAACTAAGACAAGTGTACTTGACACCGGTGAGCTGTGTGCGTGTGTTGCGATGAGAGCTGGAGCCAAGTCTTGGCACTATTTAAGGAGGTCCGAAAATGGAGTGTGGTCACTTGGACGTGGAGTTGGGGTGGCGTCGCGATCGCTTCTGAAAAACGTGGCGGCGGTTATAAAACAGCAGAAAAATACTCACCGTCGATCGAGATGGGGAGCGAGAAAAGATCGAGTCGAGAATCGAGACCGCGTAGCGGAGCATTAGCTTGTTTATATAATCCGGTGCGTAATCACACGTCGTCGTTGTCCTCGTCGTGCGGGAAAAGCCGCGTCGGATGAACACGGAAGAAACTATTGGAAGCAAAACACGAGCCCAGATCTGTAGCTTTGGCAGCTCCCAGCAGCTGGAATGCCAGAGGGTTTGGAGTAAGCGCATCTTCAGCATGGAAAAAAATAGCGCGCTATTTTGGTGCTAATAGCACGTTATAGCGTTTGCACAGCACTACGCTTACATTATTTCGTGCTATATAGCACGCTATAAGCGTCTTATTAATGCATGTATATAGCACGCTAATAGCGTATTTTTCGGCCGACGCTATTTTATTATAGAACGCTATTTTTTTCCTTGATCTTCAGCGAATCAATCCAAGTTGGGGAACCAAACAGTTCGTTTCTATCCGTTTGGATTGATCCACTGACAGAATGCGTCTCGCACTCTAACACATAAGTCAACAAGAGTACACATGTTACTTGAAAATTTGATACGGTAGAGTATAGATATACATGTGGGTACAAAGCTATACCAATTGGCCCTAGTACGTATTTATTTTTTGGTGTTTGCTGGAACACCATTGTTCGATTGTGCCTTTTTCTGGTACCATTACATTACCAATTGACAATTGCCAAGTTTTGCACCCTCTAAATCTTAATGTTGCCTCCTGCCGTGAAAACCCGGCAACAAAGCTGAGCAAAAACTTCAATAAAAAACCTGATGGCACATGTCTCGCGATAGTAAATCCACCAAACTACCACTAACCCTATAGTAAAATGCAGAATCAAAAGGAAAATACATAACTCCTAGATTCAGCCAACAAGAAGGAAACTATGCATGTGTGTTGATGATGATGAGTCCGATGGTAAGCCGATCTGGATTTTCCTGCCCAAAGCCGATATTTGACTAACCACCTTCAACAAGGGCACAATGTATTCACGCATAGGGATTGCCTCATTCGTAATCTAGTGTTTTCATCAAAGTGTGTATCCGCGCTGTTGAAACCACTTCTACCATCATGTCACTTGTTTGGCTAACAAAGACTCGTTGGCTAGATACTGCTGGATGAGATACCGGAAGCCATAGATGTACCATACTGCCACATTTCCGGTCTCTATGGCACCACTTTCGATCGAGTAGCAACAAGAATTGCTTTCGAAAGAGATGGTGTGTGTAGCACCTGTTGGAAATAGGCATGACTTGGTGCCTCCTCATGAGATGTATCACTTTCCGACCAGGCATGACTTGACACCTCCTCACCATATGTCATGTGTATCACCTACTGACTTGGATTAAACCCGATATCGAACTAGAGAGGGCATCCATACCGCCGCCAATCTCGAAAGTCCGCCGGTCCAAGAAGAGGATGTCTTATACCTCTATCAACCTCGACACAATGAGTTGAATTCCATCACTGTTACGAAGATCTGGCCATCGTGTTGTCCATACGACCATGATGTACTCCATGTTGACGAACTAGGGTCACCGCCTTAATCACCAAACTCCTGCACCGCCACGTCACAACAAGCAAACACGGTCATATCCGCTGCCAGAATAATTTATGTCGGCTACCGCGTTGCAACACAGCAAAAGGTGCTGGCAACCACCATATCCCCCCAGCAAGCTGCAACAACATCACCATGCAGGACGCCGCCACGACCGCAACACCGCCGTCGAGTCAAACCCAGTAGCCCTCACAGTCACGGACCGCCCGACCACCACCGGCATGGGGCCACCATCCTAAATATGTGCTCCTGCTTGCACACGGTTAATGTTCAAGACCGACACCACACTCCATGCTAGAGATCTTCTAACGCGGGCATGGGTGTAGAGATGTGTGCCCCCACCACTAGCCTCCTCCGATGGCATCAGGGTGTTGGAGGGGAGAGGAGGGGTGAGGATGGTGGCTAGGTTTGCCCATGCCACCTCTTGGGAGTGACAAGAGTGCATTTTGTTAAAAAATAAGGACTCATATGTATCAGGTTGTGGCTTCCAAAATTGGGGGAGAATTCACTTCCCCGGACTTCGCCATTTAGAGGTGCACACAAACTTTTGAACATAATTATCATGATTTTTATCTTGGTTACTAACCAAGCTTGGTCATTGGAGAAAATGCATGAATACAAGGAAAGCTGGTCCTATAGAATTAAATAGGAACCTAAATTTACGTCCGTGAGGACTTGAACTTAAATGTTGGTTTCATAAAAATGAGATTTGTGATGAGATCTTCTCTTCTTAACAACAAGATAATTGTTCTGAACAATAAAAACAACCGCCAATCAGAGTACTTAATTTTTCTTTAAGGGTACGCACCACGTACCATGCTTTTATAGAACGTAGAAAAACGTCTTACAAAATCATGCCACTATTAGAGACATCGATCGTTGACAGAGAAGGAAGAACTCCCTCACCTGACTACTTTCTCGGATGTAATTATAAAGTGACTCACATATACATGCACTCCGGAACAACCACACACCACACAGAGCGAATAAAAAACTTACTGAATTTAGCTAACTTAGGGCATGAGCAATGGTGGCATATACAACTAGTTGCTCCATGTAAAAAAGTTGTCAGAAGCAACATGATGAATTTTATCTCTGGAAGCTACAACTTTAGTTAGAAAAAAAAAAGAGAAGGAACCCCACAAATATAACACTATGTATCTCTTTCTCTCTTCAAAAAGCTTGCTTTTAAGGCTTAAGATCCCACTTCCTGAAGAGGAGGCTGCCTCCTCATCCGAACCTACTTTGGACCACCCGAACCTAGCTAAAGGTGTGAGGCAGTACCTCTAGGGGTATGCCCTTATGAACAACAATGTTTAAACTGCCCTTAGCATGAATAAAAGAGCAGGAAACAAAGGATGCCGCCGTCCGCCTGATATACGCGCATATCAGATTGTCAGTTGCTCCTGCACTTACACGTGTTCTCGCCCCTTCCTATTTGTTGAACTCATCAACTATCCCGTCAAAAAAAAAAAAAAACAATCCTGATGGCTGGACCTTCCACACTGGCTTTGTAGTCTCGTGTATCAGGCTACTTAATTACACGGAGAAACCTAGTGGCAGAATTATACTACGCACGGATGTCCAAAATTACGGAACACGAAATAAATGGAATCCACGTTTCTTCTTCGATCGCTTTTTTTACCCGCTAAAACCGGCAGCATTGTAGGCTGACGTTGGACGTCCCATCATTCGGTGGTACACTCCACAATTCACATCATAGTCAGCTGTCCGGCCTACCCCTTGGTAATTAACGAATTAACTAGTCGTCCCGCCAATTTCCCCCTCATTTTCTCCCTCTTTTAGTGATCTTTAACTGCCCGACTTATTTTGAACATGATTTATATCCATTTGCGTTGGATACGGACGCGAAAAATGATCGACATCTGCATTATCCCCAGCAGCAGTGTTCATTTTTTTTGACCACAAGTCTGTCATGCATTGATTATGGAGGAGAGAGAGAAAGATATCATTTGTGTGGCCAGGAGGGACCATCACATGGGTCTGCCATGCAATAAAGGAGAAGAGAGATGGGGGCAAGCAGGCCAAACGGATGCGCGGTCTCGTCCGCGCAAACGCATTCACCATGCAAATTTGGTCCGCGTTTGCATTGGGGCCGACGCTACGGTCACTTTGCGTCAGGTCTCGAGGATGGTTTTTTGTCCGCGTGGACGTAAACGGACGCTTTTGACCAGTTAGTGTCGGGCCGCTGGAGATGCCCTTGGCTACAGTACACGGAGAGTCGTCTCCCCTTCGCCGAGCCACTCTGATGCTTCCCTTGGCGGTCATGCCAGCCGGAGGCGGCTAGAAGGGGGTGTCGGCGTTTATTCTGTATATATTAGGTGCATGTTTGGTAGGAGTAGAAGTTGTGTGCTCGTCATGCCATGTTCTGGGAAGCTCCATGCGGTTACCAACACCACCGATAGAGTTAGGCGGCTCCGAGCTCGGGGAGGTCCATGGAGGACACCGTTGAGCACCGGATTTGGCTATATCCGGCTTAATAAAATTATTGGTTTGGGCTTCCTCTTCCTTTTACAGCTATATTGTGTTGTTGTTGCGGTCGCGAAGGAGGTCGGGAAAATTGAAATCGTAAGTTGAAGAAGAACACATAGTGGCTGGTTGTTGTTGCAACCATATGTGGTCATGCAAGTGACCTATTGAGGAAGTGAGCCCAGTTCAACTAGTTAAGGAAGTGGACGTGTAAACCTAACACTTAGATTCAAATCCGCATGAACATGAATTTAGATCATATTTATAATTGGGGATCACACCTTTTTGACACGTATGCAATTTATCTTGAATAAGAGGCTTGGTGCTTAACCAATACTAAAAATTCTTATAAGGCCGTATGCCATCCTAGTTGTTGCAGAGGTCAGGGAATAAAATTCTTCCTCAATTGTGTGTTTCAGTTGGATAGGAAATCTGCTATCCCTTGAAATAAGATTAATTCCCATTAATTCAGTGCTAAGTAATATGGTATTGTATACGATATCTTTTTTCCAACTACCTAAAGAAATCTTGGATCGATTCGATTATTTCCGATCAAGATTTTCTTAGCAAGAAGATAACAAGAAAAAGAAATATCGACCGGCTAAATGAAATGTACTTAGGATCAAAGAGGGCTTGGTATTCATAACTTCGAAACAAGAATAGAGCTCTTGTAGGCAAATGCTTTTTGAGTTGCTTCCTGGAGATGGGGTGTGGCAAACTCTTCCAAGAAAAAAGTATCACGTGAACTATCCCAAATTTATTGGAAACCTGGGAACTTGCTTTTATGGGCTGGCCTAGTAGCGACGGAGAAATACCTTCCCATATGGTTCACTCATAATCAAAGATGGCTCGAAAATTTGTGGGACAAGTGGTTGGGTAACGACACTCTCCGTGAACAATATCTAGCTTTATACAACATTGTTCGGTCAAAAAGGTGATACAAACGCCAAGGTGTAGGAGACATCCCCACCTAATGTGATGTCCGGAAGAGATCTTGTTCATCATAGCTAGGTTTGCATCTTGCAATGCTTTGCTTTAGAGTTTGGTTATGGTCCAATTGAGCGTAAGGTTGTGAATTTTTTGATGGTATCTACATGTAAGTGGCAAATTCTTGGTAGACTCCATTCATAATAGAGCAATAATACAACCAGAGGAGGCGGTTGATAATAAAAAAAAATTAGAAAATGAAGATTCCACTAAAGAATAAGGTTTTTGTATGGTATCTTCTTGGAGGAGTACTCCTTACTAAGGACAACCTTCTAAAATACAATTGACACGAAAGTACAAAGTATGTATTCTGTCATCACGATGAGACTATTAAGCATGTATGCTTCCTTCGCAAATTTGCTAGATCTATATGGTCAGTCATTCAAGTAGGTTCTACCTAATACATGTCCTGTAGCATTACTAATATATTCGGAAAATATCTAAATGGGTTGGATCATGCATCAATGCAGTGTTGGAAGGGGCACCATAAACTTAGGCCAATCATAGGATTGTAACTTGTTCCATCACCGACTTCGGTCTCCATCACAGGATGAAAGCATGTCATCACCTTGAAGAGCTAGCGAGAGATTATAAAAACTTGTTATGGGAGAGAATGACCATCATCTTGTTGACGTACAAAATAGTTCCATTAGGGTACGATGAACAAAACTTTCTATAAAATGGTTCTTAGCTTGGTTGCAGCTTTAATGATGTTGAGCTTAAAGTTTCAGCGGTGACTTTGGACCAATATCAGCTATCAAAAGCCAATCAAATGCACATGAATGGATCCAAGCAAAATTCCCCACCCTTGTCATTTCTAGACTGAAACTCTCTTTATTGAAAAAAGGTGTGGCCGAATCCGACAAAAGTTTCCCGGAATGCAAAACAAAACATATTAGATTTAAGGGTTTTTTCAATTTTTTCAAGGCAGCCTAAATTTTGAGTTCAAAATTTGGTCATGAAACTAAAAATAAGGTTTATTCAGAAACCATAAGTCCACATCCTATGAAACTTTCCCATAATGATAATGAAGCATTTGAGATTTCATGGATTTTTCAATTTTTCTAGGCAGTTTGAATTTAAAATTTAAAATTTGGTCGTGAAACATAAAATGAGGTTTATGCACAAACCATATGTCCGAATCCAACGAAATTTTCCTCGAATGCATAATGCAAACTATAAAATTTACTAGATTTTTCTCTTTTTTCTAGGAAATTTGAATTTTCAATTTAAAATCTGGTCCGAAAACTTAAAATAAGGTTTATTAACAAATTGTATATTCGGACCAGGTGAAACATTCCTAGAATGCATGATGCAACATAGAATCACTTCACTAAATTGCACAAATTCATTTAATTTTGTAGATAAAAACTTGAAAATAAATCACACGACACTAATTTTGTAGGTCCTTGTGCGTGTTCTCATCAAAACCAAACTGTAAAATAACACTCAACAACAGGGATATAATGTGTGTGCTGCTACTGATTTACTAAACCGAGTTTTGTTGGCAGTTGTTGCCAACTAAATTTTAGTCCATGTTGTGGCTAAACTGAATTTTAGTGGATGCTGATTTCCGTGTTAGCTGAATCTCTACTCAAAATAGTGCCCTATGAGCAACTTCAATAGTCGGGCTATATTGCGCTCGCCCTAAATAACCCGTCAATATAGCGCACTAATACCCATAAGTATAGGGGATCGTTGAAATCTTCGATGGAAAGTATTATTCAAATATAGTTCGACTCAAGGGGAACAAAAGAATACCAATAAGATTTTAGATTAAGACATCACTCTCTACATATACTCAAGAAGTAAGTGGTGATTATAGCAGTTGAATCAAACCAGTAGAACAAAATAGTAAATAGTAGCAACAAATTTTCAGTTATCACCAAAATTAGTAACTTGTAACTTTTAGTGGCTAAAAGCGTAAGCATGAGGTGATAGCGTGGTGTTGTATGAATAAAATTGATCCTATAATGTAATACAAATAATATAGTTTTCATCTCGAACCCCGTTGCGTGTAGGTATGTGTTCTAAATATATATAGTTATGCATACTCACAAAAAGAATTTGCATAACATCTATTGTCCTACCTGCCCGTTTCTTTGGGGCCAACTTAAAACTACAGGTAATTAAGGTCCAACCTTCCGAATATCTCGGAACAATGCAATAGCACTCCATGAACACAAAATATCCTCAAACTACCACATATTCTCCTTGTTTTCCACCACTATCACCTTAGGATTCACATGTTTGACATAATAATAGACAATACACTTTACAGATACATATCAAACTCATATATATGGTGGAACAATAAAAGTTCACTCCTGAAATCATGTCACTCGGGTCATAGCAAAAAATATTAAACATAGCAAAGGTCTATGAACACCACATAAGAGTATCCTCAAGATAAACACCTCAAATCTCGATACATATGTCTGATTACATGATCAATATCATCTAATCCCCATCCACGTCATATGCCTACAAGAACTTCTCACTCATGATGAAGGAGAGGGAGCATATTATTGATTGAGACGGTGTTGATTTTTCCACGAGCACCGGTGACATTTCGACGATGGATGTTTCCACAGGCACTCCACTGACCCCTCTGTGCGTGGTCGCCACCCCCGCCGCCGGTGGAGCAGTTCCATCGCCGCTCACGCCAAACCCTAGTGTCGTCGTTGCCGCCGGGAACCCGACCGTTGGGGTCATCCGCAGCCTCGTTGTGCTACCGCGGGCAAACTCGCACAGCACCTCTGCCGCACCGGATTTTGTTGGAGCTGCTCTCACTAAGTTCATTGACTATTGATGGATTTTGTTGTAAAAAAAGAGCTGTAGATGCATTTATTCGAAAATAGGACTGTAGATGGATTTGATTCTTTAGATGGGCTGGTTTCAGCTTTTCCAAGGCCCACAAGAAAGAAGAAGATGTGTAAACTGTAGTCTGTGAACGAGCTGCCGCAGACACGCAACCTGGCCCAGCCACCCGAGGCACTCAGCTCGCAGCACAGGCGAAGCAGGCGGCGGCGCATCGACAGACTTGGGCGGAGCGGAGCCGGAGCCGGGGACGGAGCGGAGCGCGGTCGACCTACGAACTTGGCGAGCCGTGAACCTCGAAGGCGTGCATCAACAAGCACAAGGCCGGCCTCCTAGAACCCTAGCGCGAGCAGCGGGTCGGGAGGGAAGGAAGGAACTCCGACGGCCCGGACGAGGTGCCGCCATGAAGCTGACGGTGAGGAAACTCAATGGCACCCACTTCGAGATCCGGGTGCAGCACCATGACAGCGTGAGATCCCCTACCTGCTCCTCCATTTATAAGTGTCGGAAATCTTCCTCGAATTTTCCCCTTTCCTATTTTCAAACGCGCCTCGTCTTCTTCTCGGCTGGATGCAACGCTTCCTGGAGATTTTGTTCGGGAGATTTCTAGCGTTTCGATCAATGCAGGTGTGCAGCGATGGTGAACTAGCTGCTCGGGGCATGCGCTTATGCGTTGATGGAAGGGATTAGGCTAGCTCGTTAGGTTTTAGATATGCGGTGTCGCGAGGTGGGATTTGGGTACGCTGCTACTTTCGCTTAGCCGATTGCTCCTGAATCCTAATGCTGTTTGCACTGCTGCATCTTGCTTGTGAGTGCTCGGGATTACCCAAGATATATGCACGTTTTGGGGGAAGATTGAGGAGTGCTCACTGCGGGTGCGAGTGAGTTTTTGATGGTGACCGTGCCATTATACGCGTTTGTTTTGGCAATGTTCCAAATGGACATCGTTGGTGGAGGCACCATGTTCATGGCCGAATGTTTTTTTGTTAATATACTCCCCCCGTTCCATAATCCTTGTCGCACATTTGTGAATAGATAAATCCAAATCTGCGACAAGAATTATGGAACGGAGGGAGTACTATCGAAGTTCTTTTTAGCCTTACGCCCTAGGGTCTGTGGCCGCATAGTTTTCACTGCCAATAGATTTGAAACTATCTGGAGTCTCTGAGATGCTACTTCGACAAATATTTTAACAACTCTACATTAAGATGTGCTAGTATAGTACAGTAATAATTATCATACTATGAAAAACATATCAACTTTGTTAGCATCTCAGAGACTTTTGAACTTTTAAGAGTGTAAAATGTCAGTGGGAGTAATTATTTCAAGATCTTGCTTACTTTTTTTGCTTTGAATTAGATTATGGCTGTCAAGAAAAAGATTGAAGAGATCCAAGGAAAGGATAGCTATCCATGGGGTCAACAAATGCTGATTTACAAGGGCAAGGTGTTGAAGGATGAAAGTACACTGGATGAGAATGAAGTTACTGAAGATGATATGCTGGTCGTCATGCTTAGTAAGGTAGGCTGCTTTTATGCCCTGTATATTAGGAATTGTTTCAGTTCTGTACTATGCTTTGGATTATTTTGTGTAGTTGAATGCTTAGTGTAATAATTGCATGAATTTGTAAGTACTGCGGAGTTAGCATAAGCGGTTACATGTAAAATGACACATAACAGCTTTCCTCTAATAAATAAATAATATGCACGAAACAGTTTCCAGCCTCATTTGATGCATCACAGTTTCCTGACCTCCTGGCATAGGCTATCGGTATTGTTGCTTCCTACTACCTCCGTTCCGATTTAATCAACGCTGGACACCACATACGTACATGCTCGTGTCGCCACCACTCTGTGTCGATTAAATCGGAACAGAGAGAGTATGTAGCAGCTATACACTACAATGTCCATTTATATCAACATTACAGAAAGTGCTTGACACATACAGCATTATTTCACATTATTCAACATTTCCCCACTTTGTGTTTCAGCCTTGTTCTATTTATTTCTAAATATTGCTATTTACTTATTTTCTGCAGAGCAAAGCTTCTGCTTCCAGTGGAACTTCATCTGCTCAGGTAAACTTCTTCTTTTGGGGATAAAAACAATATATCAAGCATATGCACTAACATAGTAACGTGAACCATTACTAGCCTTTGAGCACTCCTGTATCCAGGCAAGCGCCTCCAGTTGCTCAACCCCAAGCTCCTCAACCCATGTGAGTCCCTTGCTACCTTTCCTCGTGGCATTCTACTGCATGGGTCATGGTCGTACTCAAACTAAATGTATCTTTCTGCAGGGTCTCAGCAACTACAACTTCTCAACCTGAAATACCATCTGCAGAGTATGTTCCATGTCTGCCTACTGATATATGTATTGGGGACTTTTTTACCACTTAAATTTCATGTTTCTGCATGTGCCCTCCCAAGGGAACACCTGTGGCTTTGACTTTTCAGAATCACGCCCTTCTGATGTTTGTTGCAGCTTTACATCATGCAACCTTCCGTCAATGGCTTCCTTGCGAAAAAGTCCATTTTGAAGAGTGACAATTGACAGCAAACAGTAGTAAATGCATGAACTAATATATTACACATTTCGAGCAGAGAGCAAAATATTGTCTTCAACTTCTCCATGGACATGTAGCATGAGTCAATGGGGTTAAAGTCAGCCACTTAAACACAATGGTCAATTAACATTAAAGCTAGATAGGAAGTTGGAAGCATTGAACGTCACTAGGTGAATTTATGGATTGCATGAAAATGGAAATGAAAAGCGATGAAACACTGAAACAGCCATTTGCATAGCTTGACAATGGGAAGTTAGGCCCCAAACTACATAATTTAGGGATTCTCGTAAATATATGGAATATAGATCTGAAATGGAGGCATCGGGTTTCATGATTCTATGCAGGATCAGTCGTAGTTGGATCCTGATTCTGTCAGATTTTTGTCATGACTAATAAATATATGTATGTATTGTAGTATTGTACAAATAATATCTCAGGTGGATCATGTATCACACTTACTGTAATTTTTTTTATCTCATGAGTCATGTATCACACCTACTGTATTGTACAAAAAATACCTCACGAGTCATGTATCACATGGAGTGGTGACCTTACCCATCACATAAGCTGGGTCTTTATCTTGGCAGTCTTGGTCTTGTGAATATGAAGTCAGCCATTTCTCTTTAAAATGAATATACCAGTTCTGCTATGTATAATTCTTCTTTCTTTTTGTTAGGACCCCATCGAGCATAGTTGATCATGCAGCATCAGATTTACTGTCTGGAAGCAATGTTGACACAATGATTAACCAGATAATGGAGATGGGGGGTGGCAGCTGGGACAGAGATAAAGTTCAAAGAGCTCTCCGGGCCGCTTATAACAATCCAGAACGTGCCATTGACTATCTGTATTCTGTGCGTATCTGATGCTAACAATCTGGAATTTGGGTCGAGTTTCTGATGCTAATAGATGATATTTGTTTGTCCAAAAACATTAGGGTATTCCAGTGGCAGCTGAAGTTGCTGTGCCGGTGGTTGGTCAAGGGGCAAACACAACTGGTGCAGCTCCTTCTGGAGAAACTGGCCTCTCTGGAATCCCAAATACAGCACCATTAGATCTTTTCCCACAGGTTTATTTGCTACCTTTGTTTGTGCAGTACTGTTGCTGTGCTGCCTATTTGACTATCTTTTGACTAATTGAATGATGTAGCAGGGGGCTTCCAATGCTGGAGGTACTGGTGGTGGTGGATCACTGGATTTTCTTAGGAATAATCAGCAGGTTCTTATTTGTATGTTTTGTCAATTATTGCTCTCATTTTGTTTCCTATGATCTGCCTGGAAAAGAACGAGGTACAGAACAATGGTGCCAACGGGATCATGCCAATCATTCTGTTTACCATCAATGCTTTGTCAAACTATCTGATGATCTGATATAGTAGTACAGGGGTTACACTTACATGTGAAGTGTGAACTTATAATTTGATGTAGCACATAAGTGTTTGAGTGTGGCGTTTTGGAGGCCGAGTTACATGTAGCTCTTTATTTTCAAACACTCAAAATTCGTATTTCAAAGTTTCAAAAAAGTCCGAAGCAAAATTCTAGAAGTAACGAATGATGAATTCTACAATGGTGTAAAATTTCAATACAAACTGATTTGTATTCTAGGCTACACAAAATTGACAAAATCTGAGAAAGTTTATACTCCCTCCGATTCATATTAATTGACTTCAATATGGATGTATCTAGATTCCGGTTCATATTAATTGACTCTAATATGGATGTATCTAGATACATTTTAGTTCTAGATACATCCATATTGAAGTCAATTAATATGAATCGGAGGGAGTAGTATTGAAATGTGCACTTCACTATAAAATTTGTTAGAATTTGTTATTTTTGTGTAGCCTAGAATATGAAGCAGTTTGTATTGAGATTTTACACCATTGTAGTATGCATCATTGGCTATCTCTAAAATTTTGTTTCGAATTTTTTGAAACTTTGAAACACAAATTCTGAGTATTTGTAAATAAAGAGCTACGTGTAGCTCGGCATCCGTTTGAAGTTTTTCATAAGTGTTTATGCTACTTGGGATGCTTTTGTGCATAACATTGAGATAGGAATTTAAGATCCTGCATCACACTTGATCTGAACAAAGAGTCATTTTCTATGGGTATACAGCAAAAGTGGGCAATGTTCCATTTAATATAGTATAAGAAAATGCAGTGATAAATGAAGTTTGATAAAAGGAAATTCCTTCAGTACCCTACGTCCCTACCATGCGTTGTTTGGATCTTGAAGTAATAGTGTATGCCTATTATTATCTGCAGTTTCAGGCACTTCGCGAAATGGTCCATACAAATCCACAAATTTTGCAGGTTTTCTATCTACCTTTTCATTTTATGTTATGTTTCATGCATCTTCTGTCTAAACTTGTTGCTGATATTTTTGCTACAGCCTATGATCCAGGAATTGGGCAAGCAGAATCCCCAACTTCTTAGGTTGATTCAGGAGAACAATGAGGAGTTCCTTCAGTTACTTGAAGGTGGAGATGGGTAAGCTTTCTTTATTTGCTGAATTATATATTCTGGTTTCATTTAAATAAGTTATAGGCTTCAGTAGTGTGAATTTTGCTTTCTTAGCTATAAACTGGGATTTCATCAATCTGGTCTGTCTGCTTCACTGCCACTTTCTAGTTAGTGTAGATTTTGTGTAGATGGTTTTGTTGGACTTAATCCTATTTCATACCAGTAACATATGTTTTGGGACTTGCATTGGACTTCCTTCTTTAGTGTCTCAGGTATGGCATATACCTTGCCAGGAACTCAGGAAGAAAATATGGTATATACCTTGCTAATATAGTTTCTGAACATAACATGATAAGCTATTTGCCGCTGCATTCTTTCCCCTGTGCTTCATTCTCACAACTCCTTTCAGTTTCAATAGAGTTTACAATGATATACTAAACCATTCTTATCTGACATTTCCAGGGACTTCTTAGAGCAGCCTGACCAGGATGAGATGCCTCATGCTATCAGTGTGACACCAGAAGAGCAAGAGGCAATTGGGCGGGTATGTGTGGCACCTTTCTCTGCATAGATACACCATACATGTCCTCACATTTTCACCTTGGTCTGGTTTGCTTTCGTACTTCAGCTAGAAGCCATGGGGTTTGACAGAGCACGTGTCATCGAAGCATTCTTCGCGTGCGACAGGAATGAGCAACTGGCTGTAAACTATCTTCTTGAGCATGCTGGTGATGAGGACTAGAGAAAATTACCTTAGTACTGGGTGAGGATTCTTTCATGGTCATCCTGGTGCCTTAAATAACTAGCTTAGTTAGCTCTGCAGAAATGCTTACACTACTGATGTTTTTCTTGTGGGATCATGACAGAGCTTGTTCTGAACATCTGACCCAAATTGATCGTGACCGTCCCAAGTGACTGCGCTAGCTGAGATGGAGCTAATGCTCAGTCGAACAGATTATGTCTTTGTACAACACCTAGTTTGCTTCCTGTGTTGCGCATTTAAATACTTGTAGAATGAGCATGTCTATTGCGACTTATCCGGATGATACAGTAGTACTTCAATGTTGTTTACTGTCGTTCTCAAATCTGTATTGGTGGTTGTGGACATCAGTTCTGTTGATATAGATTATTGGTAAACATCAGTTCTGGTGATATATTGTTCAGTACCAGCTTTGGTTTATTGGTTATATATTGTGGTAAAATCATGGCTAGAGAAGAAAAGCTGTGATCCCAGTCATCGTTGGCATACCTTGTTGATCCTTGATAACCATGCAGTCAACATTGAAGCATATATTTGCTTAATATACCTCTTTCTTATTGCAAACACAGAAATCTAATTTTGTTGCCCACTGTTACAAAACTGAGCAATATGGGTGATCATCGTACTGCTGTGAGAGCTCCCCTCCCCCTGGACTGAAACTAACTTGGTTCACGTTCGCCTAGCTCCAGCTCGCTGCTTGGCTCAAATTACACTAGGCATCTCAGTGGTGGTCCTCTTTATATCTCCCACCCAATAGAGTTCTTATAATTTGAAGAGTTGAGTTAATAGGTGGGCAGAAAAACATGTAAACCACCAAACTTGGTGGCAAAATCTAGCAGCAGCACGAGAAACCAAGCACCACCAAAGTACAGAACCCTTGTTGCCTCCTAGAGATTATCTTTCATGTTGACTAGGGTAACACCCTGCTCTTCAACATACTAAACCTACCTAACCGATTTCTCCTGGATGTACCTGGCTGCTTACCATGCGGCTCGCCCCGTTGACCTCTTAGGCGCTCTTGGTTGGCGCCGGCCATATCTAGGTCTCCAATAATATGACCGGAGTCTCCCAGGCACCAGTTTCCCCCATCTCACAGGCACCAGTTTCCCATGTGTCACGCAATAGCTCTTGCCAACCTCAGTCTCTGGGTTATTTTTGTGCACAAGTTCTGTAATTGAAGAAGAAGAAATGAATTTATCAAAACGTGGGACGAAAAACATAGACTGGGTTGCAAGTTGTATCCGTGAACGAATAAAGTCAGTACTGCAAAAGAATAGACATGTATGCCAAATAGTACTACGGGAGTTGGCACAAAGAACAAATACTAAGCAGAATGAATGATCAGCGAGCATAGCAATAAATCCACATCTAGCCCACATGAACCAGCCAAAATCTTCACTCAACATCACAAAGAAATACTACAATCGTTAGCAGCTTCATAGGACATGATCATTATTTTAAATAATTGTGTAGTACAATTTTGGGCTAGAATTTAGACAACCATTGCATCTCCTAACGATTCCCTTGGCGGAGCCAGAACCTAAAGTCTGTGTTGTCGTTTCAAATTTGTGATGTCAAATACATATACTTTATACTTATTTTGAATATTTTTTGCAAGATTAATACCTACATACAAAGAATTTGGCAAAAAGCTGTGTGGTCAATTGACCACACTGCTCTCAATGTGGCTCCGCCACTCATGCCCTTAGATTATGAATTGATATATGAAATTGTAGCATACAGTTGACATGCACCGAAAAAACCGTTAGTTCATACTATCACTTTTGTATATATTTTTGACAAAAGTCATTTTTGTATATGTCTATTGTATTGAGTATTACCTTAGTATCGTTTTTGTATATGTCTATTTGCATCGGAAAATCCCTCTCAAATCATGATCTATAATGATTATCACTAGAATTATCGCCAATGAGAAGAAGCTTGTGCGTGAAACTTTCTAGTAAGCACAATTAGGTTTAACATCCAAATGCTACATGTACATATAAGCAAATATAATTGTTGGTGTGATCATCTAAAATCTGACTATACATCCAATCTTTGTTAGTTCCAATACCCAATATATTACATACTTAAGAGTTGTTCCAAAATCATATAAGGGAGTGGCTAAAGATATACCTGGTCGACTGTAAAATCTCATGTATGGAAACAAAGCATCACAGCTTTTGTTCCTCCATATCTTCTTCCACTGCAGTGACTTGAGATTAATCTGGTAGATACCAAGGTGTGTGTTCATGAAAATGATATCACGGCCCTCCACAGATCCGATGAGTCTAGGTGTTATATTGATGTAAATAACGGGGAGAAGGTTCTCGAGATTGATGACTGTACGATGAGTCCATGCCGCGGCTCCGTCGGAGCCCACCAGCCTCGACCATAGGTTGAGGGTTAACCCATGCACATGTGCAAGCCCCAAACTGCCATCCCCCATCGATATTAGGATACCATCATCACAATCAATGCCAGTATCCACTACCGGCACATCAATCAGTGCTAATAATTGAGAGCCCAAGTGGTACTCGATAATTCCTACGCGATCATCATCCTCGTACACGAAGTAAAGTGCATCTTGGACGAGGAGAGGCGGCTTTTGCTTGATGTAGGCCTCCGCAAGGTAAAGAGGAGAGCACGGCTCGCTCCACTCATCAAGATGAGAGCATGGCTCGCTCCAGTCGTCCATCTGTAGAGAAGATACACGCGCGCATGTAACATAATCAACATCATCACCTATGTCAATGCCGACAAAGACTACCGTGAAGGGACCCTCGTTACACGCGCGGTGGTCACAGCCGGTCACGGCGCAGAGCACCGCGGCCGCATGGCCATCGTAGTAGCCGTATCTGGGCGTGGACAACTCCCTCCAGTAGCCCGTCATGGGGTCACAAACAAGGAGGGTCATGGGCTTTACACCGGCCTTCTTATCCCCAAGTAGAACGCGGCCATGGCGGCAGTCCAGCACATCGAATTTCTCGTCGTTGGTAAGGTGCGCGCCGAATTTCGTGGTCGAGACGAAGAGTGGCCCTGAGTCTTGGTACTCGAGCAAGGAATAAACGAAGCCCAACATTGGGGGATCTCCATGGAACTCACGGTACCGGCATTGGAAGCTAGGGCCGGAGAGGAGGGAGAGCCAGAGCTTGCTGGCGAGGGAGGCGCGCACGAGGCACGCCGGCTCATCGGGTGGGAGGCGGAGGAAGATCTCCTCAAGAATCTCGTCCGGCAAAGTCGGTGTTGACGGCGGCATGGTCGGTAGGGTTTTGGGTGGGCATAGAGCTTGAGCTTGTATGGACTTCGCGGCCGTGCTATAGTTCGGTTCAACAATCAGGTCTCCTTTTATCCAGTTCTATTACAAATACGTAACGCGCACAAACGGCCTGGTCGGAATCAGATAGTACCAAATTTTGATAGTACACGGCATGGAGTCTCACCTCACGCATCATAATAATGGACGCGACTATCGGGCGGCCGCGTGCTCATTTGCAGTGCCTAGCATACCCTCTATATTAGGAAAGTTTTGTCCCCACTAATAAAAACGGAAAGATTCCACGCGCTGGTATGCTTTCTCTTTCCTAAACATGCATGCAACGCGTAGGCCAGCTGAGGCCAGCTAGATATTGTAGATCTATTTTAAAAAGCTATAACCTTTAAACCGTGTATCGAAATTATGATTCGTTTTCACATTTAGAATCCTGGTGACAAGATCTTTAAAACTAGATCTCGTTTGCATATATTTCGACAAAAAAAATTAAGAAGCAATTTTGGTGTGCTTCAAAGCAACTTAGGTGAGCGACTAAGCAATTTTGGTATGCGACTAAAAATGTTTTAAAACAATGGTAGAAAACTTCGTAACAACAGTTGACATTGTTACAGCAACTAAATACAACTTCCCATGTTCACGAATAACGATAGATTGCAGTGGCATGCAACTATACGAAAACGATACACAACTTAGAAAACAACCACAAAATCAACAAGCAAGTTCATGATAATAGTAAGAGACTTTAGTGCAGTTTTAGGTACCTTCATTGCAGTGGTAGGCAACTTGACAAATAAAAAGGTAGCCAACTTCGGTGCGCCAAAGTAGTGTAGTCGGACATCAAAGTTGCCAGTTGGGCATTGTCAACACTAGAGTTGCACATTAAGGCACCAAAGTTACTCTGTCGGACACCAAGAATGTGCAGCAAGCACCAATGTTGCTCTGTCCGGCAGCAAAGTTGCTCTATGGGGTTCCGAAGTTGCTCTGCTGAGCAGCAAAATTGCTTCGTCGCTCACCTAAGTTGCTTTGTCCGGCAGCAAAGTTGCTCCGTAGAGTTCCAAAGTTGCTCTGGTGGGCAGCAAAGTTTCTCTGTCGGGTTCCAAAGTTGCTCCGTCGGGTCCCAAAGTTGCTCTGTTGGGCAGCAAAGTTGCTCCGTCGGGTTCCAAAGTTGCTCCGTCGGGTTCTGAAGTTGCTCTGTTATGCAGCAAAGTTGCAAAGCAGGGTTAAGATTACCTCCCCCGAAGCTGCTGACCTGAAATAAACGCCACGCCGTGGCATGGCGTGATGGTCTGGACGGCAAGGTCACCCCTGATGTGGGAGATGTGGCCAAATCGGATGGCCTCCGGCTGCACCCGCTAGGACTTGAACTGGTCGCACTTGTTGCCTATGCTTTTGGAGGCACATACCTGGCGACCACCGACGGAGCTCATGGAGGAAGGTTGGCGATGTTCGACAGGGGCGGATGGAGGACTACGACTACCGTCTACTGCAGTCTTACCCATGTCCGAGGCAGTCCAGCTCTAAATCAATCTGGCTTAAAGGATCGCGGCAGCGGGAGCAGCATCGTGAAGCCTTCACGGCCGCCGCCTCTCACCCGCTCGTAACATGGGTTGCTCACATCATTTTTCTGGTGCATTAGGAGTTGTTGCCGCAGCTGTTGTGAAGCCTACTATCGTTGTGAATCAAGTATTTTCGTTGCACAGCAAAGTTGCTTTGTTGCATATCAAAATTGTTTTGTTGCACAACAAAGTTGCTCCGTCGCGCATCAAAGTTGCTTGTTAAAAAAATTCATCGAAACATATGAAAACGTGGTCTAGTTTTGAAGCTCTCGTCGTGGAGATTCTAGAAGTGAAAACAGATTGTAATTTCGCCGCACGGTTTAAAAGTTACGGTTTTTTCAAAAAACGTCATATGTTATCATCTAGCCTACTATTTATTGAGGACACACGGTTTAACAGTCGTGTAGAGCGTCTGCCCGGAACTTCGATTTGGCACGCACCCGCCAGGAAGAATTCAGGCATAATAATTCATAAGACGACTAGACGATCGAGTACGACGTGGCGCATGGTCATGGACTCATGGTGATGGATCATGCGGCCGTGATGGCGATCTTCATGCCGGGACGCCGCTGATCGTGAAGCGGTCTGGCGCCAATCGTCAGCTGGGCGCAAGCCTTGTACCCGGCCGCGCTCACAGCCACCACGTCGTGCGCCGTCGCGTCGTACTTATCACCGCACCTAGCTTGTCAAACCCGTCCGCCTCGCCGACACCATGCACACATGCGGCGGCGTCCTGAAACGCGTGCATCGTCTGGGGTGTGCTTCGCGGTGCTGGCCGACGCCGTCGCCGGGTACGTCAGTAGCTACGACGGGGACTACGTCGTCGTCCTGCTGTTAGGCGCCCTCTTCCTCGCCGGGATGGGCTTCATGCTTTCCGACTACCGTGAGGATCGGGCGGCAATCGCAGCGGCGGCGGGAGAATGGTGGCCGTGACCCGGTCCCGGAGGAGCTGATGCGGAGGCTCGGAGCGCTTCTGGAGCAAGCAAGATCTCGGAGGAGACGATGCAGAGGTGTCACCACCTTTTCGTGGTAGATCCGGTCTCCGATGAGCTAGTCGCGACGCTGGCGAACCACTTCGTTTGGACGCTGCCGTCGAACGGTCTCCACCATCATCTAAATTTCAGACACGCACTTAGCAACATAAGCATTACCATGGAAACAAAATACTGTAGTAACAACTACACTTCGATAGTACAAGTTCAGTTGACGAACAATTTTATTCAGATTTGTGAGGGAGCCAACATGCAGAAGCCATCATATCATCTCTTTGGGCGACAAAACATTTATTAGGAGCCAACACTTGATATCATTTCAACCTCCTCTCACAGGGGAATTCAGAGATTGGATCAAACCTGGGAGAGGAAACCGTATAGATCTTTTAAAAAGTCGTATGGGTTAACTTAGCTACTGCATCTGCATTTTGAAGCAAATTAAACAACGGAAGAAAACGTTTGCCCATCAAGAATAAAACGAGGTTAATTAGCTAACAAACAATTGGAACAGGGTCATGCCTCTTCCATACAGTAGAGGTACAGAAGTACAGATAGCACAGAGAAATCTATGTTGATGCCATTGAGTATGATCTTGCCTAAGTAAATGTCTGTGAAACAAGATCAGCCTTATGCACACACTGGCGACACCAGAAAACCACCAAACATACTAACAAGAGCCAACTGCAGCATAAATCCCCATGTTTCATGCAGTGGCCGCAGGCTCAAGGTGCTTTTACAGAACGGAAGGATCTCGGAGGAGGCACTCCGGTCGTGGCCAGTGCTGTGCCATGAGGATAGAGGAGATGGTTGAGCGACTTGAACACCAAACAGTTTGTGCGGCTACTGACTTTGTGTTATATCTTGGCATGGCTTTACTGAATCTTTTTGTTATTCCTTCACAGTAGGTCCACCTGATTTACAACGCGAAATGATTTGACAAAGCATGAGAGAGCAATGATATTGCTGCAGTTCTTTTTAAAGCTTAGTTTAGAAGGGTAATTAAGTTTCCTCCTACACTAATTCGTACTGAACCAACCAACATTGCCCGCTAAAAATAATATTGCACTAATAACAGAAGCTTGCATGTCGTGCTAGTTCAGTTCAAAACGAAAAGAGAAGGGTCAAAGGAAACAGCAGCTCTGGACCATTAACTGAACCTCCTATGTATACCACCTAGAATATCTGAAACTTTAAAACACAATTTTTTTAAACGATGCAATTGAGCTTTGGTTCAGCAAATCCACATCGAGCAATCCTGCTCTTCACCATACTTAACCATTTTGGACGCACGTTCAAGGAAGAAATGCATTAATGAACATGATATCTCAAGTTCACCTGTGCAAGTTCAAGGAAGAGGAGGGACACCTTTTTCCTCTTGGCATGGCCTTACTGAATTTTCAAATACCAGACATTACAAACCAAAATGCAGTGGTTCTTGTCATGGAGAATAATACGCTTGTTTCCGCTACGGACCTGTGATCGCAAGTTCTTTCCATTTTGCGATTCACTTTACAAGGCTAAGTAAGTTCTCTCCTACACCATTGTGCCTTGCTGTAAGAAAACATCTGCAGTAACAACAACACTTTGACATTCTGTATTAGTTCAGTTCACAAGGTTATTAGTCAGCGATTCAACATTCTGTACCTTGGGCCACGCTTGAGCGCCTTGATAGGGTCTTCTCCACGGTGGACTGGGAGGTGATGTTCCCCTCCTCCTTCCTCTCGGCGATGGGGTCCTCCACTTCGGACCATTGCCCCCTTCTGCTGAACCTTGCGGTGGACATGAGAGTGGGCCGCCGCTTCCGGTTTGAGGCTTTTTGGCCCAAGGCTGACGGCTTCTTGGAGACGGTGGAGAGAGCTTGGTCTGAGGGACCGGTGGTTGTCAACCCTTTCAAGCGGCTTGCGGCCAAGTTAGCGGCTACTGCCAAGGCGCTTACTAGCTGGAGTGACCGCTTCATTGGAAACAACAAGAGACAGATCCTGCTGGCCAACGAGCTTATTCTCAGGTTGGACGTGGCTGTGGAGTCCAGACAGCTCTCAGTGGAAGACAGGGCCTTTCGTCGTCTCCTCAAGCGTAAGCTGCTTGGGTTGGCCTCTCTGGAGCACACGATCGCGCGACAGTGGTCGAGGATCACGTGGCTTGCAGAGGGTGATGCCTGCACGAAGTTCTTCCACTTGCACGCCAACTATAGGCGGCGGAAGAACTCATTGCACAGCTTAGTGTGGACGGGACCCTCGTGGCGGAACGGGACAAGAAGGCCGAGGCCGTGGACTCTTTCTACGGCGATTTGTTGGGCTCGGCGCCGGAGCGAGACTTCTCCCTGGACCTTGGCTTTCTCGGGGTGCAGACTCATGACCTCTCAGAGCTCGACATGCCTTTCACCGAGGAGGATATATGGGATGTGGTGCGCTCTCAGGAGCTGGACAAGGTGCCAGGGCCCGATGTTTTTTTGGGTAGGTTTTATGTGGCTTGCTAGTCCATCATCAAGCATGATGTGATGGCCGCCTTTCAGTCTCTGTGGGAGGGGGACTGTCGGGGGCTCCATGTGGCAAATCATGCTTTGGTGTCCTTGCTTCCCAAGCGGGCGGATGCGGTGGAAGTGAAGGATTTCCGACCGATTAGCCTCATCCACAGTGTGGCTAATCTCATGGCCAAGGTGTTGTCCTCTCGCCTTGCACCCAGGATGGAGGATTTGGTTGGCCCTCAGCAGAGCGCTTTCATCCGTGGGAGGTGCCTTCATGACAACTTCCAGTTGGTGCATCATACGGCCCGGAAGCTACACGCGCTTAAGCGCGATGCCATCCTTTTGAAGCTCGACATCACAAAAGCTTTTGACACTGTGGATTGGGCATTCCTCTTAGAGGTGATGTCCCGGTTGGGCTTTGGCCGTAAGTGGACCTCCATGGTGGGCGGGCCGCTTAGCTCGGCTTCTACCCGCGTGTTGGTCAACGGTTAGGCCGGGGCGCTCATCTTCAACCTCCGTGGACTCCGCCAGGGTGATCCCCTCTCCCCTTTGCTCTTTGACACGGTGATGGATGTTCTCCATCTCATGTTTGAGAGGGAGGCGGATGTGGGCTTGCTCACGGAGCTTTCCCCTAGTGGTTTTCGGCATCGCACCTCGATGTTTGACGATGATGTGGTCACCTTAATCAGACCCACCAGGTTGGATCTCCAGACCTGCGCTCAGATCGTGGAGGACTTTGGGGTGGCATCGGGCCTGCGCACGAACCTGGCCAAGTGCTCGCTTCACCCCATTCGCTGCTCTCAGGAGCAAGTGGACCTGGCCAGCTCTATCCTAGGCTGCGAGGTGGCCTCTTTCCCTTTCAAGTACTTGGGACTCCCCCTTGGACTTAAAAAGGTGACAGCGACACAGCTGCAACCCGTGGTGGACACAGCGGCCAATAGGCTGCAGCCGTGGTGTGCGAACCTTATCACCCGTGGAGGGAGGACCATTCTGGTCCAGACTACTCTCTCGGCGATCCCGGTTCACGCCATGATGTCTCTGGACATCCCTCCGAAGGTCATTGAGGCGTTGTTGAAGATTTGTCGTGCCTTCCTTTGGAAAAGGCGTCGGGAGATCTCGGGTGGTCACTGTTTGGTCGCGTGGGACAAAGTGGCTTCCCCAAAGCTGCTTGGGAGCCTAGGTATTCCGAACCTCCGCCTCCTCAATCTTGCTCTTCGATGTCGTTGGGCGTGGCTGCAAAAGGTGGACCCGTCAAAGGCTTGGGCGGAGTTCAACATTCAACTCCCCAGCCTCTGTGAGGCGATCTCGGACGCTGCTATTTGTTACACGGTGGGAAATGGCGACCGGGCTAGATTCTGGATGGGTCGCTCGCTTGACGGAGCCAAAGTGGCGGAGATCGCTCCGAACGTGGCTAGTATGGTCTCGAGGAGGAGAGCAGTGGCATGCTCGGTGAGGGAGGGCCTCTCGGGCCAGTGGCTTCGCGATTGTGACCCCGATATGAGTGCCGAGGCTCTCCTAGAGTTTTTCTTACTCTGGCAAAGGCTGGCCAACTTCTATTTGGACCCCGAGCGAGAGGATCTGCCTCTGTGGAGATGGTCGCCTGACGCTTGCTACTCCGCGTATGGATCCTTCTTTGCGGGACAGGTGAGGGCTCCTATCTCCGATGAGATTTGGCGTTTCCGGCCCCCCTACAGTTGCAAGTTCTTTGCGTGGCTCGCCGCGAAGAACCGTTGTTGGACGACTGATAGACTTCAGAGACGTGGCCTGCCTCGCCCACTGGGCTGTCCACTGTGCGACCAGGAGATGGAGTCCTTGCAGCATCTGCTCCTTGGTTGTGTGGTGTCGCGGGAGGTCTGGTTTTGGGCTCTTCGCTGTTGGTGCAAGGAGGACTGGCTCCCAGCGGCGGACACCGAGCTTCTGGAGTGGTGGTCTTCACGTACCTGCCCGGCGGCCCATAGGCGGGACATGTGGACCGCGATCATCCTGGTGTTCTGGTGTATTTGGGGGCACCGTAACGATGTGGTCTTCAACGGAGTGGCGACTTTGCAGTTCACCATTAGAGACAGGATTAGTGCGGAGTTTGATAGGTGGTGGCTTGCCAAGCGCTTCCGTGGCACCCTTTTTTTTGCTTTTCTTGATCCTAGTCTTCTCCCATGGCAGCTAGGAGAGTAGGCGTGCGTGGGGAGCTGCTCCCCCTTGTGGGCAGCATCAACTTTGTCTTCTTTATCTTTCTTCTATGCGATTGATACATCTTTCCATGGTGTATCCTCGAAAGAAAAAAACATGCACAAGTCACATATGTTTCCTGGGCCAAAGAAAATAGCACCCTCGTCTTCCCAGGATCTTTAGAAATTGATCCAAATTGGGATTGGACTAAGAGATTTTATCAGTCAAAGCTGGGTTCAGAATTTTTTTTTTACAAAAAACCGGTAGGGAAAACTCCCTACTACGACAGTTTTCATTTTATAAAATATTTAAAAACAATAAGAAGAAATGTCCAATGTCAAATGTCCAAAGTCTGTAGTCTAAAATAGATTACAAAGTGTCAAGCCACTGTTGCATCCCCTCTTTCAAACTAGGCTTAGCCCTATGCATAATCAGTTTGAAGTATTCCTTGAAGAACCTGGTACACTCCATCTGGAATATATCTTACCCATCAAAAATGTTTCTATTCCTGTGATTCCTTAGTGCCCAACATCCAGTAATGAGTACTTCTTTGAAGCATTTGATACTGTATCTCTTCCTTGTGTCCAATAGCATGCTATGATGTCCATATCAACATTCCATTCGAACCCCAGGCTCCACTAGAAGCTTTGCCTGAAGTCACATCTGAGGAATAGATGCTGGTAACATTTGTTAGTGCATTACTGACATAGGACACATGATGTGCTGTTGACATGAAAAAAATTCCTCGTTAGAAGATCCCTGGTAATGAGCCAGTCTTGCAATAAAAGCCAGAAGAAAAAATATGTTTCTGCTAGACACATGATTTCAAAATCCACTGGAATGAGTCAGGGGCTTTTTCTGAGGGAGATTTTTTCGATAAAGGGAATATATTAATATCAAAAGATACCAATTACACCCAGCCTCTGAAACAACGTCCCACCCTAATGCCAGCACGGATACACACAACCAAAAAAAAAGTAAATAAAACTAAGAAATAAAAGTCCCGCTACAGCCTTGTAGACCTAGCAACAGCAATACAACCACCACCGTGACAACACGACGCCTCCAAGAAGGAAACAGTGCACCAGCGCCGTCGTCGCCCGACCAAAGGTCTTAGAATTTCACCCTGAAGATAGTCCCCACTCTCAAAACAATGCCTCCAACAAGAACATTGCCAGGCACAACCAGTTAAGGCCAGACCTTGGGTTTTCACCCTAAGAGGTAAGACTCTGAACTTCCCCTGTGCTGCCGCCCCCACAAGCATATCACTGCTGCAGAGCCCGGAACGCCAAGCAGATCCCTCAGCATCACGGAGACTCGAACCTCCTTTAGCCAGTCCACCAATCCGGCCTTCATGATATTCCTTCTTCTGACTCCACCATGGACCAAAAAAGTCACCTGATGTCAACACAGAATATAGCTTCGCGCCGCTCCCTCCGGAGCCAAACGGTCGGAATAAAAACATGGGTGCGCGCGACCGAATACCACCCAATCCAGCAAACTGCAGGAAAAAAAAACACTGTTCCATTCGCCAACGGAGTTTTCCGGAACTCATCTCTCCAACCAGATGAAAGCAAACTGACCTCCAGAAGATCCTCATCCTCGCATGCAAGAAACCCGAGGACCGCCACCAAAAACAAAGCAAGATCAGCAGCCCCCATGTCGCCAACCCCTCCTGCCGGATCACCAAGGACGAGGACAGCGACGTGGATCATGCGCACCGCCGCCGAACCGTTACCGGGGGGCGGAGGCTGCCACCGCTCCACCGAATCGTCGATGGGTACCGACGGAGAGCCTCAGGCCCCGGCCAAGCAGTCGTGCCGCCTGGCTTCCTCCACCGGTGCTACATCACCTCCATGGAACGCCGCCGCGGAAACCCTCTTGAAAGATCGAGATGTCGCCTAGGGGGGGGGGGGTGAATAGGCAATTAAAAAAATCTTACGGATTTGTCTTGTAAGAATGCGGAATTAAACTATTGTTTAGTTTACAAGCACAAATCCTACATATGTTAAGCTCAACTAAGTGTAACAATAACAACTAGAGCTAAGCAAGATAGGCAGAAGATATATGTAGCACAAGTGATAGCAAGATATATGTACTTCAAGCACGATGGCTATCACAAGGAAAGAGAGCTCGGGTATAGAAATAACCGAGGCACGCGGAGACGAGGATGTATTCCCGTGTTCCCTTCCTTTGCAAGAAGGTACGTCACGTTTGGAGGAGTGGAGGTCCACGAAGGATTCCCCGCGCCACGAAGGCTCACCCTATTCTCCGAACCACACCCACGAAGGATAATGGCCCTTTCCTTATGGTTAGATTTTCCTCCGCTCCGGAGATGGCAAGCTCCACAACCACTTCACAAGCTCCACGAAGGAGAAGCCCGGGCCTCTTCACAATCTTTTTGAAGAGATCACCGGAGCACCAACCGCCAAGCCAACTAGGAGGTCTCCCTCCAAGAGTAACAAGCTCACGGTCTCTCACTCGAACTAATCGTGGTGGAGAGCTCAACATTATGCAATAATGCAAAGCAAGAACACTAGAGGTGTTCAAATCCTTCACACTCAAATCCCACCCAAACAACAAATGCTAGGATGAGATTGGAGAGGAATAACAATGGGGAAAGTCAACAAAAGACTCCAAGATCTAGATCCAAAGAGTTCCCCTCACTTAGAGGAGAAATGGATTGGTGGAAGTGTAGATCTAGATCTCCTCTCTTAGATCCCTCAAGAATGAGCAAGAATCATGGGGGAGACAAGAGAGAGAGCAAGTTCTTCAAAGGCAACAATGGAGGTGAGAGAATAGAAGAACTAACTAGCTCAAGGTGGAAGAAGGGCTATTTATAGCATGGGAGCAAATAAAACCGTTGGGGGAAAAAGACAAAGGAAATGGGCAGAAAAACGGCCCAGAAAACAGCCCCAGCCGGTGGCCCAGCCGGCTGACCGGAGCTGAGGCCGGACAGGCCGGTCTGGGATCCGGCCCAGCCGGACCTGCAGCCGGGCGGAGCGCGCGCCGCGCTGTGCGGCGGATAGGCCAGGGGAGGCCGCGCCCGAGGTGGGCCGCGCGGGGGAGGCTGAGGCCCAGCCGGCGGGGAGGCCGGCCTGGCCGGGGCCGGCGCCGGGTGGGCCGGTGGGCGACCGGCTCCTGGGCCGGACCAGGCTGGTCGGCCCCCGGGACGCCGCCCGGTTGGCACGAGCGCCCGGGCCGGTTTCGGCCGGGTGGGCCGGCGGCTGGGCCGGTCGACTGGCTTGCCCCTTCCCCTTTTTTTTCTTTTTAATTTACTTTCTCCTTTTCTTTAATAACAAATGCTCCCGAACCCCGATTCGAATGAAACCAATTTTGTTGGAAAGATAACGACGAATAGAACCCCAACAAAAAATGGAAATATGGAGACTCCTCACAGGATATTTTTAGATGTTTTTAGAGAGGGAGTCTCCTACCGTCAAGAAACGGTGAAGACGTCCAAACTCGAAAACGCAATAGAATATGCATGCAGATTCCGTTTTCGATGAACTTGGGCTTGTTGTAAAGCTAGCAACAAGCTCAAGAACCTCTCACAGAGAAACACCAAGAAGAAATAGGGATATGCAAAGTATGCAAAGGATTGAGCTCCCTAAGACGATGCGATCAAGTAACCCAACCGAAAGCCCCTCTTAATAGTGCGGCTATCTATCCTATAATCCGGTCTCCCATCAACCACCTTGAGACCGGTAAAAGGAAAACCTAGCAAGGCCATACCTTTGCCTTGCGCATCCTGCTTGATCTTGATGATAGCTCTTCAAGCTCCACTCAAGCTGGAATGCCTTACTTGATCATTGTTGCTTCCTGAAGACTCACAAATGCTCCCCCATACACCATGATGGGAAAGCTCCATTGATGCATATCTTCACATGTCCATTATCACCAAATGGACGGTAAACTTCAAGCATGTGATCTACTTGAGATGCTCATCTTGTACGTGCCCAACTCAACCTTGTATCTTCGCATACTCTATCATAGTATCTTGAGGTGTATATAAAAAATTCTTCACTTGGAATCAAGCTCTCAAGATCTTTTTTTTTAGCTTGATCATTCATTACTTATCACATAAGATAGAGCATGGCTAATATTGAGTTCCACATAAGAACTCCATCTTCATTTCTTCTTCTTGATCATATCACATATATATCTTCAAATCGATGATCTTGATGCCAATACACAAGATGTATCTTTATCTTCATGGCATCCATACTTGAATCCAACACATGGAATACAAGTAGTACCTATGGAATATTCCTTCATATAAACTCAATGAAAAACATTAGTCCATAGGGGTTGTCATTAATTACCAAAACAACACATAGGGGCAATATACCCTTACACCTCTTCTCCCCCTCGTCGATTCGACAGAGGGGGTGCCGCCACCATCGCTAGAGCCAGGCCGGGACCAGGGCCGAGGCCAGCGCTGGGGTCAAGGCCGCGGCCGGCAGCGGCAGCGGGCGGGTGGCTGTGGGGCGTGGGGGGGGGGGGGGAGGAGCATCCGCCGCCGCCCGGGAGGGGGCCGGGGGAGGGAGGCGGCGGGTTAGGGTTGGGGAAATTGAAAGCGTAAACCTTTCTACTAGAGAGTTGATTCTGGTTGCCAAGGCTGGACCAGATATCTTTGACAACCTTGCCAATTACAGGCTGTATGGAGGTTTCAAGTTCTTCAATTTGTTCAACATCTATCATGGAGAAAGGAAGATGGAAATGATAATAAATATCCACTTCAGCACCTACAGGCTTCTTTTATCAGTCAAAGCTGGGTTCAGATTCAGTGATTGTATCAATCAATGCATGGAGAGCAAACTGACAAAATCCAACAACAATAGCAAGAGAAACTAAGCACAACCAAAACATCTACCAGATGGTGACCACGGTTCATCACAGGACCAATGGCCATCTTCCCTGTTGACTAGAGTCGCATCCTGCTCCTCAACCTACCCAACCAACATAAGAACCAAAATATATGAAGAAAAAAACTACCAGCATCAAGAAGTCCCAATCTACACTACCAGCATTCCCCTTCGTCTTTGCCGAACAGCTGGTGAGCGGCAAGTCCCAGTGCAGGACAAGTACTTGGCGGGGGTGGAGACCGGCGAGGAGCGGCAGGGCATGGCTCCAGCACCAGCAGCATAAGCATAAGTTTTCAGTCGGTCTATCCTTGAAAATCAGTTAGCTGCGTTGAACATTTTGAATTCGTTTCTCGGTTGAACAATATAAGCAGATGAAATTTTTTTGCTCTCTTATTATTATTGGCTCCTTCTCAAGGTGAGAAGACTACATATACATAATCGACTGGAAGAGACATCAAGACGCAGTACAAAAACAACAGTCAACCAAACAAAACTCCATGCGCATCATCTCACAGCGTGCAGCACAGCTTCGAGTCCATCGATGCCAAGCAAATGCAGAATGCTTGGTAGCCAGTCAAGGGGTATCTACCAAAGAAAAAACATCTTTCATCAGAAAAATGTACAGGATACATACAACCCCTACGGCCCTACCTGAAAAACAATGAGAACGACCGATGGCATACCTGAAGTCCATTATGTATTTGGACTTCCCGACCCTGCCGAGCTGCAAGATCGTCTGCCTTCCGTTTTCCTGTCGATCAGAAGTTGTTGTTATCATGATCTGCTACTTTGGCTGAACGAACACCAATAAAAGCTTTCAGGTATGATCTTGTGATGATAACGAGCGGAATGTTACCTCCAAGGTCATCTGGAAGTTCTTCACTGATGTCTGCACCTTGTATCCCATCCTTCCTACCCTCTCTCTGAAGTCTAGTTCATAGCGCTTCGTCATCTGTTGCGAATACATAAATGAAACGTATAGTTATCATCTCAACTCTTGACATATCAATCAAGCGTATCGCCAACAATTTTCTTGCAATTGCAAGCAGCTGCTTACATTGTTGTAGAAAGGTGACCTTGAGCAGAGTTTGTCAGCTCTGCTCGTCTTCTCCTGCCAATCCTTCGGAAGCCCACCAATGTGCTGAATCTGCAACAATAGTATTTACACAATTAAGAACCACACGCTCCACTGAATATCCCAAATGCCCCAACTGACTTTATTCGATTTACCTGAGCAGAATTGCTGGTCTTCAATTGCATTGACTGGTTCTTGGGAATCCATGCCCTCATGCTTCTGAAACTACCGGTGAGCGTGGTGATGGTAGGGGCAAACCTGCCGAAAAAAATAAAGAATCAAGAAAAGCCATATAACTGGTGAACTGGTCACAGACGGACACTGAATCTTACGAGATAACGCCGAGTAGCCGCTTCGACTTGAGCTCGTCGATCCGGTTTCCCTACACCGACAACGGATGACAATCAATCTTCAAATCCTAGAGGGGGAGGTCAAGAATGATCAAGGGGAAATTGGTGTACCTGGCCCCAAATCTGGTACTTGGATCCGACGAGGTTGGCACCCAGAGTCCCCAGGAAGTTCTTGTCGGAGCTGCAGAAGACGCCGTCCTGGTTCTGCGCCAGGATGAACTCCGACCTCCCCCTCCTCCTCCGGTGCCGGGCCACCGCCAGCTTCCGGTCCTGCCGCCCCTGCCCCTCCTGCGATTCCACGACACAGAGACGAATCTCAGCAGCTAATCGCATCAAGCGCGGATTAGCTCGAGGGGAAGAGGGGGGAGGGGATTAGCTCACGTTGGTGTAGAGCGAGTAGAGCGACACGCCTCTGGCTCCGGTGGCCTTCTCCCTGACGACGACGCAGGTGCACCTCCCGACGTCCAGCGGCAGCGGGCGGCACAGCAGCGCCCTGTTGGGGAGGGTGGCCCAGGACGCGGCCGGCGCCGCCTCGTTGTCGGAGAGGTCCCACGCCTCGTAGGACGACGACGCCGGCGGCGGCGGAGGTGGCAGCAGCTCCCTCCCCCTCGGCCCCATGAACACGGGCACTGCTGCCGGCGCCGCCAACGGCGGCTTTTCGTCCTCCATGCGGGCTTGCAGCGACGACGGCTTAAGTGGCGGCGGCGCGACCTTCACCGCAGCAGGCGACGCCGCCTTTTCCACCTTTCCGGGGCCAAGATTGGAGGCGCCCTGGTTCTCCTTCTCGGCGGAGACCGCTGGCGCGCGTGGTCGCGCAGCGGTGACGGGTGTGCCGGCGCCGGCGTTGCAGCTGAGGGGCCGCAGGGGCTTCCTCTTGGGCGGCGTGGCTGCCATAGCTATAGAGCTTGGGTGGAGCTCTGGGTGTTTTCTGTCTGACTCTTGTGTGTCACTGGCGAGGTGGACGGGATTTGTAATTTTGCGAGCGCGTGTGCTTGTTAGTGTTCAGCTATGGTTGTGAATGGTGATTTGGAGGGAGGATTTAAATTTGAAAACGCCTGCGTGGCGAGTGCTAACGGTCGCCGCATTGGGAACTGAACTTTTTTAGTGGTGCCATTATGCATTGGGACTTTCTTGGATTTCGCTTTTGGTCTTCACCACTTGCGCTAGAATGTTAGGGCACGTTTGGTAGCGTGACACTCACTCAGGACAGCAAAAAACGGATGATTTGGTTATTTGGTTGTTCGGAAGCAGTGGCGGAGCTTGAAAAAAATTCTTAAGCGGGCCAGGCTAATAGGAAACTCAAAAATATGTGTTTAAACAGATCAATTCACTACAAATTAGTTATGGATCATATCCTTATGTTCCCATTGGTTACAAAATCAGGAGATGCATCCATATATCCAATATTACTATACAATAAAAGAAGTTACACAAAACAAACTAGACAGTAGATGTGGCTGTTGAAATTTGCAAAATTAAAGAAGATTCCCAATTCAGTGCACGGTGAATATATGCTAAAATTGCTAGCTAAGAATTTGGGGCAGAAGAGAAGAGGACCAATTATGTACTGGTAGCAGGAAGTAGACGCTGGGCGCAGCCTCAGCTGCCGGCCTGTCCGCCGGTGCGTACGGTGCAGCCGTTCCTGCGGGAGTGCGGGATGGAGCCACTCCCTGGCCGACCCCCAGATGCCAGCGGCGGCTCGCCGCTGATGTGCCTCCTTTGCTCGACCAACTCACCCCGATCCCCCCTCCACTTGGTCCTAATCGCAAAACCTAGCGCCGCGCCTCTCTTGGCCTCCAGTCATTGCTTTGGTCGAGCGAGTTGAGAGAGAGGAACGACCGACTGGAAGAGGCTTAGCTGCATAGCAGCATAGGTGTTAATTTTATTTTGACAGAAAACATGGGCGGGCCATGGCCCAGTTTTGCCCTAAAGAAGCTCCGCCAGTGTTCGGAAGTCCTTCACTTATGCCCTCAATCCGCTCTATCCTAAACTACTTCACGCACTCTCTGTTTAAATCAACACAATTATATTCTGAATTAAAATAAGTTATATATGAAAAACATGTGTGTCGATGATATGAATCAATTCCGACAATCGGTTTCGAGTTTCGCCAGTCGTAAATCGTAAATTTCATGTCTAAAGTTTTGAGCGAATTTTGCCAAATTCGTCACACAGACTCAACAGTTTGAAATTTCCTTTGAGGTTCAACTTATCATTCTACACGATTCTCGTGTTGAAAGGTGTTTGTTGCCGTGGACATAGACGAATAGATAAATAACTCGCTGGTATACTGTAATTCATACGTACGTGTGAGTATATTTTGAAGTACTGTTGCTTAACTTCGCACTTGCTATCTTCACGGACGGCGACGTGGTATGATAGGTGAGAGGTGATAATCCATGGTTGTGGCCATCCTCGTCATCAGTGGTGGCACGGCGTTAGGCTTTGTGGAGGGCGACATGGCGTCAGGCTTCGAGGTCGGCGACGTGTTGCTTTAACCAGCGTGAACGGTGGTGTCAAGGTGATGTTCATCTTCGTGGTCGGCGACGTGGTGATGCTTATGACCGGCGTGACCGGAGGTGTCATGGTGGTGTCAAGGTGATGTTCTTCTTCGTGGTTGGCAACATGGTGATTCTTGTGACCGGCTGAAAGGGTCGTATGCCACACCTAGAGAGGGGTGAATAGGTGCTACCCAATTTTTAGTTCTTTTTCAATTTAGGCTTGACACAAAGGTAAATTTTCTAGATATGCAACTATGTGAATTTCCCTAGATGACAAGGTATACAACTAAGCAAGATATAGCTAGACAAGATATAATAATGCAATCAATGATAGAGATAACCGAGAGTGGAGCACGCGGAGACACAGCGGTGATTCCCGTAGTTCCTTCCTTTTGAGCGGAAGTACGTCTATGTTTGGAGGGGTGTGGTCGCCACAAAGGCCTAACCAACGCCACGAAGGCCTCACCCTATTCTCTGGTGAGCAACGCCACAAAGGCCTAGGTCACTTGTCCACTAAGGGGATTTCCTCGAGGCGGAAACCGGGCCTTTACAAGGTTCTTGGGGCACACATCCACAACCGAATTGGAGGCTCCCAATAGCTGTAACAACAACACAACTACAAGATCAAATCAACCACAAACAACTAGGGTTTCAAAAGGGAACACTAGCAAAGGGGCCCTCAATCAAATGAGGGGAAATGTAAATCTCTTCGGTGAAGATGTAGATCAGGGTTTTCTCATTCGATTCTTCAAAGATTAAGAGCTTTGGATGGTTGGAGGAGGAGATCAAGTGAATCTTGTGGCTCAACAATGGTGGATAAACTTTTGAGGGAGTGAGCCATCTGAGCTTGAGGAAGAAGGGGGTATTTATACCCCCACCAAATCGAGCCGTTGCAGAATCTAGGGCCAGAATTTCCGGTGTAAGTTGGGGCCGGAATCCCCCCCCCCGGAATTTGCCCCTCGACAGAAATGTTCGGCCAAATTTCCGGGGGGAGTACTGAGAGCCCGGACCTCAGGTCCTTAGCCCAATTTTGAGAATTTCCGGCCTGTAAAGTCTTGTTTCCTTCGTTTCTTCTTCCTTTTTAACAAATGATTCTTCCCTTTTAATTCTTATCATTTCAAACATACTATAGATCATATATGCACACTAAGCCACATTAGATTATCACACATGTTGTCATCAAATACACAAAACTATAATTATGGAGAGATGTTCTTTCACCGGTGGTGTCATGGTGGTGTTCGGCGACGTCGTCGACGATATGGTGATGCTTGTGACCAGCGTGACTCGCAGTGTCATGGTGGTGTATGACGATGTCGTGATGTTTGTGACCGACGTTAACAGTGATGCCATGGTGATGTCTAGCTTCGTGATCGCCGGCGAGGCGATGCTTGTGATGGGTGCGCTAAGGTCACCATGTTACCATATAGGGTGAGCCTAAGAATAGCATGCGACCAACCAACCAAACAAAGTGGCACTTATATACCATTATATGCAACCTAGGCTACCAAACAAAGTGTTTTTGGCCTAGATCTCATATGAAACATACAGTGTGTTTCATCTCACTGGCGCATGCATCCTCAAATCGGACCCAAGTAACCAAATACGCCCTTAGCACCGTTTGATTGGGCTGTTTTCTTTTAAATGTGATCTGCTGACGTGTTGTTTTGAATGGGCATTTCATGGCTCTTGATATGTTTTATTTTGTTATAAAAAGTCTGCCGATCTATATTCACAATGTTCAACATCAGTACAAGGTGATTCAATAATAATAAAAATTATATAAAAAAAATCTCTGGACCATCTAGTGATGACTATAAATATTCGAACGAGCCGAAAGCGTGCGGCGTGCCACCGTCCTCCCACTCCCTCATTGAAGTCGGGCAGAGTTTACCGTAGTGAAGCTTGTTATAGTAGATAGATGAAAAATCATACTAAGGCCCCAAAGAAACTAAAGCATAAAAGCAACAAATATCGCCGATTAAAAGAAACATAGATTAGAAAAAATATAAACCAAATCTAACCAGATTAACAAACCTTCACACACATCCTCCGACAATGCTAGATGCATCACCGGAACGACGGTTAGACAAGAAATTTTTTTATTCCATCTTCAGTGAGTCACCACTTCTTTCTAAATACACAAAACTTAAAAGACTATGAAAAACGACAGAAAATGGAGCTGGGATCCACCGCGGCCCCATTGCCCTGTGGCCACCGGAGAAATACCTAGATTTGTTCAGACCGTAAACCCTAGTAGTGCTACTCAACACTTTGGTGGATCATCCCACGATATTTGAAAACTTTGCTTAAATGAGCTGCGGCTCTGCTCCCTGTTTTCCTGCGTCGAATGCAGTTATTGTACTACCAGGAAACTGAAGCTGATCAGTGAAATGAATGAAGTGTGGGGATAGCACCCGGACAAACCAAAGGCGGGGCCGTAACGTTGACGCTTCCGTTTCGTGTTTAAGAAAGATCGTAGCTTGACCAGAGCTTTTACTCCCAAATGCCAGCTAGCAAATGTGTCAGTGTGTACCATTCTTTAATGGGAAAGTACGAGAAGGCACCTTTGGGAGCAGCATTGTGCCTCCTTGACCTGTTTGAAAAATTGTGGCTGGCATGTTCGATTTTCTGTAGCAACATGTTTGAAAGATTTCGGTTCATCCGAAGTTCAAACATTTTGGATACTTTCTTCTGCTCGTGCTAGAAAACGGCCTCTGACTCTGACTCCTCGTCTCCTCGCCAACAGTATGGACCATTGGACCGGATGCCTCCCTAGCGTGGAGCATAAATGGGACACTCGGCCGCTGCTCAGGAAATTGCATGGGGCACCAGAGGAAAAAAAACACAGTACTGGTCTGACTAAGATCCCGATTCCATTGACAATGAAACAGATAATACACATGTTTGTTAAGATTATCTCTAACATATGATACGTAATCGGCTTGGTGATGTTAATTCTTTACATCGCCTAGGGCCAAAGATGTCTCTTCAACAGGCGATGTATAGCTAAATGGCGATGTAAAACTTTTACATCACGATCTATAATTCGGCCCAAGTAAATATACTGTTGGTGTACTGGCACTACGGGTACCACGGCCCACCTGCTGCTGGGCCCGTACGGTAGCCCATTTGCAGCCATGAGGAAACATTCCCTTAACGAGGCCTTTCGGCTTCCCGAGGAGAAGCCCCTCGCGAGGAAGTCAACATTTGGCAGTTTCAACACAAGATGGAAGCCCCTCGCGAGGATCCCTTCGCAAGGAGTCCGCGTCGAGCCTTCAAGAGGCTCCACGCTCTGCCAAAACGCAAGACACGCCGCGTAGATACCGTGTGGGGGAAGAAGGCCAAGATGATGACGGAAGCCATGACGCAAGACGTAGCTGGAGGCGATCACGCTCTCCGCTCCGAAAGATAAGGGAAGCATGACACCACCTGCATAAAGCGATGCGGCCGTTGCTCATTTTTCGTAAAGAGCGACGTGGATGGTGCAACGTAGTATGGGGTAGCGTCAGCAGTCCACAACCACTCGTGTAGACAGCACCCCTTTCCAGGGCATGGACCAAGTCCATATGTACACTAGAGGACATCCGGTACCCTCCTTCTGCACGTCTGTGGCAACTCCTCTCCCAAGTTTTCTTGGGGAGAAGGACCGGTGCATCTATAAAAGGAGGGGCAGCTGCTCCGTATAGGGGATTCGATTGGGATTCCCTTCTGGTAGATTCTCTAGACCACTTTAGATCTAGCTACAGCTTCTTCAATTTCCAGCCTTGTAATCCCTCTTTGTGCTTCGCGAGACATTGCAGTGCAATACAAGAGAAGGCAGCAGCAGAAGTGTTACCTCCTCATGAGGGCCCCGAAACTGGGTAAATCTGGTGTCCCTTTCTGCCATGTTTGCTCGTCGTCGCCTCGCCGCTCTATTAGTGCCACCGTGGTTTCGTGAGATATGGAAGCATTGCGTTTAGCCTCCTGTGTTCGATAACCTCAACGGTCTCGCCAAGGTACCCGTGTTCCTCTCATGACATGAAACCCCGACAGTCGGCGGGCCAGGTAGGGAGCTAAGGCGTGTTTTAACATTCGTCATCGCCATGGCCGATACTTAGAGCATGCGTGCGCGGAGCTGCAACGTCATCAAGGTCCAGTCTGCGCCCGTCGGGAACCCGCATCTCTCTCCGAGCATGACAGCGACGATGCCTCTTCTTCCGACCTCCTCTCTCGGGAGCCGAAGGGCTCGCTCTCCTATACCGCTACAGCCACCTCTCGCGCACGTTCAGGGAGTCAGCCAAGCCCGTTGGCGGCTCTCCTCACGACGCACGAGCTACTGCGCTACCATCCTAGTTCCCAGCGACACCGGTCACAACGGTTGGCTCACGCGTGTCGCCGACCTCATCGCCATCGCCAACACCGTTCCCTCTGCATCCAACGCCGCACCACCTCCACCTCTAGGGGGCACACGCGCGGGGAAATTCGCTCACGGGGCTCCACCACCGCCTCCGCATCCTCTGCGCCCTCCCGTTGCGCTTGCTGGAAAGGCAGCCTCCCACGACGCCTCATCTATGTGTTAGGACCCCAGATACCAAGAGGTCGTGCAGACTCCAGAAGACGGTCACATAGGCCTCGAGAACAAACGTGAACAACAGAAAATCACCGTCCAAGGTATCGCTAAGAAAAGCTTCGCTACGCGCTCCCAGATGTACTTCAAGCCGGAGGATGGCTACAAGGTCTCGAACAACTTTGCCGAATATAAGGGACTCCTCGCCGAGCTCAGGGTCGCCGTCTCCCTCGGCACCAAGCGCCTAATCTTCAAGGGAGATTTGCAACTCATTGTCAACTTCTCGAACACAAGAGCTACACTCTCAAGATGAGCACATGATTGACTACCTTGCGGAGGTCCGCAAGATGGAGAAAAGCTTCCTCGGCCTAGAGCTAAGGCAAATCCCTCGCGGAGACAACCATGACGCTGACGAAATCGCCAAGAGAGCGTCCCACCGCTTGCACTAGAGGCCAACTCTTCAAGACATGTGTGAATCCCCCCTCCCAAGCCTAGAATCCCTCGTGACTACCACCACCACTAGACACGGGGGCTCGTGACTTGAGCGCACCTTCAGGTGCCCGCGTGGCGGAGCTCTGTTGGGGGCAAACGGGGTTGTGGCTCGCTGATGCATGTAAAATGCATGCATAAATTTTGTAGTTTATTGTGCTAAAATCCTTATTATATTGCAACTTTATTATATTTATTGGGACTAACCCATTAATAGTTGCAAAAATGCAAAACTTCTTGTTTTATACTTTGTTGTGTAGAAAATAAGCAAATATGGAAGGAACCGGTCATTATGGCGAAATCTGGACTTTCCTAAAATATGTCGCTGCATTATGTTTTTTGAAGATGGCCAGGATAGGCCCCGAAAAAAATGTCAAATGAAAAATTTCCAAATGACAAAGTTGTGGGGAATTATATGCACATGCTTTTAGACATAAAATTTGCCCCAATCAGACTCTGGATGCCCCCGGGGTCACCATATTACTAAAGAGTATATAGGTAGTTTCAGGAACCCAAAAACATGTGACGTAATTGACTCAAACTCCTTTCATATTTGGGGATTTCGGCCAAATCAAGACTTGATGAACTTACAAATGATAGAAGGGAGTACTAGGAAGATTCTAGTGGTGCCCAAGAGCCATTGGATCAAAGGGGTGTCCGTCCTATGGCCAAAATTGCATCTCCACCTCTATATATTGAGAGGAAACCCTATTTTTTTGGAGGCATCTACCCATAGACATGAAAATTCCCCTCCTTGGCAGCCGCCAAGGAGAGGGAAAGCTCCTCCACACTAGAACCAAGTCCAAGGAAGAAGAGGGGGCAAGGGGCCATTGCCCCAAGGGCAGGCCCCACCGCCGCATCTCATAGTCGCCGCCACGGGGATATTCATCACCATCTCCTCCATGGGTTGCACCTCTTCATCAACACCCTCAGCACCATCTTCATCTACCACTTTTAATCTCTTGGTAAACATGATGTGTATTGCAATCTATCACTTTCCCATGATATTTTGTACTTTTATGTATTTTTTGAGCAGTGGCTTGTTCTTGGCAATTGTGAGATAATTTGTGATGGTTTCATATGAGTATTTTTTTTATCTTGAATGATGATTGACAAAGGATTAATTTGTCAATGCCTACAGATTATAGACTAGGGTTTTGCTAGAAGTAGAGGGCAAGTAGATCTCGAAGGTTTCAGTCGAAAAGTACTCGCCGATTATGAAAACTAGGGTTCTGTTGACGATGAGATTCGATCCTTTCTTCGTCCCTCGACTCCCCTTATATAGAGGGTGGAGCCGAGGGTTTCGTAATACACAAGTTACAGAGTTCGGGAGGTTTTCGTACCCAACCCGTAAGATTACAAATCTCTATCTTTCCTAATACAAACTATCTTTTCTCAACACTAAAAAAGCTTCCGAATCTTCTTATTCTTCGAGTCCTGGGCCTTTAGTAAACCCCGGGTACCATCTTTGGCAGGCCCATTGGGGATGCCTATGTCAGTAGCCCCCGAGATTTTTCTTGAATCGAAGAATCAGGGAAAATCTCCAATTTTACTCATTACACAATCTTTCAATATGCAAATATTATTTTGTACAGGGATATCGGTAGTTGGGGCTAGTTCATCTGACGGATCAGGTACTAGTTAACTGCTCTAGTGGCAATCCGCAAAAACCTACTTCAAGATCACGTCCCTGGACATGATCTCGGGATACTGGTGTAAACTTCGACAGGTGCCGCTTAAGGTCTTACCATTCTGTCGAGTCCCAGTCATATTTTATCGGGTACCTAACGCGTTCGTTAGGATTTTTCTTCGTATCTGTTGATATGGAAAAAAGTAGCAGTCCGCCGTCAGAGACGGTGCCACGCCGCTCAGAACGGATCTGGGGTCTTACCTTCGCAAAGTTTTGCGGCATTCAGAGATTTATTCGCGACTTTTAGCGCTCTGAGAATATATTGTCGAGTGCTTTTCGGCTGTTGGAATAACACATTTTATCGAGTCATATTTGATGACTTATTTTGTCTTCCCGATGGGAGTATATGTAGAGTTATCTGTGTAACTCGGAATATGCTCACTTCTGTTTCTTTATTTTAATCAAAATTCATCGGGCACGCGAACAGAGTTCCCGATGGGAGTAGCCCCCGAGGCTACAGCCAAGAACTTGTGCTTGGGTGTAGGCTCCACGATTTATATCCTCTCGTCGCTATATTTGTAATCCTTCTCGATATTTTCATATCTATCGGGTGCGCGACCAGCGCTCCCGATGGGAGTAGCCCCCGAGGCTATGAACAAATGCTTGCATTTGGTCATAGGCTCTCGCCATTTCTATCTTGTCATACTCGAAGTTTTCTATTTTTCCAAAGTAGCCCCCGAGCGTTTCGGTAAAAACTTGTATTTGACCAAAGGCTCTCGAAATAATCTTACGTTGTCGATATTCTCGCCCGGCTTCTTAGTCGAATTTTTCTTTTACCACCGTGACGTCATTGCTGATGGTAGCCACGATTTCTATATTGGAAGCATACGAAAACCGCTCCGCTCACTGCCCTGTGGGTCCAAATTCCTCATCTGATTGACACGTCGTGCAAGTGGGGGACACACGTTCTCCACTTTTTCTGGCGCATGTTCCGTAACTTCTCCAGTTTTAAAATACTTTTTTACCCTTGTGTCTACGTGGTTATCATCTGCCGCACCTCTTTTCCATCCAACGGTCCAACGCTTCGCCGCACCTCTATATAAGATCTCCTTCTTCTTCCTCGAGCACTTCTGCTCGCGCCGTTCTCCTACTCTCCTCTGCAAAATCTTCTCCTGTGCCCCACAACTCCTTAAGCTCATCTTCTCCAAGCTGTACTCCTGCGCCATTGTTGATGCCACCGCGTCGATTGATCAAGCACATCACGCCTGAATCATCAATGGCTGCCGTAGATCTGGGGACCGTGGAATGGGAAAGGTCCAAGATTACCAACCAGGACATCAATCTCTTGAAGAATCTGGGGATTAGCAAGAAACCCAAGGCGGTGTGCTTCCCTAGTGAAGAAAGCTACCCAACCCCTCCAATGGGGTATCGGGTAAGTTTCGTCGATCATCTCATCCGCGGTCTTTCCGCCCCCATTCATCCTTTTCTCCGTGGATTGCTTTTTGTTTATGGTCTTCAACTTCACCACCTTACGCCCAACTCAATCCTCCATATCTCCATTTTCATCACCCTCTGTGAGGCCTTCCTTGGTGTCCAGCCTAACTGGGCATTATGGAAGCGCATTTTCTTTTGTCGCCGTAATGGCTCTCCCAATGTCGCCTATAATATAGGCGGCGTTGTTATTTCTGTACGCCCCACAGTCAATTACTTCGACGTCAAACTTCCTGACTCAGTTCAAGGGTGGCGCAAGAAGTGGTTGTACATTCAGGAGGAGAACCATGGATGTGCTGAAGACAACATCCCTCCTTTCGATGGTGCCGAGAAAATCCTTCGCCGCCGTTCTTGGGATGCAGAGGCTACCGAAGAAGAAAAAACTTCGACAGAGGCCTTGATGACTCGCATCCATGAATTGCAAAATACTCGCGGCAAAGAGTTGTCAGGTATCCAAATTACAGCATATTTCCTTAGAGCCAGAGTGCAGCCTCTTCAGGCTCGCAAAAACCCTCTCTAGAATTATGCTGGCGACGAGGACACAGATCGGTTGTCGATGAATTTGGAGGTCAAGGACTTGGAAAAGCTTGTCCGAAAAATCTCCTCTCTCAGCAAAAAAGATCCTGTCCCTTCCTCTTGTCGTGTAAAACCATACATCGCCACCAATGCGCTTCCCAAGGTAAACATTGCCGCTTAATTTGTTATTGCCTTACTATTGTTTTGTAATCTCCTTTTTTGACATCTTCCCTTGTTTTTATATAGAACCATCCAAATCTTGTCTCGATTCCTCCCCTTCCTGAAGGTGGGGATGTCGAGGAAAGGGCCGTTATCTCCGACGATAACCAAGATGCCCCCTCTTTTGTGAATGAACCCGTAGATTCTCGAAAATCTGCGGGATCTTATGAAAAGGAGGCTGCCTCTGAAGCCACTGCATCAGCACAATCTCCTCCTCCTGCTGTTTCTCCAAAGAACAAAAGGAAAAGGAATGATGTCGAGGATTCCGGCACCTCCAAACCCGAAGAAGCTGTTCCTTCACGCCAGAAGGCAGCTTATGATCCATATCTTGAGACCCTCATCAGTTCGTAAGTCCCTTCTCTTTTTTTGTTGCACTTGAAGATTTTTGTCTATCTTGCTTTTTATGCTGACAACATTTAATCGTAGTGATGATGAGGAAGAAGTACCAGCTTCTGATGTGGCTGCTCGAACGAGTACGTCACATACTCTAGTCGCTTCGGAGACGCCAGTTGAAGGAGAGGAAACCTCGCCTCCTCAACAAAATGTCGGCGCTGCTACTCCTCCTTCAAGCCCCCTTGTCCCTTCACCAAAAAGGGCAAGGATTGAAACAATCCCGGAGCCTACTCTCCAATTGAGTAGCTCCTCTAACCCTCTCTTGGATGATGTAAGTTCTTAATTTGCTTGTCACTGTCTATATTTCCTCCGTTTGCTTCTGTGTGCCCTCATATTTTCCCATACCGACATTTTTTTATTTATCTTTCTTTAACAGCCTATGATGAAAGAGCTTTTTCGTATCGGCGCCCAATTCATTGGGTACCGTGATTATGCCAGTAAGACCGAAGGTAATGCTCGGCTCGCTTCTTTTGCTCCTGCGTTCTTACTCCTTTGTTGTCGATGTTTTTAACTGATTTCAACTTTCTTGGTAGAAAAACTGGCGGAGGTCAACGAGCGTGCCAATACACTTGCTCCAAAATTAGAGCAAAGTGAAGAGGCTCGTAAGAGGGCCGAGTCAGATGCCGTTCAAGCTAGACGAGAGGCTGACAAGGCCAAGACCGATGTTGCTGGTGTCGAAGATCTTAGGAAGAGACTTCACGATGCCGAGACTTCGCTAAGCGAGCATATAACTGCACAATCTGCTCGTGAGGAGACGATCCTTAAGCGTCTAAGGTCGCAAAATCGTCGCTTTGTCAGTAAGTATCTGAACCACTTCACATCCTTTGGACTTTCTTTCCTGCACTCGTTTGTTGATCAGTAAGTTTTTATCTTTGACAGGTAAAACCTCTCAAGACTTTGAGCTTGAAGATCCCGACAATGATCCTCTTCTTGACGCCGTTTCGTTCCTTGAATTCCATGGAACAGAAGCACACGAGGGCATTGATCAAGCTAAAGCAGGGTTGTCGCGACTCTTCCCCTACTTCTTCCCGAAGGAAGAGGAACCCGCAACTTTCCTTGCTCTTGCCAATTGCTTTAATCCACCAGAAGATCTTGGGCTGAAGATGCGCCAAGAAAATATGAAGGTCGCTGTTGAAAGCACTGTTGCCTTGGTCGCTGATAGCCAACAGACTATCGACTGGGCGAAAGTGGGCGACACGGAACAGATAGAGTAGACGAAATGGCGATCGTTGATCAAGGCGGCAAAGCCCAACACGAAGAAAATCCTGTCTTATTTCGGGATCAAGCCATCTTCAACTCCTAGCTCATCAAAGCCGGAGGTCTAGTTGAATGCCCCTTTGCTTTTTTCCTTTTTAGTTTACCTCCTTCTTTTGGCACTGTCGCCATATTGTTCTTGGCGATGACTGCTTCAGTAGGTCTCTAGAGGTCCTTCTTTTGTAATAGACATGTATATATTATGAGAATGAATGGAAATCTATCTTTTGCTCAACAATTGATGTCGAAATTTCTTTTTTCAGTTCATTTTTGACAACTATACGTCAACTCCTGGTCCTTCCGAAGTTTTTCCTTCCTCTTCTTCGAAGAAAACCCCCATCGCTGTTAAATTTGTTGAAGATTCTGCGAGTAAGAATTCGGCAGAAGATTTGGAAGAACTTCGACGACAGCTCCAATCCACGAAGAAGTGATACGTCTCCGACGTATCGATAATTTCTTATGTTCCATGCTACTTTATTGATGATACCTACATGTTTTATGCACATTATATGTCGTATTTACGCATTTTCTGGAACTAACCTATTAACAAGATGCCGAAGTGCCGCTTCCGTTTTCGCTGTTTTTGGTTTCGAAATCCTAGTAACGAAATATTCTCGGAATTGGACGAAATCAACGCCCAGGTTCCTATTTTGCCCGGAAGCATCCAGAACACCCGAGAACCGCCAGAGGAGGGCTCTGTGGGCCCCAGATGATAGGGTGGCGCGGCCTGGGCCCTGGCCGCGCCAGCCTATGGTGTGGTGGCCCCAGGCCCCCTCCGAGGCTGCCCTTTCACCTATATAAAGCCCCTGCATCGAAAACCCTTACAGAGGAAGCCACGGTACGAGAAAAGTTCCAGAGCCGCCGCCATCGCGAAGCCAAGATCTGGGGGACAGGAGTCTCTGTTCCGGCACGCCGCCGGGACGGGGAAGTGCCCCCGGAAGGCTTCTCCATCGACACCGCTGCCATCTCCACCGCCATCTTCATCAACGCTGCTGCTCCCATGAGGAGGGAGTAGTTCTCCATCGAGGCTCGGGGCTGTACCGGTAGCTATGTGGTTAATCTCTCTCCTATGTACTTCAATACAATGATCTCATGAGCTGCTTTACATGATTGAGATCCATATGATGAGTTTGTATCGCTACTAGTTATGTGCTACTCATGTGATGTTATTAAAGTAGTCTATTCCTCCTGCATGGTGTAAAGGTGATTATTGTGTGCACCGTGTGGTTCTTGTCGTAGGCTATGATCATGATCTCTTGTAGATTGTGGAGTTAATTATCATTATGATAGTATTGGTGTGATCTATTCCTCCTTCATAGTGTAATGTGGACAGTGTGTGCGCTATGTTAGTTCTTGGTTTATTTTGCAATGATCTATTGTGCTCTAAGGTTATTTAATTATGAACATCGAATGTTGTGGAGCTTGTTAACTCCGGCATTGAGGTGCTCTTGTAGCCCTACACAACGACTGGTGTTTGTCATCCAACAAAAGAGTGTATGTAGCACATATGAGAAAGAGTTATTTATTATGCGATCAATGTTGAGAGTGTCCACTAGTGAAAGTATGATCCCTAGGCCTTGTTTCCAATACTGCAAACACCGCTTATTTACTGTTCTGTTGCATGTTTAATCGCTGCCATATTTTATTCAGATTGCTATTACCACTCATATACATCCATACTACTTGTATTTCACTATCTCTTCGCCGAACTAGTGCACCTATACATCTGACAAGTGTATTAGGTGTGTTGGGGACACAAGAGACTTCTTGTTTTGTGCTTGCAGGGTTGCTTGAGAGGGATATCTTTGACCTCTTCCTCCCTGAGTTCGATAAACCTTGGGTAATCCACTTAAGGGAAACTTGCTGCTGTTCTACAAACCTCTGCTCTTGGAGGCCCAACACTGTCTACAAGAATAGAAGCACCCGTAGACATCAAGCACTTTTCTGGCGCCGTTGCCGGGGAGGAAAGGTAAAAGTCACTCATACTCCGGTTCCAGGTAACAGTACTTTTTTGGCGCCATTGTGTGTGTGCTCGAAGCTATTTCCTTTAGACTCTGCAATTGCGACATTTGGTTTCTTGTTTACACTAGTTAGGCATAATGGACAACAATGACCTTTTTATTCTATTTCCTGATTTAAGACATGGATGGTTTGATGCGAAAATTAAAAAACCCATGGAACATATTAATCTGAATGCTTTGAACACTATTGTTGCTAATGCTATGGAAAATTCTAAGCTTGGGGAAGCTGGCTTTGATGAAAGTGATCTTTTTAGTCCCCCAAGCATTGAGGAGAAAATTTTCTTTGATGATACTTTGCCTCCTATTTATGATGATTATAATGATAGTGGTCTTTTGATGCCATCTACTATGGAGAGTAAATTTTATTATGATTATACTATGCCTCCTACACTTGATGAGAATAATAATGATAGCTACTTTGTTGAATTTGCTCCCACTACAACTAATAAAATTGATTATGCTTATGTTGGGAGTAGTAATTATTTTATGCATGAGACTCATGATAAGAATGCTTTATGTGATAGTTATATTGTTGAGTTTGCTCATGATGCTACTGAAAGTTATTATGAGAGAGGAAAATATGGTTGTAGAAATTTTCATGTTACTAAAATGCCTCTCTATGTGCTGAAATTTTTGAAGCTACACTTGTTCTATCTTCCTATGCTTGTTACCTTGCTCTTCATGAACTTGTTTATTTACAAGATTCCTATGCATAGGAAGCATGTTAGACTTAAATGTGTTTCAGAATTTGCCTCTTGCTGCTCTCTTTTGCTTCAAATACTATTTCTTGCGAGTGCATCATTAAAACTGCTGAGCCCATCTTAATGGCTATAAAGAAAGAACTTCTTGGGAGATAACCCATGTGTTTATTTTACTACAGCAATTTTTGTTTTGTTGAGTCTTGGAAGTTGTTTACTACTGTAGCAACCTCTCCTTATCATGTTTTTGTGCCAAGTAAAGTTTCTATGTTAAAGTTGATACTATATTTGGGATTACTGCGCAGAAACAGATTTGCTGTCTGTAACGAATCTGGGCACAAGTCTCTGTAGAAAATTTGAAAAAATCTGCCAATTTACGAGCGTGATCCTCAGATATGTACACAACTTTCATTAGTTTTGAGTTTTTCCGTTTGAGCAAGTCTGGTGCCATTTTAAAATTCGTCTTTACGGACTGTTCTGTTTTTGACAGATTCTGCCTTTTATTTCGCATTGCCGCTTTTGTTAAGTTGAATGAGTTTCTTTGTTCCATTAACTTTCAGAAGTTTTGTGCAATGTCCAGAAGTGTTAAGAATGATTGTGTCACCTCTGAACATGTGAATTTTTGATTATGCACTAACCCTCTAATGAGTTTGCTTGAAGTTTGGTGTGAACGAAGTTTTCAAGGGTCAAGAGAGGAGTATGATATACTATGATCAAGAGGAGTGAAAGCTCTAAGCTTGGGGATGCCCCCGTGGTTCATCCCTGCATATTTCAAGAAGGCTCAAGCATCTGATCTTGGGGATGCCCAAGGCATCCCCTTCTTCATCGACAAAGTATCAGGTTCCTTCTCTTGAAACTATATTTTTATTCGGTCACACCTTATGTACTTTACTTGGAGCGTCTGTGTGTGCTTTTATTTTTGTTTTGTTATCTTAGTTCTCTGAATAAGTTCATCCTTGTGTGGGAGAGAGACACGCTCCGCTGGTTCATATGAACACATGTGTTCTTAGCTCATAATATTCATGGCGAAGTTTCCTCTTCGTTATATTGTTATATGGTTGGAATTGGAAAAATGCTACATGTAGTAATTGGTAAAATGTCTTGGATAATGTGATACTTGGCAATTGTTGTGCTCATGTTTAAGCTCTTGCATCATATACTTTGCACCCATTAAATGAAGAAATACATAGAGCTTGCTAAAATTTGGTTTGCATAATTGGTCTCTCTAAAGTCTAGATAATTTCTAGTATTGGGTTGAACAACAAGGAAGACGGTGTAAAGTCTTATAATGGTACAATATGTCTTTTATGTGAGTTTTGTTGCACCGGTTCATCCTTGTGTTTGTTTCAAATAACCTTGCTAGCCTAAACCTTGTATCGAGAGGGAATACTTCTCATGCATCCAAATCCTTGAGCCAACCACTATGCCATTTGTGTCCACCATACCTACCTACTACATGGTATTTCTCCGCCATTCCAAAGTAAATTGCTTGAGTGCTACCTTTAAATAATTCAAAATTTATCACCTCTTATTTGTGTCAATGTTTTATAGCTCATGAGGAAGTATGTGGTGTTTTATCTTTCGATCTTGTCATTTACTTTTGACAGACTTTCACAATGGACTAGTGGCTTCATCCACTTATCCAATAATTTTGCAAAAAAGAGCTGGCAATGGGGTTCCCAGCCCCAATTAATTAACTTTCATTAATAATTCTCTTCATATGTTTTGCTCTGATTCATCAGTAAGCAACTTAATTTTGCAAATAGACACTCCTCCATGGTATGTGAATGTTGGAAGGCACCCGAGGATTCGGTTAGCCATGGCTTGTGTAAGCAAAAGGTTGGGAGGAGTGTCATCCATAAATAAAGAAAAACTAAACTAAAGTACATGTGTAAACAAAAGAGAAGAGGGATGATCTACCTTGCTCGGTAGAGATAACGTCCTTCATGGGAGCCGCTCTTGAAAGTCCGGTTGATGAGGTAGTTAGAGTGCCCACTACCATTCGTTGACAACAACAAACACCTCTCAAAATTTTACTTTTATGCTCTCTTTATGTTTTCAAAACCAAAGCTCTAGCACAAATATAGCAATCGATGCTTTCCTCTTTGAAGGACCTTTCTTTTACTTTTATTGTTGAGTCAGTTTACCTATCTCTCTGCACCTTAAGAAGCAAACACTTGTGTGAACTGTGCATTGATTCCTACATACTTGCATATTGCACTTATTATATTACTTTATGTTGACAATATCCATGAGATATACATGTTACAAGTTGAAAGCAACCGCTGAAACTTAATCTTCCTTTGTGTTGCTTCAACACCTTTACTTTGATTTATTGCTTTATGAGTTAACTCTTATGCAAGACTTATTGATGCTTGTCTTGAAAGTACTATTCATGAAAAGTCTTTGCTTTATGATTCAGTTGTTTACTCATGTCATTACCATTGTTTTGATCGCTGCATTCATTACATATGTTTACAATATGATCAAGTTTATGATAGCATGTCACTTCAGAAATTATCTTTGTTATCGTTTTACCTGCTCGGGACGAGCAGAACTAAGCTTGGGGATGCTGATACGTCTCCGACGTATCGATAATTTCTTATGTTCCATGCTACTTTATTGATGATACCTACATGTTTTATGCACATTATATGTCGTATTTACGCATTTTCTGGAACTAACCTATTAACAAGATGCCGAAGTGCCGGTTCTCGTTTTCTCGCTGTTTTTGGTTTCGTAAATCCTAGTAACGAAATATTCTCGAAATTGGACGAAATCAACGCCCGGGTTCCTATTTTGCCCGGAAGCATCCGGAACACCCGAGAACCGCGGAGGAGGGCCCTGTGGGCCCCGGATGATAGGGTGGCGCGGCACGGGCCCCGGCCGCGCCGCCCTATGGTGTGGTGGCCCCAGGCCCCCTCCGAGGCTGCCCTTTCGCCTATATAAAGCCCCTGCATTGAAAACCCTTACAGAGGAAGCCACGGTACGAGAAAAGTTCTAGAGCCGCCGCCATCGCGAAGCCAAGATCTGGGGGACAGGAGTCTCTGTTCCGGCACGCCGCCGGGACGGGGAAGTGCCCCCGGAAGGCTTCTCCATCGACACCGCTGCCATCTCCACCGCCATCTTCATCAACGTTGCTGCTCCCATGAGGAGGGAGTAGTTCTCCATCGAGGCTCGGGGCCGTACCGGTAGCTATGTGGTTAATCTCTCTCCTATGTACTTCAATACAATGATCTCATGAGCTGCTTTACATGATTGAGATCCATATGATGAGTTTGTATCGCTACTAGTTATGTGCTACTCATGTGATGTTATTAAAGTAGTCTATTCCTCCTGCATGGTGTAAAGGTGATTAGTGTGTGCACCGTGTGGTTCTTGTCGTAGGCTATGATCATGATCTCTTGTAGATTGTGGAGTTTATTATCATTATGATAGTATTGGTGTGATCTATTCCTCCTTCATAGTGTAATGTGGACAGTGTGTGCGCTATGTTAGTTCTTGGTTTATTTTGCAATGATCTATTATGCTCTAAGGTTATTTAATTATGAACATCGAATGTTGTGGAGCTTGTTAACTCCGGCATTGAGGTGCTCTTGTAGCCCTACACAACGATCGGTGTTTGTCATCCAACAAAAGAGTGTATGTAGCACATATGAGAAAGAGTTATTTATCATGCGATCAATGTTGAGAGTGTCCACTAGTGAAAGTATGATCCCTAGGCCTTGTTTCCAATACTGCAAACACCGCTTATTTACTGTTCTCACTACAAGAAAAGTTCTGATAGACAACGTCTCAAAATCGTCCGCTAAGGGGTATTTTTCGTCGCCTATGGGCCTAACCCGACGATATGGGTTC
>NC_061509.1:62931275-63026587 GCF_022539505.1 Lolium rigidum
GAAAAGCACTAGTAACAGGGGTGATGTGAAAGTAGTAGTGATATGAGAGCAGTAATAATAGTAACACAGCAGCAGTAATAGTAACACAGAGGCAATGGCACCAGAAAATAGTTGATACTACTTCCAATATCATGTAGAAACGAGTATATGATGATGAAAGATGGACCGGGGTTCCCAGCTATCTACACTAGTGGTAACTCTCCAATAACAAGTGTTGGGTGAACAAATTACGAGTTGGGCAATTGATAGGATTGAAATAGCATTAAGACAGAACATCAAGATTATTAATCATGTAGGCATGTTTTCCATATATAGTCATACGTGCTCGCAATGAGAAACTTGTACAACATCTTTTGTCCTACCAGCTCGGTGGCAGCCGGGCCTCTAGGGAATCTCTTGGAAATTAAGGTACTCCTTTTAATAGAGCACCGGAGCAAAGCATTAACACTCCGTGAAAACATGTGATCCTCATATCTAAGCCTTCCCCTCCAGGTTGTCCCAATTTCTGTCACTTTGGGGCCTTTGGTTCCGGACATAGACATGTGCATACAACTTGTAGATACAATCTAAGCAATAAGTATAGAGCTTAAATCTAAGATCATGCCACTCGGGCCCTAGTGACAAGCATTAAACACAACAAGATTGCAGCAACAATAACTTCACAAACTTTATAGATAGACTAATCATAATGTAACAATCCATCGGATCCCGACAAACACAACACCGATTACATCGGATGAATCTCAATCATGTAAGGCAGCTCATGAGATCATTGTATTGAAGTACATGGGAGAGATGATACCAACTAGCTACGGCTAGAACCCGTAGTCCATGGGGGAACTACTCACGGAGCATGATGGAGGCGGTGGCGTTGATGGAGATGGCTTCGGGGCACTTCCCCGTCCGGCGGGTGCCGGAACAGAGACTTCTGTCCCCCGAAACGGAGTTTCGCGATGGTGGCGGCGCCCCTGGAGTCTTTTTGGAGTTTCGTCAATTGGTATCGATGTTTTAGGTCGAGACGGCTTAAATAGGCGAAGAGGCGGAGTCGGAGGGGCCACGGGGCCTCCTCACACTAGGCCGGCGCAGCCAGGGTGGAGCCCGCGCAGCCCACACGTGTGGGGCCCCCAGGGCACCCCTCTGGTCCCCCTCTGACTTTCTGGAATGTTCCGAGAAAAATAAGTAGTTGGGTCTTCGTTTCGTCGAATTCCGAGAATATTGCCCGAACAGCCTTTCTGGAACCAAAAACAACAGAAAACAGCAACTGGCCCTTCGGCATCTCGTTAATAGGTTAGTTCCGGAAAATGCATAAAAACATTATAAAGTGCAAGCAAAACATGTAAGTATTGTCATAAAACAAGCATGGAACATCAGAAATTATAGGTACGTTGGAGACGTATCATGCATCCCCAAGCTTAGTTCCTGCTCGTCCTCGAGTAGGTAAACGATAACAAAGATAATTTCTGTAGTGACATGCTACTTACATAATCTTGATCATACTATTATAAAGCATATGAGATGAATGCAGTGACTCAAGGAAATGATTTATAGTTGCTAACAAATAGATAACATATAGCAAAACTTTTCATGAATAGTACTTTCAAGACAAGCATCAAAAGGTCTGACATAAGAGTTAACTCATAAAGCAATAAATTCAAAGTAAAGGCATTGAAGCAACACAGAGGAAGATTTAAGTTTCAGCAGTTGCTTTCAACTTTCAACATGCATATCTCATGGATAATTGTCAACACAAAGTAGATATAATAAGTGCAAATAAGCAAGTATGTAAGAATCAATGCACGGTTGACACAAGTGTTTGCTTCTAAGATGGAAAGGAGTATGTAAGCTGACTCAACATAAAGTAAAAGAAAGGCCCTTCGCGAGAGGAAGCGAGGGATTAAATCATGTGCTAGAGCTTTTTAAGTTTTGAAATCATATAGAGAGCATAAAAGTAAAGTTTTGAGAGGTGTTTGTTGTTGTCAACGAATGGTAGTGGGCACTCTAACCCCCTTGCCAAACGAGACTTTCAAAGAGCGGCTCCCATGAAGGACATTATCTCTACCAGCAAGGTAGATCATCCCTCTTCTCTTTTGTTTACACATGTACTTTAGTTTTATTTATGGTTGACACTCCTCCCCACCTTTTGCTTACAGAAGCCATGGCTAACCAAATCCTCGGGTGCCTTCCAACATTCACATACCATGGAGGAGTGTCTATTTGCAAAATTAAGTTACTTACTGATGAATCAGGGCAAAACACGTGAAGAGAATTATTAGTGGAGGTTAATTAATTGGGGCTGGGAACCCCGCGCCAGCTCTTTTTGCAAAATTATTGGATAAGCGGATGAAGCCACTAGTCCATTGGTGAAAGCTGCCCAACAAGATTGAAAGATAAAACACCACATACTTCCTCATGAGCTATAAAACATTGACACAAATAAGGAGTAATAAAGTTTTTAATTGTTTAAAGGTAGCACATGAAGTATTTACTTGGAATGGCAGGAAATACCACATAGTAGGTAGATATGGTGGACACAAATGGCATAGGTTTTGGCTCAAGGTTTTGGATGCACGAGAAGCATTTCCTCTCAGTACAAGGCTTTGGGCTAGCAAGGTTGTTTGAAGCAAACACAAGTATGAACCGGTACAGCAAAACTTACATAAGAACATATTGCAAGCATTACAAAACTCTACACTGTCTTCCTTGTTGCTCAAACACAATTACCAGAAAATATCTAGACCTTAGAGAGACCAATCGTCCAAACCAATTTCAACAAGCTCTACGGTATTTCTCCACTAATTGGTTTCAACTACATGATGCAAGAGCTTAATCATGATCTACTTGAGAGCTCAAAACAATTGCCAAGTGTCAAATTATCCAAGACATTATGAGGTATTTTCTGTTTCCAACCAAATATCAATAAATGCAATAGCTTCCAACTTTTGTCATTGAACATTTAAAGTAAAACGAAGAACACGAGTGTTCATATGAAAAAGCGGAGCGTGTATCTCTCCCACACAAGGATTGCTAGGATCCGATCTTATTCAAACAAAAACAAAAATAAAAACACACAGATGCTCCAAGTGAAAAACATAAGATGTGACCGAATAAAAATATAGTTTCAATAGAAGAAACCTGATAAGTTGATGAAGAAGGGGATGCCTTGGGCATCCCCAAGCTTAGACGCTTGAGTCTTCTTGAAATATGCGGGGATGAACCACGGGGCATCCCCAAGCTTAGACTTTTCACTCTTCTTGATCATATATCATCCTCCTCTCTTGACCCTTGAAAACTTCCTTCACACCAAACTTCTTATAAACTTCATTAGAGGGGTTAGTACTCAAAAAACTTTAATCCACCTTGGCCCTGTAGTAACACAGTGCAAGAACTCAATAAAACATTAGCTACAGCTCTCCACGTCTAGAAAGCCACACTTAAAGTCCACAAGAGACAATGCAAAAAACAGAGACAGAATCTGTCAAAACAGAACAGCCAGTAAACACGAATTTTTAAGAGGTACTTCCGTTGCTCAAATCAGAAAACTCAAAACTAATGAAAGTTGCGTACATACACGTAAATTGGCAGATTTTTCTGAGTTACCTACGGAGAATCATACCCAAATTTGTGACAGCAAGAAATCTGTTTACGCGCAGAAATCCAAATCTAGCATCAATCTTCTATTAGAGACTTCACTTGGCACAACATTGCAATAAAATAAAGATAAGGAGAGGTTGCTACAGTAGTAACAACTTCCAAGACACAACAAAACAGTAGCAAAATAAACACATGGGTTATCTCCCAAGAAGTGCTTTCTTTATAGCCATTAAGATGGGCTCAGCAGTTTTAATGATGCACTCGCAAGAAATAAGAATTGAAGCAAAAGAGAGCATCAAGAAGCAAATTCAAAACAAATTTAAGTCTAACCCACTTCCTATGCATAGTAATCTTGTACACAAATAAATTCATGAAGAACAAAGTGACAAGCATAAGAAGATAAAACAAGAGTAACTTCAAAATTTTAAGCATATAGAGAGGTGTTTTAGTACCATGAAAATTTCTACAACCATATTTTCCTCTCTCATAATAATTTTCAGTAGCTTCATGAACAAACTCAACCACATAACTATCACATACAGCATGCTTTTCATGATTCACAAACACATAATTTTTATCAAGCTCGGAAATAATAGGATTAAAACTTTCAAACCCACTTTTATCAATAATGTAACAAGATGATTGATCAATCTCAAAAGATATGGGACTCATAGATAAAGTAAAGAACTCTCCAATCCCATTTTCATTAGTAGTACAATTAATATTATCAAGTAACATAGGATCATCTAGAGATTTATCATAAACATTTGCCAAGCAAAACTCTTTAGTACCATGCATTTCGACATCAGGAACAAACAAAGCATTATCATAAAATTTATCAAAGTAGCATGGATTATCATAAATAACAGTAGCATAATTATTCTCGCAAGTTTTACTCATAGGGAATATTTCAAGAGAATCCACAGGAACATAACATTCATCCTTCTTCGGTAAGCATGGAGGACAATCAAATAGTGTAAGAGATAAAGAGTTACTCTCATTAGAAGGTTGGCATGGGTAGCTAATCCATTCTTCCTCCTTTTGTTCATCACTCTCCTCTTCTTTTTCATCCAATGAGCTTTCGGGTTCATCAATTTCTTCTTCCACTCGGTTCACACTGCCAAATTGTGAGTGCATTCTTGTGCATTAATGAGTCTCTCTTTATAATCAATGATATAAGGATTATCGATGTAGCTTTCTACGCAAAAATTAAGGATAGAAGAGACATAATCTTTAAGGTCCTTACAAACAACACAAGTTTCATAATTTTTAGCAATGAAGGATTCGATCTCAGAGGCTCCCATAAATAAGACAAATTGTTCTACCTCTACGAACCCAAAATGAATATAGCTATTCCAATTATAGTTCTTAATTAAAATTTCCTCACTAAAGCCACATTGAAATTTAAGATGTTTAGTATCCTATTTAGAGCAAAAGTTTATATCATGGTGTTTAAGCAAGATTTTAGCAATTGTATTCAGTTTTTCTATCACAACACTCATAACTTTTCCCGTTCTTGATTCTCTATAATTATTATATAATTCAATAAGCTCCAAATAGGTTGTAGGTTCTCCCATAGCAACAGTTTTTAATTTTTCGATTTTTCAAATTTTTATGGATTTTTGGGTATATGAGGAAAATAAAACAAGACAAAAAGAAACTAAGCAAAAGTAAACTAAGCAAAATAATACTAGACAGAAATAAACTAAGCACAAATAAACTAGACAAAAGTAAACTAAGCAAAACAAAATAAAATAAAACAGAGAGAGAGGTAGAGTGTACTCCCCGGAGTGAACTTATGAGTAGAGCTATGCCTCCCCGGCAACGAGCGCCCAGAAAATAGTCTTGATGACCCACAAGTATAGGGGATCGCAACAGTCTTCGAGGGAAGTAAAACCCAAATTTATTGATTCGACACAAGGGGAGGTGAAGAATATTTATAAGCCTTAACAACTGAGTCGTCAATTCAGCTGCACCTAGAAAAGCACTAGTAACAGGGGTGATGTGAAAGTAGCAGTGATATGAGAGCGATAATAACGATAACACGGCGGCGATAATAGTAACACGAGAGGCAATGGCACCGAGAAAATAGTTGATACTACTTCCAATGTCATGTAGAAACGAGTATATGATGATGAAAGATGGACCGGGGTTCCCAGCTATCTACACTAGTGGTAACTCTCCAATAACAAGTGTTGGGTGAACAAATTACGGTTGGGCAATTGATAGGATTGAAATAGCATTAAGACAGAACATCAAGATTATTAATCATGTAGGCATGTTTTCCATATATAGTCATATGTGCTCGCAATGAGAAACTTGTACAACATCTTTTGTCCTACCAGCCGGTGGCAGCAGGGCCTCTAGGGAATCTCTCGGAAATTAAGGTACTCCTTTTAATAGAGCACCGAAGCAAAGCATTAACACTCCGTGAAAACATGTGATCCTCATATCTAAGCCTTCCCCTCCAGTTGTCCCAATTTCTGTCACTTTGGGGCCTTTGGTTCCGGACATAGACATGTGCATACAACTTGTAGATACAATCTAAGCAATAAGTATAGAGCTTAAATCTAAGATCATGCCACTCGGGCCCTAGTGACAAGCATTAAACACAACAAGATTGCAGCAACAATAACTTCACAAACTTTATAGATAGACTAATCATAATGTAACAATCCATCGGATCCCGACAAACACAACACCGATTACATCAGATGAATCTCAATCATGTAAGGCAGCTCATGAGATCATTGTATTGAAGTACATGGGAGAGATGATACCAACTAGCTACAGCTAGAACCCATAGTCCATGGGGGAACTACTCACGGAGCATGATGGAGGCGGTGGCGTTGATGGAGATGGCTTCGAGGGCACTTCCCCGTCCGGCGAGGTGCCGGAACAGAGACTTCTGTCCCCCGAAACGGAGTTTCGCGATGGTGGCGGCGCCCCTGGAGTCTTTCTGGAGTTTTGTCAATTGGTATCGATGTTTTAGGTCGAGACGGCTTAAATAGGCGAAGAGGCGGAGTCGGAGGGGCCACGGGGCCTCCTCACACTAGGCCGTCGCGGCCAGGGTGGATCCCGCGCGGCCCACACGTGTGGGGCCCCCAGGGCACCCCTCTGGTCCCCCTCGACTTTACGGAAGGTTCCGGGAAAAATAAGATGTTGGGTCTTCGTTTCGTCGAATTCCGAGAATATTGCCCGAACAGCCTTTACGGAACCAAAAACAACGAGAAAACAACAAGCGGCCCTTCGGCATCTCGTTAATAGGTTAGTTCCGGAAAATGCATAAAAACATTATAAAGTGCAAGCAAAACATGTAAGTATTGTCGTAAAACAAGCATGGAACATCGAAATTATAGGTACGTTGGAGACGTATCAAACCGCAAATTGCTAAGAATCTTAAAATGCCACATCAATATACACACCCCAACATTCCCAAGCATAAAAAGCTCGAAGGAAGGGTGACTATAAGATGCGCAAAGAATCACTTCATCAATAAGGCCATGATACACAACACGTCCTCATGATATAAAAGAGGGTGATACTCTAAGGTAGAACAGAACAGAAGCTAACGAGACTTCTTAATCTGCGGAACACAACACTTTTGACCAAGTCTTAGAAACGAACGAGGTAATGGAGTTAGTTTCTCTTGACATACTTAAGTGGAATGTCTTGAAGAACCACAAGAGTAACATACATTGGAAAACACCAATGCACATTTAGAACTTGTCTGCTCACAAGCAGACAAAGGTTGGAAAGCAACTAAATAGGAGGAACAAAATCAGGATCAGAATTCCTGAGATGTAGATGCACAAGTTAACACTTTCGTGAGGATTATGCTGAAAAAGAAGGTATGGCAGTTACAGACATAGATGAGAGACTCACAAAGAGCACTCTCATCGTGATCCATTTGGTTCAATGAGAGAACCTCTGCGATAGCTAGTGGAAGGGAAAGTACTTTGTTGCCGCAATTCAATCACGACAAGTAACCACAAGCTTGAAGGATAGCTTAATTTGAATTTAGCCAGCCCGATGTAATGTTTGAACATTAACACCAGTGTTTAATGGAATGGATCTTGGGTTAAAGGCCAGCTTCATGTACTAAGATTCATTAGAATCCACCACAATCGGGGACCTTCGGTTCAAGTCCAAGGGTTAAAAACCGAGAAAGGAGTAACTTCTAAATGAGTGACACAAAGGACACTACGATGTAGTAATCACGGTGTAGCATCTAGAAGCAATGCATAGCTTCCAAATTGCCCAAGAAAATAAAAAGGAGGCATCCAAGGCGAAAGGAAACCTCGAAGCCTAGAACAGAATTTTGTGGAACCCACAAACTAGAAAGATCATGATGGAAGGAGATATTTCTATTGAAACAAAGCAAGGATGATACATAGAACACACACGACTCTAGAGAACTCTGCACTAGGTCAACTGGTTTAGAAACGACATGCCCTTGAGGCACCTAAGTTTGAGAGACTAGAAGAGATAGAAAAACTTTCAAATCAACACAAGGTAAGGCACCTTAGAATTAGAGCGACGCCAGATAAGGAGTAAAAAGAAGCCTAATCAGATTTTCGCAAATATTTTAGCTTTCAAATAGTTTTCATAAACACTAGACTCAACATCGACCAGTAGAAAGGGTTTTCCTACAGGCAGTCCTGCTCTGATACCAAAACCTGTGGCACCCCCGGGATCAGGGTTAGGCAAATACCAGATCTTCGTTTGACATAAGCCTAACTTAGAGCTCGAGAGACTACAGTGAGAGAATCGGTAACACAACAGTGACTCTACGACTCAAGAAGTAATACAAGCTCATAACTGAGCGAAGAACCAGAGTATTACAAGCAGAGGTCACTGACCTGGCATACATCAATCAACGGAAGCGAAGTTATGCTATTAGACATAGCAATATAGCAAAAGTCCTAAGAGGCCATGAGCATAACGGCGACGTCCCAGCCCATAGATTCCAGGCTGCCACCTGGGAACCCCAAGCTACTCGTCGATGTCGACTTAGAAACCACCATCTGTTGGAGCGACTTCTTCTGAAACAAAAGCATGCAAAGCTGAGTACAGGGACTCAGCAAGACTTAGTACAACCTTTTAGCAAAGCTGGTATGCGGGCTTTCTGTGGAGCTTCTTTTGCGTAAAGCCAGTTTTCCATGGTAAGACAAGAGAGAGGAGAAGCTCGACTACTCAGAACCTTTTAAAGGGGATAAGAGAGCGATATCTCGATCTCTATTGATTATCATATTGTACCCACCAATCTTCATCATCTCGAACCACTATCCTCGGATCACCCCCTCAACACCCGGAGAAGGTATCCGTAAACACACATTGTTTGCCAAGTTTTACGATTATGTTCATGTTCTCTATGATCTCCACGTCCGTTCCCAAGTCGTCCGTAACCGTGGACACGGCTTTTCGAAAAGATTCATTACCCTGCAGGGGTGCACAACTTTACCCACACGTACCAACCGACTCTTAGCGCCAGATCATAAGCTCTCTTCCTTGGAAAGCCGGCAGAGGGTGGTTGACCACGACCTTTACCTTGCTATCGCCGAGACCAAGAGTCACGCGCTAAGGATTGTTCCGCCATAACGGGTCAAGTCCCGAAGTCGGTCCTTAACGATGTGTACCGAGGTGGGTTTCCCCAGAGGCCGCAACCCCCAGCCACCACGACCACGCTTACCCGCTCGTTATGTACCTTTACCCCCAAAGCAGGATGCAATGCATATGTCCAGATAACGCGCAAACTATGTGACTCATGGAATCTACTAGGCAAGTTAGTGAGTCGAGAGGGTACCATAATAGGGCCTCGTGTGGTTGTACGCTCGATCTTGGTTCAAGAGGCGAGAACTCGGTTCCTAGGGTCGGCAGAAACGAAACAACCCACCACATCCCAATGTGGCCTCTCGTCTGAGCCTTTAATCATGTTTATCAATATCTCTATACTTACCACGTCAACCTGTCATGCTAGTTTCATTCATTGTATGGCTCCAGTCCGAAGACCGGAGTAAATAGCGTAACAAACTAAGCATGGCTAAGCATAAAGATATAAAGGCTCTAGCGATGCACACATGCCCAACCTAGTTATGCTAGGAGCAGTGGATCAGGTATTTGAGGCTACAAGGGGAAACATGCAATAGATAGGATAACTCTACCTATCGATAAAAGACAGTTGAATCGTGTGCAATATGTAGGAACCAGAAGTAAAAGCATTTCAAAAATATATATGAACCAGGCTAGGGCTTGCCTTGTCCCTGACAAACCAATATGGATCTTCGAGGATCCCATGCTTGACTTGTTCGCTAATGGACAATTATTGATCTGCGTCGTTGTTCATCTTCATCGTCTCGGACTCGTGCGCTATCGATCGCGAAGAAGCAAATACTATAAAGAGAGAAATAACAATCAACACATGGCATCGATGCAATGCGCATACAAAGATGATGATATGACATGTTAAAAGTATGGAAACTAACCCTAATACATCATTGTCAAATTAAATGGAATTCGAATGCATAAAACATTGCATTTCGATGACTTCCATAAAGTGGTGTTTCGTTATTCTAACAAAATTGTTAATTGAAGTTGTTCAAAAATGCATGATGAAAGCTTAGATGGATAGGTTTCACTTTTCCGATCATTTTGACATATTATACTCCTTTTTCTGAATTAAAATGAATTACTTATGAATTAAACAAGAATTAAAGATTTTCTGAAAATTAGAAAAAGGAATTGTGACGTGGGCATGACGTCATGATGACGTCAGCCACGCCATGAGCTCCCTGTGGAGCTCGGCCGGATTTCAATCCGCCGATTCGGAGGGCGATAGGGGCGTGCGCTAGGGGGGAAAGGGTCAGCTCGACGCGGGGAACCTTTGGGTGGCGGCGCCGCTCGCTAAATGTCGCCGGAGCGACGCCGGCGACGATGTCCGACGGCGGCGCGGACAGGTGCGCGTGGCCGGAGCGCTAGGCGGCGAGATAGCGCTTGCGGCGAGTACCAGGATGACCAGGAGCTCACCGTGGAGCTCGTGGTGGCGTCGTCGAGGCGAGGGGAGGCGCCGAACGGCGGCGAGCGGTGGAGGCCGGCGGCTCGGGCTCCGTCCGATTGGGGCGATTGGGAGCTCCCCGGCGGCAGCTGCGAGGTGGAGGAGGAAGAGGAGAGCACGGCGGAGCTCGGGAGCTGCTCGGCTGGGCGCAGGGAGGCTCAGAGCGGCGGGGCTATGCGGTAGCCGGAGCTAGGGTTTGCTCGGCCGTGCGCGTAGAGAGAGAGAAAGAGATCACTGGGGAGAGGGAGAGGATAGGGACGAGGGGGAGGGCGTCGGCGGCCTTATCTCCGCCCAGGGGCGGCGAGCGGCGAGCATCTCCTCGCCGGGATCGACGGCGGGAGGGCTGCCAGGCAGCTCTCTGCCTGTGTGAAGGAAGAAGACAAGGGCATATTTGCCCAAAACCCCCTGCCCTTTGATGATTTCCCTGGAATTTTTAAAACAGGGTTAAAAACAAATAGATTTTGGCATTTGCAACCCTTTAGGAATACAGAATAACTTAAAAACTTTAGGGAAAATATCTAGTGGCCTTCCTCATGTATTTGATGTTCCACATGTTTTGGTTTTCAAGATTTGAAACAAGTTGAGAGAACTTGAAATAGAGGAAGGTTTGCATACATTTTGGGTTTCCACTTTATTAAAAGTGTGAATTTTTCTTAATGCAATTTACATGATGCTCATGAATGCACAAACAATTCCTAATTAGGGTTTAGCAAAACAGGGATGTTACATGCAATGTCAAGCCGGATATTCTTATCTTCACAAAATCGAGCAAATGTATTCACATTTCCTCGTCTGCGTGCAAGACGAGGAATTGAAGGCCACACGTGATGAGGAATCGTTGTCCCAGGGCTCGATGGAGCCGTGGGACACGACTTTCAACAGGGCGACCAACGCCTACAAGAAGAGGCCGAAGTTCGAGACGCCGACGTTAGCTGGCCGTGTCTTCGGCTTTGGTACGGGCATGAAGTTTCCCGAGTACTACAAAGAGGATGGTAAGAAGAGAACAAGAAGAGGCCGAAGTTCGAGACGCCGACATTAGCTGGCCGTGTCTTCGGCTTTGGTACGAGCATGAAGTTTCCCGAGTACTACAAAGAGGATGGTAAGAAGAGAAACGAGAGGAAGATTCAGACGTCGGCTAGGGACAAAGCCGAGGTGGAAGAGCTGAGGCAGAAGGTCCATGCACTGGGGGCATAAAAAATGGACTGAGTTGGTGGTGGACAAGATGTTGCAGCAGAAGCTCCGCGAGTTTCTACCCCCTCGGCTGATGGACGGGATAGCTGCTTGGAATACGGCCAGTTAGGTGGGGCCGATACAAGTGCCTAGCGCTGGCGGAAGCAACTCGAGCTTCAATGTGTCACCAGATCTGGTTACCCCGTCGCCCACCATCGTTGCGACACAGCCGATGGATTTGGATGCGCCGTTTCCCCCTCCTGTCGAGACTACCAAGGAGCAGCCGGCGGCGGCGGTGCTTCATAATGCACTCGAGCCAGAAAAGATTGATCAGCCAGCGGTCATCCCTATCTCGACATTAGTCCAGCTCAACGCCATCACCAATGAAGTTAATTAATTAGTTAGTCCGCGCCATCACATTTATGCCTTCGATATTCAAAGATGTAATGATGCCCAATATGCATGCATATGTTTTTTACTCAGGACACTCCTTGCGTGCTCCTGCATTACGTGCCCGGCGGGGAGTTGAAGGATGTTGTCACGGGCATGCTCATACAGCCGACAACCGAAGAGCTGCACGATGCACAATAAAGCGATGGACGATGCCATGATGAAGGTCGAATTGGGTCGGGTGTTGCCGGGGTGCAAAGACATGGACCCCACCATGCAACCTCTGGGAGCCGACGACCACCTGACCCTTGAAGGTTGCCATGGTTGGCCTATGACATGACCAAAGACCCAGAAGGCACCGGCTGTCGTCGTCACCACCACAAGTCGTCACCAAAAACTGTTGGGAGCGTCTGCACCGCCACAAGGCAACGACGTCGTTGCACCTGAACCGCCATCAGCCCCACCACTGGTCGCTGTTGAAAGTAACAAGGCCGTTGGAGTGGCAGGCGTAGGGCTGCAGAGCACGTCGTAGCCCTGGGCCGCCCTGGAAGACCACGCCACATCACGCACACATGCGACACGATCATGTGGATCAGCAGTATCCCGCGTTAGGTGGGATGGGACGTGCCCGGAGACTATTGCACCCGCACATTGGGTCCAGATGGCTTCCTCTACAAGGCTCCGCCAGCTCCTGAAGCCGGCCAGGGCTAGGCGCAGCCGGCAAGGCGACGCCGAAGCCGGCCAAGACAAGGATCTAGCCCGCCATGGGCCAGCCGACCACAATCAAGTCGGCCACTCCTCTGCCAGCCCAACCGCGGTCCAACCGGCCTTCCCTGTCCTTTGGCATACCCGAGGTCATCCCCCCAACAAGACTCCATCCGAAGCGCGACCTACCCAGATGGCTTCTGGCCTCCCCTCCTCGACAAATACGATGGCAAAGGAAACCCCGAGGCGTGGTTAGCAGACTTCCTCCGCGCATTCCACGAAGAACACTCCACCGACGAATGGGCTATTCGTTGCTTCCCACCTAAAAATCCCAAGTGTGACACCACCCACTCACCTATTTCAATTTAATAGTAAAGATATCCTTCACTCCGTATCCTCGCTCTGGTGGTGCGTCTAGCGCCGGTGGAGGGCTCTTGGAGTCTTGTGCTCATCGGATTTTCTGGGATTCGGTCAGTTTTCGTATTCGTTGGTGTGGTTTCCGGTCAGTATCTTCCGATTTACACTTGTCATCATTGATGATGGTTGAAGCTCTAAGGCGCTGGTCCTTTGAGGCCATAGCACGACGATCTTTCATATGTGTACTACAAACAAGCTCTAGAACGACAAGTTCTGCCCCGCTGGTGATAGAGGGGCGAGGATGGAGGTGCGCCTTCGGCTCGCGCTAGTGTCTACCATCGTTGTCCAACGATTTATTTGTAATTTTTAGCTTGTACCAGTGTTGATAATTATTAATATGTTGCCGGATTTTAAAAAAAAATAAGACAAAGCGTAGAAAAAGAAGGTAAATATGAACTATTAGCAGATTGGTTTCACGTGAAGGAGAGCACATCAGGACATGGTAGCCTGTGTCGCTTTTCCTCTTTACTTGAACCCTTGAGCTGCTGCTGCTCGGCGATTTGGCGCACGGTGGTACCGATTCGAATATTCAGCTAGCTAGACGAAAACAATCTCGGGCACAGCGGCACGAACAGATCGGAACAAACTGCATCTACAATCCTTCATAAATTCAAGCTAACAAATCTTTGTTTCATATCATAATCTGATTACAACTTCACTCTCGGCATACCGAGGACTCTCTTAGCCTTGAAGCTTCACCCACACATGCACACACAAGCCTTCACTAACCCGTGCCACTCGTCGGAAACTACAACTTTAACTCAAGAAGATACCAATGCCTAAGAATCCAAGTCAGCCAGGAATAATTTTACAGAGCAACCAGTACGTAGTCTCCAAAACCTTAGGCAGCTCACACTATTACGCGTGCATCAACAAGTTCAATTCTATTCCTTGCCTGCTACAAGCTGGGTAGCAAACGGGTATTTTGCTTTTTTCTTTTTTTTTTTTTTTTTTGCATCGAGCGCTTTTCCGTCTCGTGCTTCAGCAGATGAGTTTTTTTCCCATCACTTTTACTTTTTTATATTCAAAATGCCCTTTATTTACTTAAACCCTTAGCTTAGGACCAGACATGGACATAGTGGTAACTATGTTATGCACGTCCTAGAAGGTTTCGCTGCCTGGTTGGAGACTTTGCTAGAGCTCTAGTAAAATTACTAATAACTGACCCAGACTCTAAGAACACTAGCATGATCTTTAAGTTTAGTAGCCGCAGAACTTAGAGAGACCAAGGTTAAAGAAAACTAAGACGTGCATGGTTTAGGAAACTTAAAGACTGAGAAGGAATACTAACACTGTAGTCGATCTTGGTCGGGTTGTAGCCTTGTAGGAGCCGATCTTCATCATCTCTTCATGCCCGGCCGTCGGAACCGCGGGTGCACGACACCATGACGGTCGTCCTCAAGCTTGAGCCAAACCTCTTCCGGCAGTACGTCTGTCCAGACGTTGGAGCACCGGTACGCCTCATGGCACAAGGCATCCGCCGCCTGATTGCCCTCTCGGTACACATGCTGCACCTCCACGTCTTGGAACCAAGAAAGAAGCTCGACGATGTGATTGTACATCTCCCAGGGAATCCTTGTGTGCTCCGACTCGCCACGAAGCAGCCGGACCAGTGTGAGGTCGTCGCCCTCGACGATCAGCCGATTGCATCCATTTTGAAGTGCAAGGTCAAGCCCGCGGATGAGTGCCCGCGCCTCGACCTCGCCCACCCCTGCGTGCGGCGTCGTCTCGCCGAATGCTAGCATGGTGCTACCGTAGCAGTCCCGGATTACTCCTCCGATGCTCGCCCTTCCAGAGCCGTCGTGGTGCACCGAGCCATCAAAATTTAACTTGTAGAACCCTGGACGAGGGGGTCTCCACTGCACGAAAGCGACAATGGCGGGTTGAGCGGGCTGGTGGAAGGTGGCGCTGGTGGCCGGTGGTAGCGACGCAGCGAGCATCTCCATTTCTGGGCGGCGAAGGGTAGGAGAGTACGTAGGAGGAAGAAGAGGAGGAGAGGGAGGGCGGCGAAGGGAAAGACGCATGGATACATGCAGAGACTAGCTATATAGATCGGTCTCGCTGCCGAAACGGGGCCGGATACGAGTTTGTTAGGGGAAAGACGCTGTACAGCATGCAGACGTACTGCTGGAACTGGGTCGTGTCCGACTGCGTTTTTGAGCTGTGGACATGCAGACTAGATCGGCCTCGCCTGCAGAAACTGGGTCGGACAAGAGTTAGTTAGGGAAAAAACTCTTAGCTTGAGAATCACGCGCGACCGGAAAACGATTTTTTTGGGGTGTATCCTGTTTACAGGGCGTGCCCAGAAAAGTTAGCGACCTGATCGATTTGGCTAGATTAGCTAACACACGCGAATACGAAGATGCTAGTAGAATCGATTGGTTGTTACGTGTGTTTTTTAGGGCATCTCCAACGGGGCGATAAAACAGACGTTGAGCGACCGTTTGCATTTGCTCGGGCAGAAAATGCGTCTGGAATATGCTCCAGCAGGGCAACGCATAGTGATTCGTCCGCAGCGATGGAAACCGGGCGCATATTTGTGCCTGGAATGCGTCGCGGCGGATGCTGCACGGACGCTTCAAATGATCGCTCGCTTCTCCATCGGGCCCGCCTGGCAGCGAGACTGTATCGAGAGCATCGCCTCCGCTGTCAGCACTTCCGCGTCTGCGCCGCAGCCTTCGCCATCAATGTCGCGGCTGCCTCTTCTGGCGCGCACTGGCGGGCGGTGGCTGGGCTTCTGCGCCGCCTTAAATGGCATCGTTTCCCGCGCGTGGCCGGCCTTAAAAGTCGACCGGCATCGTTCCTGCCATCGCCCACACCTCCACTCCCACCACCGCCGCCGCGCACCGCCGCAGCACCATGGGGAAGAAGAAGAAGAACGACTTCGAGGCGTCCGACATCGGCACCAAGTATACCTGGGCATGGGAAGCCCGGCCCGAACGGCCCGACCCGACCCGGCCCGAAAATCCCGGGCCGGGCCGGGCTTTTTCTCTCTATCGGGCCGGGCTCGGGCCAACATTCTTCAGCCCGTAACTAAATCGGGCCGGGCTCGGGCCACTGAAAAAAGCAAATTACCACTAGATCGGGCCGGGCCGTCGGGCCAGCCCGAAAAAAACCGGGCTTTTTCGGGCCGCGGGCCGGGCTCGGGCCGAAATTTGCTGAAAGTTGGCCGGGCCGGGCCGGGCTCGGGCCAAGGATTTCCCGTCGGGCTTTTTTCGGGCCAGCCCGAAGCCCGGCCCGGCCCGAGAAATGCCCAGGAAGAGCACCAAGAAGGCGGAGCGGCCGCACAGGGTGCCGCTGCCCGTCCACGTGGCGCGGATGATGCACGCGCACTGGACGCCGTGCGACGGCTGGGGGACGTACACATGTCTGGTGGCTGGCGGCTGAGCTACCTCCGGGTGCCTGTCCCGCCCGTGCTTGCGCACGAGCCATATAGGAGCGCCGAGATCCGGCGCAGGCGGCGGTACCTGCCGCCGGACCTCCGCACCGATCCCGCCTATGCCATCAACTCCGACAGTTGGCCCACCTATCGCGAGTCCGAGAAGGATCCGAGGAGGAGGGCGGTCTTCCTGAGCGACAGGGACTTCCCCTTTGACCGTCCACCGGTGCCTCGTCGTCGAACACGGTAGGCGCCGGCGCCTGCACAGGACGACGACGACGGAGAAGATGACGACGAGGACTACAACGAGGCGCTGGCATACCACAACGAGGAGGCCAAGGACGACAGCGACGACTACGTCGCCTGCATTTTCAAGGAATGGCAGTTGACCATGGCGGAGGGCCGGAAGTTCGAGTACCCGGAAAACATGACGGACGACGAGATCGTGAGGCTCGGCGCCCTCGTCTCGGAGGTGGAGCGACCGGTGCAGCCGCCGCTGCCCCGGTACGCCACCGGCATCATGTCGCCGGGCCTCACGGAGGAAGAGGCCCTACGACTGGTGCTCCAGGACTCGGCCACGCCACCGGTTCAGCCGCCGCCTCCACCTCCGTTGTACAACCCGTGGGGGCCTCCACCTCCACCATCGGCATGGGCTGCTCAACCTCCTGCGCCGAGTGGGCTGCTCCACCTCCACCATCGGCCTAGGCTGCTCCACCCTACACACCACCACCGGCCTGGGCTGCTCCACCTCCACCACCGCCGACGGCACTAGTGTATGTTCCGCCGCTTCCCAACTGGCTGTGGGTGGTACCGGAGCTCGTCGTGATCGACAGCGACGACGAGAACCAGTAGGCGCAGGCGTTCTTAGGGTTTTTATTTTCCTTTCTTTTACTATGTAAATTATGTTTTCATGTTATAAAAATGCAAAATCGAAAGAAAAAATGCGTCGTGCCGCTGGATCCACCCCGACACAAACGGACTTGCGGTCCATTTCGACCATTTGGGCCGATGCAAACGGACGGCGTGCGAACATTTTCGGCGTCCGAAATGTGTCGCCCCATTGGAGATGCCCTTTACCCTATTTCGCAGGGTTTCAATGCATACATAGCCGTTAATAGCACCAAACCTAGCTGCTCAACCTTTGATCGGGAACATATCGCATCAGGATCCATCGATCCGGTTTAGTCAGTCGTTTGGCGATTATTAGGGCTCGACCAGTCTACCTCTAACTATAGAGACGGTGGACGCTATCACGCCTGAGCACCACCATATATAGTTCGTTGAAAGATCATGCCAGCACTACGCTCTCAGTATGCAGTTCGTGTCCACGTGCATGAGGCCATGCCAACTGATACCAGTACATACCATAGTCATTTTTGTAGCTGGATTTTTCATTTTATGTACTCCATCTCACCAAAAATATACATCCATATATTGACAAAATTGAGACATTTTTTGTGGGACGGAGGAAGACATCAAGAGCTAGGATCTGGGGCCACATAGAATCCAGCAGATTGCCCTCTTTGTGGCGCTCTGTGAATGCTATATGTGTTGCCCACCTTATGTCCCCCTCTGGCTCGCTATCTTCCACCTCCGTGCGACCTACGTGAGCAAGAGCGAGCGGATGCTGAGACGTGGCAGAGTACACGAAGGCGCTGGGCAAGATCACCATTGCGACCTTCACATCTTTCGATGTGGAGAAGCAGTTGTTTTCGCCTGACAACCCTAGGCCCACGGTAAGTGATGGCACTTTTGCATTCAATCAATCGCCTATTCCAGGTTCTCACTCGGATATTAGTTGTGTTTTGAAGACATGGCGCAAGGTGGAGGATGCACTTCCCCCACTCGATGGGGAGGAGCCGAAGGAGCTAAAAGGTGGAGAATGCACTTCCCCCTCAAAAGTCATGGCGTCCAACGTCGGAGCGAATACCATGAAAACATGCATCCATGGTTTGTTGCCAGCCAACCGAAGCCTCCAACGGACCTATGGGCTCACCAGCCAACGGAAGTCCCAACAACATAGAAAACCCCAACCAAAACGAAACGTGTGGGTCTTCCTCATCCATCATGGTCTACATATGTTCTCTTCTTCGTCGCTCTCAACTTCGCCACTGCCATCATGTCCACCTCCTACATGACTACTATGTCCTCATTGGAAATTGTTGCCTCCAGCATCAGAAATTTGATTGCTCTGGCTTGTATGAAACTCAACCTCGCCTTCGTGGGAAGTGACCTCCTTCGCCATGGGAAGCATTAAGGCGATGGGATGAGTTCCCATGTACTCGCACGCTTCTAACCAGTGCACCCACTAAGAGGTCCGCTCAATCGGTTTCAACTGCCATAATATTTTTGCACTGGAAAGAATGCACACTCATAGTGTATGTTTTGGGATTAAGCCCGAAATTTACGATCAACCGCTCCTTCAACTGACAAACGCGCCATTTCTTTGTGTGAACAAATTCAACTCTTGGTACTGAAACTCGCTCAGATCAGCTCCAATCGGAGTTGTTTGGATAGTGCCATGACTCGTAGTAAACAATAAATTCCACTAAATCAGACTAGTAAAAAAAAGAGCACCGACCTTCTAAATAAATAAAACTATGAACAGCGGCCAACTAAATAAACATTTAATACTGAGCCAACTAAATAAATATTTTCAACTTAAATCAGTACCTAATCCAATGAGACAACATACACAGTTGCATGGCTATACCAGCTTTAAACACAAGCCTACCAACATACAATTAGTGAGGATTAGGGTTTACCCTTGAAGCGTGTGAAACAACTCGGTTAGCAGCCAAGCTTCAGGACCTGTAGCAGCTCCACCATGCACCACCACCACCAGCATCTCCACCAAAACGCTCCAAGAACTAACCCATCTATATATTAGGTGTTTCTAGTGCATTTGATAGTGAAATAGCAAGAAAACGGACAGAAAATCGCTGTTAAATGCGATAAAATAGCAGCATAGTTGAGTGGAAAACAAGAGAGAGCTAAGAGAAAACGAGGAGGAAGGAGGCAAGGGCGTCGGTAGGGCATCCAACCGATTTAAAGTGGCTGGCCACTACTCAGGGAAGAGTACCCCGATAGGCCGCCTCGGGAATCTGTTGCCCAACGGCCCTGTCGTTGGCCAGGCCGACAGCTGCAACACGCCTTTTCGGGGTGACGGTTCCCAACAACGCCCACTCGGAGAACAACAACTCGACAGATGCTCTCCATGGACAGCGCGCGAGGTCGTCCTCGGAATCGCGGCATATCGGGTTACCCTTCCCCAATTAATCAACGGTGTATTATTTGTGCAATTTACTGAAAACATTATTTTTGAAAACAAAGAAAATATTGTATTATTAAAAATATTTTGAGACAAAGTTATGTCGGGACACAACATATAACATAACCAATGTTCATGAATTGTTTCACATTTTTTGAAAATTCAGAAACGCAACATCTAATAGAGTAATAATGAGGTGCGAGCATAACTGGTTGCAGAATATTCACTCTCGGGTATCACGAGAACATGATCTATCAAAAAAGAACTACCTCCCCTTCCACAATATAAAACTGCTTATATTATTAGTTTCAAAAAACTGCTTATATTATTAAACTGAGTGATAGTAGTTAGTGCAAACACATGAATTGCATCAAAGAGTGTTTGATATCATATCACGGTACGAGTAAAGAGTACATATCAGTAACGAGGTTGAACTAGGTATGGAGATACCGACGATCAAACTTTGGATAAGTAAAATATCGCGAGACAAAGGAAATTGTTATTTTATGTAAATGGTTCTTTCGATCACGAAGTCATCGTTGAATATGTGAGAGCTATTATGGATCTTCAGGTCCCGCTATTAGTTATTGATCGGAGAAGAGTCTCGATCATGTCCGCATAGTTCTCGAACCGTAGGGTGACACACTTAAGGTTTGATGTCGTTTTAAGTAGATATGGAATAAGGAATGGAGTTCGAATTATGTTCGGAGTCTCGGATGGGATCCAGGACATCACAAGGAGTTCCGGAATGGTCCGGAGAATAAGATTCATATATAGGAAGTCACTTTCCAAGTTTGGAAATGATCCGGTGCATTTATGGAAGGTGCTAGAATGTTCTAGAACCTTCCGGAAGAAATCACCATGGAAGGTGGAGTCCCGAATGAACTCCACCAACCCTAGCCAGCCGACCAAAGCGGAAGGTGGAGTCCATGGTGGACTCCACCATCATGGCCGGTCATAGGGGAAGGAAAGGGAGGAGTCCCACTTCCCCTAGGTTTCACCAATATGGAAGTTTTTGAGTTGGACTCTTATTCGGATTTTGGGCAAACCCTAGGGGGTTACACCTATATAATGAGGGGGGGAGGGAGGGGCTGGCCACCTCTTGAGCCGTACCACCAAGGGCACCCAAGGCCGGCGCCCAAGTGCCCCTCCTCTCTCCCAAACCCTAGCTACTCTCTCCTCCTTCTTGTCCCGCGGTGCTTACGGCGAAGCGCTGCTAGAGATCTCCATCACCACCGTCACCACGCCGTTGTGATGACGGCATTCCGAGGAGGATCTACTACATCCGCTGCCCGCTGGAACGGGGAGAAGGACGTCTTCATCAACACCGTACGTGTGACCGAGTGCGGAGGTGCTGCCCGATTGTGGCACCGTCAAGATCTTCTACGCGCTTTTGAAAGCGGCAAGTGATCGACTACATCCACCACGAGATTTATCTCGTTAACGCTTAGCGATCTTCGAGGGTATGTTGATCTTCACCTCGTTGCTACCATCTACTAGATTAGATCTTGGCTTGTTATTCGTTCTTGCGGTAGGAATTTTTTTGTTTTTCTATGCTACGAATCCCTACACTTAGTTCTTTGAATTTGGCTATGTCTACCATTTTAGGTGTTTGACGTATGAGTTCCAAATCCTTTTTGCTAAGCATACAATTTTTGAACTTAAAGAAAAAACTTTGAGTAAGCTGATACGTCTCCAACGTATCTATAATTTCTGATGTTCCATGCTTGTTTTATGACAATACCTACATGTTTTGTTCACACTTTATGATGATTTTATGCGTTTTTCGGAACTAACCTATTGACGAGATGCCGAAGTGCCAGTTCCTGTTTTCTGCTGTTTTTGGTTTCAGAAATCCTAGTAAGGAAATATTCTCGGAATTGGACGAAATCAACGCCCAGCATCTTATAATTCCACGAAGCTTCCAGAACACCGGAGAGGGGCCAGAGGAGAGCCACAGGCCCACCACACAAGGTGGCGGCGCGGCCCAGGGGGGCGCGCCCCCTGTTGTCTGGCTGCCTCGTCAGCCCTCTGACTCCGACTCTTCGCCTATAAGAAGCCCCCTGACCTAAATCTTCGATACGAATAAGCCACGGTACGAGAAACCTTCCAGAGCCGCCGCCATCGTGAAGCCAAGATCTGGGGGACAGAAGTCTCTGTTCCGGCACGCCGCCGGGACGGGGAATTGCCCCCGGAAGGCATCTCCATCGACACCACCGCCATCTTCATCACCGCTGCTGTCTCCCATGAGGAGGGAGTAGTTCTCCCTCGAGGCTAAGGGCTATACCGGTAGCTATGTGGTTAATCTCTCTTCCATGTACTTCAATACAATGATCTCATGAGCTGCCTTACATGATTGAGATTCATATGATGAGCTTTGTATCACTATTAATCTATGTGCTACTCTAGTGATGTTATTAAAGTACTCTATTCCTCCTCCATGATGTAATGGTGACAGGTGTGTGCATCATGTAGTACTTGGCATAGGTTATGATTGTGATCTCTTGTAGATTGTGAAGTTAACTATTACTATGATAGTATTGATGTGATCTATTCCCCCTTTCATAGCCTGATGGTGACGGTGTGCATGCTATGTTAGTACTCGGTATAATTGTGTTGGTCTATCATGCACTCTAAGGTTATTTAAATATGAACATCGAATGTTGTGGAGCTTGTTAACTCCGGCATTGAGGTGCTCTTGTAGCCCTACACAATTAATGGTGTTTGTCATCCAACAAGAGAGTGTAGAGTGGTTTTATTATGTGATCAATGTTGAGAGTGTCCACTAGTGAAAGTATGATCCCTAGGCCTTGTTTCCAAATACTGCAATCATCGCTTATTTACTGTTTTACTGCATCTTTACTTCCTGCAATATTACTACCATCAATTGCACGCCAGCAAGCTATTTTCTGGCGCCGTTACTACTGCTCATATTCATTCATACCACTTGTATTTCACTATCTCTTCGCCGAACTAGTGCACCTATACATCTGACAAGTGTATTAGGTGTGTTGGGGACACAAGAGACTTCTTGTATCGTGATTGCAGGGTTGCTTGAGAGGGATATCTTTGTCCTCTACCTCCCCGAGTTCGATAAACCTTGGGTGATTCACTTAAGGGAAACTTGCTGCTGTTCTACAAACCTCTGCTCTTGGAGGCCCAACACTGTCTACAGGAATAGAAGCGTGCGTAGACATCAAGCTATTTTCTGGCGCCGTTGCCGGGGAGGTAAGCTAAAAGGTATTCACATCCTCCGACTACTAAGCTATTTCTTAGCATTGTTGCCGGTGTGTGAGTGCTCGAAGCTATTTCCTTTAGATCCTGCAATTGCATCTTTTTGTTTCTTGTTTTCACTAGTTAGGCATAATGGAAAGTAACAATGAGCTTTTTATTCTATTTCCTGAGTTAAGACATGGATTGTTTGATGCGAAAATTAAAAAACCTATGGAACCTTATTTGCATGCTAGTAGCAATGATATTAGTATGAATGCTTCGAACACCATTGTTGCTAATGCTATGGAAAATTCTAAGCTTGGGGAAGCTGGTTTTGATGAGCATGATATTTTTAGTCCCCCAAGCATGGAGGAGAAAATTTACTTGATGATACTTTACCTCCTATATATGATGATTACAATGATGACTATCATCCACCTACTATTGAGGAGAAAATTAATTATGATTATACTATGCCTCCTATATTTGATGATTATGGTGATAAGGATACCTACCTTGTTGAATTTGCTCCCACTAGAATTAATAAGAGTGACTATGCTTATGTTGGGAGTAGTAATTATTTTATGCATGAGACTCATGATAAGAATGCTTTATGTGATAGTTATATTGTTGAGTTTGCTCATGATGCTACTGAAATTTATTATGAGAGAGGGAAACATGGTTGTATGCATCTTAATAATAGTAAGTTTCCCCTCTTTATGTTGAGAATCTTGAAGTTGCGCTTGTGTTGCCTTTCTATGCTTGTTGCATTATGCCTACATGACTTATTTATTTACAAGATTCTTTTTCATAGGAAGTGGGTTAGCCTTAAATTTGTTTCATACTTGCTTTTTGATGCTCTCTTTTGCTTCAACTCTTATTTCTCGCGAGTGCATCATTAAAATTACTGAGCCCATCTTAATGGCTATAAAGAAAGCACTTCTTGGGAGATAACCCATGTCTTTATTTTGCTCCTGTTTTGTTGTGTTTTGGAAGTTGTTACTACTGTAGCAACCTCTCCTTATCTTTATTTTATTGCATTTTTTGTGCCAAGTAAAGTCTTTGATAGTAAAGTCAATACTAGATTTGGATTACTGCGCAGAAACAGATTTCTTGCTGTCACGAATTTGGGCAGGGTTCTCTGTAGGTAACTCAGAAAAATCTGCCAATTTACGTGCGTGATCCTCAGATATGTACACAACTTTCATTCAATTTGAGAATTTTCATCTGAGCAAGTCTGGTGCCTCTAAAAAATTCGTCTTTACGGACTGTTCTGTTTTGACGGATTCTGCCTTTTATTTCGCATTGCCTCTTTTGCTGTGTTGGATGGATTTCTTTGTTCCATTAACTTCCAGTAGCTTTGAGCAATGTCCAGAAGTGTTAAGAATGATTGTGTCACCTCTGAATATGTGAATTTTTTATTATGCACTAACCCTCTAATGAGTTTGTTTTGAGTTTGGTGTGGAGGAAGTTTTCAAGGGTCAAGAGAGGAGGATGATACAATATGATCAAGAAGAGTGAAAAGTATAAGCTTGGGGACGCCCCCGTGGTTCATCCCTGCATATTTCAAGAAGACTCAAGCATCTAAGCTTGGGGATGCCCAAGGCATCCCCTTCTTCATCGACAACTTATCAGGTCACCTCTAGTGAAACTATATTTTTATTCCGTCACATCTTATGTGCTTTACTTGGAGCGTCTGTTTGTTTTTGTTTTTGTTTTTGTTTGAATAAAATCGGATCCTAGCATTCCTTGTTTGGGAGAGAGACAAGCTCCGCTGTTTCGTATGAACATATATGTTCTTAGCTTTATCTTTAATGTTCATTGCGAAGGTTGAACTACTTCATTCATTGTTATATGGTTGGAAACGGAAAATGCCGCATGTGGTAAATGGTATAATGTCTTGAATAATGTGATACTTGGCAATTGTTGTGCTCATATAGATCATGTTTAAGCTCTTGCATCATGTACCTTGTACCCATTAATGAAGAACTACATAGAGCTTGTTAAAATTTGGTTTGCATGATTGGTTTCTCTAGAGTCTAGATATTTTCTGGTAAGGTGTTTGAAAAATAAGGTGACGATGTAAAGTCTTATAATACTTACAATATGTTCATATGTGAGCTTTGCTGCACCTTTTATACTTGAGTTTGCTTCAAACAACCTTGCTAGCCTAGCCTTGTATTGAGAGGAATTCTTCTCGTGCATCCAAATCCTTGAGCCAAAAACTATGCCATTTGTGTCCACCATACCTACCAACTACATGGTATTTCTATGCCATTTCAAAGTACATTACTTGAGTGCTACCTTTAAAATTTCATTCTTTGTCTTTGCAATATATAGCTCATGGGAAAAATAGCCTTAAAAACTATTATGGTGAAGAATATGTACTTATGTGTCTTATTTCTTAATAAGTTGCTTGTTGAGCGGTAACCATGCTTCTGGGGACGCTATCAACTTTTACACCTTTGTTGAATATCATGTGAGTTGCTATGCATGTTCGTCTTGTCTGAAGTAAGGGCGATTTTCATGATCAAATGGTTTGAGTATGCATATTGTTAGAGAAGAACATTGGGCCGCTAACTAAAGCCATGAATCATGGTGGAAGTTTCAGTTTGGACATCAATCCTCAATCTCTTATGAGAATATTATCTGTTGTTGAATGCTTATGCATTAAAGAGGAGTCCATTATCCGTTGTCTATGTTGTCCCGGTATGGATGTCTAAGTTGAGAATAATCAAAAGCGAGAAATCCAATGCGAGCTTTCTCCTTAGACCTTTGTACAGAGCGGCATAGAGGTACCCCTTTGTGACACTTGGTTGAAACATATGCTATGCAATGATAATCCATGTTAATCCAAGCTAATTAGGACAAGGTGCGAGCACTATTGGTATACTATGCATGAGGCTTGCAACTTATAGGATATCTTATACATAACACATATGATTTATTACTACCGTTGATAAAATTGTTTCTATGTTTTCAAAATGAAAAGCTCTAGCACAAAAATAGTAATCCATGCTTCTCTCTGCGAAGGGTCTATCTTCTACTTTATTGTTGAGTCAGTTTACCTATTCTTTCTATCTTAGAAGCAAACACTTGTATCAATTGTGTGCATTGATTCTTACATGTTTACCTATTGCACTTGTTATATTACTTTGTGTTGACAATTATCCATGAGATAAACATGTTGAAGTTGAAAGCAACTGCTGAAACTTATATCTTCCTTTGTGTTGTTTCAAAGCTTTCTACTAATAATTTATTGCTTTATGAGTAACTCTTATGCAAGTCTTATTGATGCTTGTCTTGAAAGTACTATTCATGAAAAGTCTTTGCTATATGATTCAGTTGTTTATTCATTGTCTTTACCATTGCTTCGAATCGCTGCATTCATCTCATATGCTTTATAATAGTATGATCAAGATTATGTTAGTAGCATGTCACTTCAGAAATTATCCTTGTTATCGTTTACCTACTCGAGGACGAGTAGGAACTAAGCTTGGGGATGCTGATACGTCTCCAACGTATCTATAATTTCTGATGTTCCATGCTTGTTTTATGACAATACCTACATGTTTTGTTCACACTTTATGATGATTTTATGCGTTTTCCGGAACTAACCTATTGACGAGATGCCGAAGTGCCAGTTCCTGTTTTCTGCTGTTTTTGGTATTCTCGGAATTGGACGAAATCAACGCCCAACATCTTATAATTCCACAAAGCTTCCAGAACACCGGAGAGGGGCCAGAGGAGAGCCATAGGCCCACCACACAAGGTGGCGGCGCGGCCCAGGGGGGGCGCGCCCCCTGTTGTCTGGCTGCCTCGTCAGCCCTCCGACTCCGACTCTTCGCCTATAAGAAGCCCCCTGACCTAAATCTTAGATACGAATAAGCCACGGTATGAGAAACCTTCCAGAGCCGCCGTCATCGCGAAGCCAAGATCTGGGGGACAGAAGTCTCTGTTCCGGCACGCCGCCGGGACGGGGAATTGCCCCCGGAAGGCATCTCCATCGACACCACCGCCATCTTCATCACCGCCGTTGTCTCCCATGAGGAGGGAGTAGTTCTCCCTCGAGGCTAAGGGCTGTACCAGTAGCTATGTGGTTAATCTCTCTTCCATGTACTTCAATACAATGATCTCATGAGCTGCCTTACATGATTGAGATTCATATGATGAGCTTTGTATCACTATCACTACAACAAAACAGAGTTTAAGTAACACAATCATGTAACACATGGAAAAACGTGTTACTAGTGATATGTCGGTAACATATCATTTGTGTTGCAAGGGTAGATGGTAACACATGCAAGGTAGAATATGAAAATGTGTTACAATTATAGTACGCGAGTAACATATAAATTTGTGTTACATCTGATGTGTTACAAACCATGATTATGGTAACACATAATCATGTGCTAGAAGTGTTACATTTTTTAGTAGGGGAAATGGAAACAAATGCATCAATGGCATCCATAAATCACGATATCATAAAACATACCATCCACGCGTCAACAACCACACCGTTAGTCAAGACAAATTATTCCACCAATTCTAAATTGGTGCTTAGTAGGGGTATAGAATACACGACAAGTCAACTATGAGCACACGAGCTAGCCAAGAGAATGGGCAAACATTTATAGGGTGATAGCGTTTTTTATTATTCAAACAGGTTGAAGGTGATGTTGGGATGTTGGCCCACGTTCGACACAAAGTAACGAACTGCTTTATTTTTCCCACAACAAATGGGTTAATGGCTTTAGGGTATCTCCAACGGCCCGATGCAAAATAACGTAAAGCGGTCGTGTGCGTTCGGGTGGACAAAAAATAGGGAAATTGCCAACTAAGTGACCCAACGCAAACTAACCGATGTGTCCACGCTGACATAAATGGATTGAAAGGGACACAAATTGTGTGCAAAATGCATCGTCCGTTAGAGATGTCCTTAGATTTAACTAAACCGAATAAGAGAGCATCGGGAGAAATAATGTGGGTTCCTAAAAATTTCATCCCAAATAAGTCAAGGGAGTTGTGAATCGATTTTTATATGTAAAAACTCAATAGTATTAATAAATATTAAATACAATAAAATTAGATTAAAAATCCAAGCAAAATCGTGGATGCATACTTTAATATCCATAACCATAATATATACCAAGGAAAATAACATAAGACAAAAATAGAAAATGAAAAGCAAGCACAACACGCATACCTTAATATCCATAATAGGTATAGAAGTATTTTTCTGTTTTATTGTATTTATCTTTGACTTGAATATGAATTATCTATGATTTTTCAAAGTCCATTCAGAATTTTCCTTCTTTGATCATGGTCTGCACGTTATAAAATACTGGTTAGGAGTCGCAACCATTAAAGTGCGTACCGAAACAGGCCATGTCTTTATGCCTTACATGTCGCACCTGCCCAACGTAAAGTTGGTCCCAGTAGCAGCCACCCACGAACAATAAACCGAAGTGTAAAAAATATGAAGCCCACAAGCACGCGGAGATGCAAAATTCGAGCAAGTACGCGGGAGTAAAAAATTCACAAAATTTTAGATCCCCTTTTAACTCCACACCGCCCGCAAGTCTCCCCTTGTCCCGCGCCCCGGCCCTCATTTTTCCGAACAGCCCTCCTTCCCCAATCCCCCTTCCCGTCGGCGGCGCCCGCCTCCTCACTCTCCTCTCAACCTTGTCAGTTGCATTCTCGTGTGCCGCCACCATCCTCTCCTACCAGCGCAGCCCAGATGAACGTGCCTTCCTCTTCCTAAACAACCAAGGCCCTGATCTGTGAAGACGGCACGCCAGCGGCGCGTGTATTGGCGAGGAAGGCGGCATCGGTCGCGAGGAGGTGCTGGCCTTCATCGATGCCAAGATTTAATGGGGCTTCAGATCTCTACCAGACCCATCGGCAATTCTGTGAGTTCGATTCGTTTTCTGTGCCTTCTTGTCGATCTGCTGTTGCACGTTGCTTCTCTTTTAATCCTTGGCACCACGAGATTCGAACACTGACACGAGCAGCATTGAAAGGTCGTCGGAATAGGGGTCCGTATGTTGTTGCTCTGTGCCTCCTATGCAGGGACAGAGGTGGTCTTTCATCTGGCTGCGTGGCCATCCCCATCGCCCGAGTTCAGGAAATGGACAGAAATGTAAGTCCGCCTTCTACGAATCATAAATTGCTACTATTGGTGCTAAATCAATTTGATATCATCTATTCTGACATGTGCTTTCGAATTCTCTGCTAATCTTCAGATTAGTATACTGTGTGTTTGCTAGCTTTGCTGTCATTTCTCTTGCTGAATGAATAAACAGTACCAATAAGGAAACCATGGCAAGCATTTGGATTCGTTGAAGGTAAGTTTATACGTACTGAAAGGCATCACGTGGAGCATAGTGGATATTCTAGATTCTGTTGGCTGTTAAAAAGCTACTTATTCTTAGTTTGTAAAAGTCTGTTCTTAACACCTTTCTGATGGCAGCTTCAGAGATGACTTCTTCTAGTTTTGTACCAGGAAACGAGCACAATTATTCCACCGTACTTCACATGACTCTCCAGTGCTGCGATCTTCAGGTAGTTCACCGTATTTTTAGGAGATATTAACTAGTTCATTTGTTATTCTATATAAGTCATACCTATGCAGAGCACCATTAATTCACTCGTTTATGCAGATTGACGAAAGTGTTGAGAAGTAGGGAATGGAATTAGGCATTGCCAATGCTGGTATCTCTCTCCATGCAGATAAATGGGAAATATTGCTTAGCTACGTGAACAATTACAGGGGATCATTTTTATATATTGCAGTGCATGTTGTACACAGCTAAATATGATTTTTTTTTTATAGAAAGACCACACTGTCTTTGAGTGATTAGAGGAACCACTGCAAATCATATTGTAGGAAGGACGTAAATTAGCTAAAACCTGATCTTGACTGCAACATGCTGAAAATAGGTATCTATCTTTTGTGCTTCAACGATTATTTGTTTATGTGGTTTCCTCACAGTATTTAGAGGTCAAGTAAACTGTTCTATATTGCAAGATGTTCATAATTTCCATCTCAGGCTGTAGAATCTGCTCCATATATAGTCAAGCAGTATGTTGAACTTGCTAAACTATCTTGCTCTTATCCAAATATTCTAAAGCTTTGAACGTTATCCTGCATTACGTATACCTTGTCTAGTTGTCCAGTCTACTAGCAGGCAGTTGAAGTTACCAAGGGAAAGGAAAAATTGGTACTTCAACTGAAGTAACATGTTATTCTATCAATCGCATATGCTACAATTTGTTGGTGTTGCTTCATTGTTTGTATGCTAAACTTTCTCGAGATTTAATCTCATGATTAATTATAGTTCAAACATAGTGATGCAGAATGCTACCTATGAATATAATACTCTTGAACAAAGCAATTTTTGCTATGTGTGCGAGGCTTTCTATTTCACTGGACCCTCCTCTACTTGGTGTGTGCGAGACAGCTGGATTGTTTTGTTATGAAGAAGTGTGGCGTTGTTTGTTGGTTGAATAGTTTCTTGTATTTAGAAGTATAGTACCATATTCTCATGTACAATCTGAAACAATGTATATATATGTACTTTGGTAACCCCTTTTCTACTATATAATGGCTATAGCAAAGCAAACTTTATTCAGATGGTCTGTGGGAAAAGGCTATTTCTTGTAATTCTAGCACTGGATGGAACTCGTTAATACAATGTATACTATGAAAAATGTGTCATCAACCATGTATTGCAATCATTATTTTTTAGTAATACAAATATAGTGTGATGTAAATAGTGTTACTTTATTTACACAAATGTTTTACTAGATTGATTGGTAGTCATCAATTATTGTGTTACAGTATTTAGAAAGATGTGGTACCAACTTTGTTACTGTAGGTACAAAAGTATGTTACTGCATATGTTACTACATCTATAAACATATGTTACAACTGGTGTTACTATAGGTATAAAAACGTGTCACTAGCATATGTTGTAACACGTATTATACCTGTTACTACAGCAAAATTGTAACGGATTATATGACTTATAGGAACGTCTATTATGTGTGACAACCGAGACCTCCTAGTAACACGGCCTAACGTAACACATTTGAAAATCTGTTACTAGATGGCCTTGTAACACCTTTTTGGACCTATAGTAACACAAGTGTGTGTTACGAAAGCTATGTTCTGTTGTAGTGTATTAATCTATGTGCTACTCTAGTGATGTTATTAAAGTACTCTATTGCTCCTCCATGATGTAATGGTGACAGTGTGTGCATCATGTAGTACTTGGCATAGGTTATGATTGTGATCTCTTGTAGATTGTGAAGTTAACTATTACTATGATAGTATTGATGTGATCTATTCCCCCTTTCATAGCCTGATGGTGACGGTGTGCATGCTATGTTAGTACTCGGTATAATTGCGTTGGTCTATCATGCACTCTAAGGTTATTTAAATATGAACATCGAAGGTTGTGGAGCTTGTTAACTCCGGCATTGAGGTGCTCTTGTATCCCTACACAATTAATGGTGTTTGTCATCCAACAAAAGAGTGTAGAGTGGTTTTATTATGTGATCAATGTTGAGAGTGTCCACTAGTGAAAGTATGATCCCTAGGCCTTGTTTCCTAATACTGCAATCATCGCTTATTTACTGTTTTACTGCATCTTTACTTCCTGCAATATTACTACCATCAACCGCACGCCTGACAAGCTATTTTCTCGGTGTCGTTACTACTGCTCATATTCATTCATACCACTTGTATTTCACTTGTCTCTTCGCCGAACTAGTGCACCTATACATCCGACAAGTGTATTAGGTGTGTTGGGGACACAAGAGACTTCTTGTATCATGATTGCAGGGTTGCTTGAGAGGGATATCTTTGTCCTCTACCTCCCTGAGTTCGATAAACCTTGGGTGATTCACTTAAGGGAAACTTGTTGTTGTTCTACAAACCTCAGCTCTTGGAGGCCCAACACTGTCTACAGGAATAGAAGCGTGCGTAGACATCATAAGCCGATTTTTTTTTTGAAAAACCGGCATAGCCGGGGTTAGTTAGATTTTATTCCGGATCGCTAGTTTGTTATTTCCTTGGTCATTTTTCATGTGCTCGTGTTCCTCCGGTTTTTCTTGCTTTCCATGCAGCCGGGTTTCGGACAGAAGCTAAGTCGAAGATCCACCTTTGATTTAAACACACTACTATCCGGCGTAGAAAACTTAAAGTGAGCCAACCGGCATACATAAAAAAGGAATAAACATACAACATGTAATACGATAAAGGCAGTTCCCGAGTTCCTTTCGGGATGCCGCCATTTCATTCATAACAAATATTGAAAAGGTGCAGAAACACCTTACATCATGTCTTCAGGAATAGAAATGACGAAGTAGAGCTACATTCCATGGGTGTTTGGTTTCCTCACCCAATTTATCCGCGACATTCTCTTTTGGTTCTTGTGCATCTATGAGATAATAAGCATCATTGTGCAGAGCTTTGCCCACTATGAATGGTCCCTCCCATGGGGGTGATAGTTTATGCACTCCTGCAATTCGTTGCACCAGACGGAGTACTAGTTCTCCTTCCAGGAATACCCGAGGGTTCACCTTCCGGCTATGATAGCATCGGAGGTTCTGCTGGTATACAGCTGATTTGGCCAGTGCCAATTCTCTTGCTTCTTCGAGCAAGTCGACATCATTTTCTTGGGCCTCTTTGACCTCTTCATTTGTAAACAGCTGCACTCGTGGTGAGTCATGGATTATGTCGGTTGGAATGACCGATTCTGCTCCATATACCATGAAAAATGGCGTTTATCCGGTTGACCGGTTTGGCGTGGTTCTTAAGCTCCACAACACAGATGGTAATTCATCAAGCCAACATCCCGGATTTTTCTCCATAGGCTTAATGAGCCGTGGTTTTATTCCAGATAGCACCAGGGCATTTGTCCTTTCCACTTGTCCATTGTTCTGGGGATGTGCGACTGATGCAATGTCAAGCCGGATATTCTTATCTTCACAAAATCGAGCAAATGTATTCACCTTTCCTCTTCTGCGCGCGGGACGAGGAATTGAAGGCCACACATGATGAGGAATCGTTGTCCCAGGGCTCGATGGAGCCGTGGGACGTGACTTTCAACAGGGCGACCAACGCCTACAAGAAGAGGCGGAAGTTCGAGACGCCGACATTAGCTGGCCGTGTCTTCGGCTTTGGTACGAGCATGAAGTTTCACGAGTACTACAAAGAGGATGGCAAGAAGAGAAAGGAGAGGAAGACCCAGACGTCGGCTAGGGACAAAGCTGAGGTGGAAGAGCTGAGGCAGAAGGCCCATGCACTGGAGGCATAAAAAATGGACGAGTCGGCGGTGGACAAGATGTTGCAGCAGAAGCTCCGCGAGTTTCTACCCCCAATGCTGATGGAGGGGATAGCTGCTTGGAATGCGACCGGTTAGTTGGGGCCGATACAAGTGCCTAGCGTTGGCGGCATCAACTCGAGCTTCAACGTGTCGCCGGATCTGGTTACCCCGTCGTCCACCATCGCTGCGGCGCAACCGATGGATTTGGATGCGCCATTTCCCCCTCCTGTCGAGACTGCCAAGGAGCAGCCGGCGGCGGTGGTGCTTCATAATGCACTCGAGCCAGAGAAGATTGATCAGCCGGCGACCATCCCTATCTCGACATTATCCCAGCTCAACGCCGTCACCAAGGTAGTTACCTAATTAGTTAGTCCGCGCCATCTCCTTTATGCCTTCGATATCCGAAGATGTAATGATGCCCAACATGCATGCATATGTTTTTTACTCAGGACACTCCTTGCGTGCTCCTATTTTACGTGCCCGGTGGGGAGTTGAAGGATATTGCCATGGGCATGCTCATACAACCGAAGACCCACACGATGAACAACAAGGCGATGGATGATGCCATGATGAAGGTCGAATTGGGTCGGGTGTTACCGGGGTGCAAAGACATGGACCCCACCATGCAACCTTCAGGAGCCGACGACCACCTGACCCTTGAAGGTTGCCATGGCTGGCCTATGACATGGACAAAGACCCAGATTAGTCTTGGGGGTCGCTCCACCAGCGCCACCTTGATCGTCCGGCCCCAGAAGGCACTAGTCGTCGTCGTCGCCACCACAAGTCATCACCAAAAACTGTTGGGAGCATCTGCACCTCCACAAGGCAAGGACATCGTTGCACCTCAACTGCCATCGGCCCCACCACTGGTCATTGTTGAAAGTGACAAGCCCGTTGGAGTGACAAGTGTAGGGCTGCAGAGCACGTCGTAGCCCTGGGCCGCCCTGGAAGCCTGCGCCACATCACGCACACATGTGACACGATCATGTGGATCAGCAGTATCCCGCGTTAGGCGGGATGGGATGTGCCCGGAGACTTTTGCACCCGCACATTGGGTCCAGATGGCTTCCTCTACAAGGCTTCGCCAGCTCCTGAAGCTGGCCAGGGGGGTGCTGAAGCCGGCCAAGGCCAGGCGCAGCCGGCAAGGAAACGCTGAAGCCGACCAAGACGAGGATCCAACACGCCATGGGCCAGTCGGCCACTTCTCTGCCGGCCCAACCGCGGTCCAGCCGGCCTTCCCTGTCCTTTGGCATACCCGGGGTCATCCCCCCAACAAGACTCCATCTGAAGCGTGACCTACCCAGATGGCTTCTGGCCTCCCCTCCTCGACAAATATGATGGCAAAGAAAACATCGAGGCGTGGTTAGCAGACTTCCTCCGCGTATTCCACGAAGATCACTCCACTCGCTGCTTCCCACCTAAAAATCCCAAGTGTGACACCACCCACTCACCTATTTCAATTTAATAGTAAATATATCCTTCACGCCGTATCCTCGCTCTGGTGGTGTGTCTAGCGCCGGTGGAGGGCTCTTGGAGTCTTGTGCCCATCGGATTTTCTGGGATCGGGTCAGTTTTCGTGTTCGTTGGTGTGATTTCAGGTCAGTATCTTCCGATTTACGGTTGTCATCATTGATGATGGTTGATGCTCTAGGGCGCTGGTCCTGTGAGGCCATAGCACGACGGTCTTTCATCTGTGTACTACAAACAAGCTCTAGTACGACAAGTTCTGCCCCGCTCTGGTGATAGAGGGGCGAGGATGGAGGTGCGCCTTCGGCTCGCGCTGGTGTCTACCATCGTTGCTAGATAGTCCAAAGATTTATTTGTAATTTGTAGCTTGTACCAGTGTTGATAATTATTAATATATTGCCGAATTTATAAAAAAAAATAAGACAGCGTAGAAAAAGAAGGTAAATATGAACTATTAGCAGATTGGTTTCACGTGAAGGAGAGCAGATCCGGACATGGTTGCCTGTGTTGCTTTTCCTCTTTACTTGATCCCTTGAGCTGCTGCTGCTCGGCGATTTGGCGCACGGTGGTACCGATTCGAATATTCAGTAGCTAGACAAAAACAATCTCGGACACAGCCGCACGAACAGATCGGAACAAACTGCATAAATTCAAGCCAACAAATCTTTGTTTCATATCATAATCTGATTACAACTTCACTCGGCATACCGAGGACTCTCTTAGTCTTGAAGCTTCACCCACACATGCACACACAAGCCTTCACTAACCCGTGCCACTCGTCGGAAACTACAGCTTGAACTCAAGAAGATACCAATGCCTAAGAATCCAAGTCAGCCACGAATAATTTTACAGAGCAACCAGTACGTAGTCTCCAAAACCTTAGGCAGCTCACACTATTACGCGTGCATCAACAAGTTCAATTCTATTCCTTGCCTGCTACAAGCTGGGTAGCAAACGGGTATTTTGCTTCTTCTTTTTTTTTGCATCGAGCGCTTTTCCGTCTCGTGCTTCAGCAGATGAGTTTTTTTCCCATCACTTTTACTTTTTTTTTATTCAAAATGCCCTTTATTTACTTAAACCCTTAGCTTAGGACCAGACACGGACATAGTGGTAACTATGTTATGCACGTCCTACAAGGTTTCGCTGCCTGGTTGGAGACTTTGCTAGAGCTCTGGTAAAATTACTAATAGCTGACACAGACTCTAAGAACACTAGCATGATCTTTAAGTTTAGTAGCCGCAGAACTTAGAGAGACCAAGGTTAAAGAAAACTAAGACGTGCATGGTTTAGGAAACTTAAAGACTGAGAAGGAATACTAACACTGTAGTCGATCTTGGTCGGGTTGTAGCCTTGTAGGAGCCGATCTTCATCATCCCTTCATGCCCGGCCGTCGGAACCGCGGGTGCACGACACCGTGACGGTCGTCCTCAAGCTTGAGCCAAACCTCTTCCGGCAGTACGTCTGTCCAGACGTTGGAGCACCGATACGCCTCATGGCACAAGGCATCCGCCGCCTGATTGCCCTCTCGGTACACATGCTGCACCTCGCTCCACGTCTTGGAACCAAGAAAGAAGCTCGACGATGTGATTGTACATCTCCCAGGGAATCCTTGTGTGCTCCGACTAGCCACGAAGCAGCCGGACCAGTGTGAGGTCGTCGCCCTCGACGATCAGCCGATTGCATCCATTTTGAAGTGCAAGGTCAAGCCCGCGGATGAGTGCCCGCGCCTCGACCTCGCCCACCCCTGCGTGCGGCGTCGTCTCGCCGAATGCTAGCATGGTGCTACCGTAGCAGTCCCGGATTACTCCTCCGATGCTCGCCCTTCCAGAGCCGTCGTGGTGCACCGAGCCATCAAAATTTAACTTGTAGAACCCTGGACGAGGGGGTCTCCACTGCACGAAAGCGACAATGGCGGGTTGAGCGGGCTGGTGGAAGGTGGCGCTGGTGGCCGGTGGTAGCGACGCAGCGAGCATCTCCATTTCTGGGCGGCGAAGGGTAGGAGAGTACGTAGGAGGAAGAAGAGGAGGAGAGGGAGGGCGGCGAAGGGAAAGACGCATGGATACATGCAGAGACTAGCTATATAGATCGGTCTCGCTGCCGAAACGGGGCCGGATACGAGTTTGTTAGGGGAAAGACGCTGTACAGCATGCAGACGTACTGCTGGAACTGGGTCGTGTCCGACTGCGTTTTTGAGCTGTGGACATGCAGACTAGATCGGCCTCGCCTGCAGAAACTGGGTCGGACAAGAGTTAGTTAGGGAAAAAACTCTTAGCTTGAGAATCACGCGCGACCGGAAAACGATTTTTTTGGGGTGTATCCTGTTTACAGGGCGTGCCCAGAAAAGTTAGCGACCTGATCGATTTGGCTAGATTAGCTAACACACGCGAATACGAAGATGCTAGTAGAATCGATTGGTTGTTACGTGTGTTTTTAGGGCATCTCCAACGGGGCGATAAAACAGACGTTGAGCGACCGTTTGCATTTGCTCGGGCAGAAAATGCGTCTGGAATATGCTCCAGCAGGGCAACGCATAGTGATTCGTCCGCAGCGATGGAAACCGGGCGCATATTTGTGCCTGGAATGCGTCGCGGCGGATGCTGCACGGACGCTTCAAATGATCGCTCGCTTCTCCATCGGGCCCGCCTGGCAGCGAGACTGTATCGAGAGCATCGCCTCCGCTGTCAGCACTTCCGCGTCTGCGCCGCAGCCTTCGCCATCAATATCGTGGCTTCCTCTTCTGGGCGCGCACTGGTGCGCGGCTGGCCTTAAAAGTCAACTGGCATTGTTCCTGCCATCGCCCACACCTCCACTCCCATCACCGCCGTCGCGCACTGCTGCAGCACCATGGGGAAGAAGAAGAACGACTTCGAGGCGTCCGACAGCGGCACCATGAAGGCGGAGCGGCCGCACAAGGTGCCGCTGCCCGTCCACGTGGCGCGGATGGTGCGACGGCTAGGGGGGGGGGGGGGACGTACACATACCTGGCGGCTGAGCTACCTCCGGGTGCCCGTCCCGCCCGTGCCTGCGCGCGAGCCATATAGGAGCGCCGAAATCCGGCGCAGGAGGCGGTACCTACCGCCGGACCTCCGCACCGATCCCGCCTACGCCATCGACTCCGACAACTGGCGCACCTATCGTGAGTCCGAGAAGGATCCGAGGAGGAGGGCGGTCTTCCTGAGCGACAGGGACTTACCCTTTGACCGTCCACCGGCGCCTCGTCGTCGAACACGGTAGGCGCCGGCGCCTGCACAAGACGACGACGACGACGGCGGCGGCGGCGGCGATGATGACGATGAGGAAGACAGCGAGGCGCTGGCATACCACAACGAGGAGGCCAAGGACGACAGCGACGACTACGTCGCGTGCATTTTCAAGGAATGGCAGTTGACCATGGCGGAGGGCCGGAAGTTTGAGTACCCGGACAACATGACGAACAACGAGATCGTGAGGCACGGCGTCCTCGTCTCGGAGGTGGACCGACCGGTGCAGCCGCCGCTGCCCCGGTACGCCACCGACATCATGCCGCCGGGCCTCACGGAGGAAGAGGCCCTACGACTGGCGCTCCAGGACTCGGCCACGCCACAGGTTCAACCGCCGCCTCCACCCCCGCCGTACAACCCGTAGGGGCCTCCACCTCCACCACCGGCGTGGGATGCTCCACCTCCTCCGCCGGAGTGGGCTGCTCCACCTCCACCACCGGCCTAGGTTGCTCCACCCCACACACCACCACCGGCCTGGGCTGCTCCACCTCCACCACCGTTGGTGGCACCGGTGTATGTTCTGCCGCTTCCCAACTGGATGTGGGTGGTACCGGAGCTCGTCGTGATCGACAGCGACGACGAGAACCAGTAGGCGCATGCATTCTTAGGGTTTTTATTTCCCTTTCTTTTACTATGTAAATTATGTTTTCATGTTATAAAAATGCAAAATCGAAAGAAAAAATGCGTCGTGCCGCTGGATCCACCCCCGACACAAACGGACATGTGGTCGATTTCGACCATTTAGGCCGATGCAAACGGACGCGCCCGAATATTTTCAGCGTCCGAAATGCGTCGCCCCGTTGGAGATGCCCTTACCCTATTTCGCAGGGTTACAGTGCATACATAGCCATTAATAGCACCAAACCTAGCTGCTCAACTCTTGATCGGGAACATATCGCATCAGGATCCATCGATCCGGTTTAGTCGATCGCTTGGCGATTATTAGGGCTCGGCCAGTCTACCTCTAACTATAGAGACGGTGGTCGCTATCACGCCTGAGCACCGCCATATATAGTTCGTTGAAAGATCATGCCAGTACTCTGCTCTCAGTATGCAGTTCGTCGTCAGGGAGTCCACGTGCATGAGGCCATGCCAACTGATACCGACGCACCACGAGTACGTACCATAGTCATTTTTGTAGCTGGATTTTTCATTTTATGCACTCCATCTCACCAAAAATATACATCCAGATATTGATAAAATTGAGATATTTTTTGTGGGACGGAGGAAGACATCAAGAGCTAGGATCTGGGGCCACATAGAATTCAGCAGATTGCCCTCTTTGTGGCGCTCTGTGAATGCTATATGTGTTGCCCACCTTATTTCCCCCTCTGGATCGCTATCTTCCACCGCCGTGCGACCTACGTGAGCAAGAGCAAGCGGATGCTGAGACGTGGCAGAGTACACGAAGGCACTGGGCAAGATCACCATTGCGACCTTCACATCTTTCGATGTGGAGAAGCAGTTGTTTTCGCCTGACAACCCTAGGCCCACGGTAAGTGATAGCACTTTTGCATTCAATCAATCGCCTATTCCAGGTTCTCACTCGGATATAGTTGTGTTTTGAAGACATGGCGCAAGGTGGAGAATGCACTTCCCCCACTCGATGGGGAGGAGCCGAAGGACCTAAATGGTGGAGAATGCACTTCCCTTCAAAAGTCATGGGCCCAACGTCGGGGCGAATACCATGAAAACATCCATCCATGGTTTGTTGCTAGCCAACGGGAGCCTCCAACGGGTCTATGTGCTCACCAACCAACGGAAGTTCCAACAACATAGAAAACCCCAACGAAAATGAAATGTGTGGGTCTTCCTCATCCATCATAGTCTACATATGCTCTCTTCTTCGTCGCTCTCAACCTCGCCACTGCCATCATGTCCACCTCCTACATGACTACTCTGTCCTCATTGGAAATTTTTGCCTCCAGCATCAGAAATTTGATTGCTCTGGCCTGTACGGAACTCAACCTCGCCTTCGTGGGAAGTGACCTCCTTCGCCATGGGAAGCATTAAGACGATGGGGTGAGTTCCCATGTACTCGCACGCTTCTAACCAGTGCACCCAATAAGAGGTCCGCTCAAACCAGTGCACCCACTAAGAGGTCCGCTCAATCGGTTTCAACTGCCATAATATTTTTGCACTGGAGTTGCTCCACAAAGCATGCACACTCATAGTGTATGTTTTGGGATTAAGCACGGAATTTACGATCAACCACTCCTTCAACTGACAAACGCGTCATGTTTTTGTGTGAACAAATTCAACTCTTAGTACTGAAACTCGCTCAGATCATCTCCAATCGGAGTTGTTTGCATAGTGCCATGACTCGTAGTAAACAATAAATTTCACTAAATCAGACTAGTCAAAAAAAGAGCACCGACCTCCTAAATAAATAAAACTATAAACAGCGGCCAACTAAATAAACATTTAATACTGAGCCAACTAAATAAATATTTTTAACTGGCAACCTAAATCAGTACCTAATCCAATGAGACAACATACACAGTTGCATGGCTATACCATCTTTAAACACAAGCCTACCAACATACAATTAGTGAGGATTAGGGTTTACCCTTGAAGCGTGTGAAACAACTCGGTTAGCAGCCAAGCTTCAGGACAGCTCCACCATGCACCACCACCACCAGCATCTCCACCAAAACGCTCCAACAACTAACCCATCTATATATTAGGTGTTTCTAGTGCATTTGATGGTGAAATAGCAAGAAAACGGACAGCAAATCTCTGTTAAATGCGATAAAATAGCAGCAAAGTTGAGTGGAAAACAAGAGAGAGCTAAGAGAAAACGAGGAGGAAGGAGGCAAGGGCGTCGGTAGGTCGTCCACCCGATTTAAAGTGGCTGGCCACTACTCGGGGAAGAGTACCCCGATAGGCCGCCTCGGGAATCTGTTGCCCAACTGCCCTGTCGCTGGCCAGGCCGACAGTTGCAACGCGCCTTTTCGGGGTGACAGTTCCCGACAACACTCGGAGAACAGCAACTCGACAGGTGCTCTCCATGGCGTGAGGTCGTCCTCGGAATCGCGGCATATCGGGTTACCCTTCCCCAATTAATCAACGGTGTATTATTTGTGCAATTTACCGAAAACATTATTTTTGAAAACAAAGAAAATATTGTATTATTAAAAATATTTTGAGACAAAGTTATGTCGGGACACAACATATAACATAACCAATGTTCATGAATTGTTTCACATTTTTTGAAAATTCAGAAACGCAACATCTAATAGAGTAATAATGAGGTGCAAGCATAACTGGTTGCAGAATATTCACTCTCGGGTATCACGAGAACATGATCTATCAAGAAAGAACTACCTCCCCTTCCACTATATAAAACTGCTTATATTATTAGTTTCAAAAAAAACTGCTTATATTATTAAACTGAGTGATAGTAGTTAGTGCAAACACATGAATTGTATCAAAGAGTGTTTGATATTACCATAAAAGAAAATAACTGTAACACGAATAAAAGCGGATGTAGATTTTCTAAAAAAAAATCAAAGGATTTAAATCCTACAAATCAAATGGCATACATAGAAAAAACTCATACGGATCAAAATCTTCCAAAAAACCTACAAATCTTTTTAATCAAAGGAGCTCTAATCCTGCGCCTTCTCCAAATCCTGCGTTTTTCATAATCCCGAGTTTCAGGACTACTCTTCGCATGGCAAATCAATAAACTGCAATTGATGTCATCCAAGTTCATTAGTTGCAGTCCATGGTCACAGTGGGCAACATTTCATCCACTGATTAGAAATGCAATTAATATTCGATGTTTGACAATGCTACTTCTGTTCTTGAAAATACAAAATAGTTACCCCCAGTCCTCAAAGTTACCCCAGCCCCCCCACACACGGAAGAAACAGGTTCTTAAAGACGTGGAGCGCCACGCTTATCCATTAGACGTTATCAACTGATGCAGCTAAGCTCCTCTTAACACCATGTTCAAGCAAAAGAGTGCACACGGAGATACTTAAGCTTCAGTCACCTTCCCGTTCTCCTATCCTTTTCCCGGTCTCTGCTCCTATCGTAGTGATCATCCTTCCCTCGGCTTGAACTTTTTTCACGTGCCCTGTCCCTCCCAACATCACTGACATGCAGTCTTCCTCTATTGCGAGTGTACTCTCGATCTCTATCCACAGACGACTTCTTTGAAGGACTATGGCTCCTAGTTGGGCTGTGAGGCCGCTTCCTGGAAGAACCACGTGCATCATTGGTCCTTTCTTTCCGCTCGAGTGATATTCTCTCTGGAAAACATAATAATGGTTCTTATAAGATACACCATAAAGCTACAGAATGGCTCATTATTGTTGTTAGCACATGAATTGTTAAAGCAAAGCTACAAAATAAGTATCAAAGATGAATGTGCCGAAGAAACAGCAGTGCAGCTATCAAATGAACAGGGTATTCTCTTCCTGCCTTCTTACATACCAGAAGATCGCCTGTTGTTTGCACCATCTATTGAAGAAGACAAACCATATTCAGACTGAAGACGCCTACGGTGGCTAGCAACCTTCACCTCAATCTCCTCCATATTCTGCAAACCCTTCTCCTCAAGAGATTCACGGTACTGCATTACAGCAATCTCAACCTGCCTCAGCTTCTGCCTGCAGATCAAAAGGTGTTATGACTATAGGTACAGAGAATAAGAAACACACAACATAACGGCTACATGCTTAAACATTCAGGGGGTACCTATGCTCTTCATCAACAATTGTATCTGGATGATGAATTAAGTGATCTGTACTGATTTCTGTTGTGTCAGCTTTCCCGGAATCACCAGCATTATCACTTCCAGATGAATAGCTTAATCCCAATCCCTGGCCGTCCTTTCTATCATCATAGTCGTCACTATCGTCTTCTCGGTTCCATTTAGAAGCTGGCAAGATGGGATCAGCTTTCTGCTTCTTACTTGGAACTTGTTCAGGTTCAGCAGATGCACTATCTCTAGAGAGTCTTTGTCCTGTTTCCATACCATGACGAGAGAGCCCCAGCATGTCTGAGTCAGCCTTACCAGTACCTTCTCCAAGTTTCAAAACACTATGAGTATTCAAACCAATATCCTCTCTTCCAGTTCTGTGAGGGTCTCCTTGTACATGTTTCATGTGACCGTCCCTCTGATATACTTGCTCCTTCTCAGCCTCCTCCAAGCTAAGCAGCCTGGCAACCATCATCTCTTTACCACCACATAGTGAGAGGCCATTATGTCTACAACGACGTTCCAGTTCAGCAAATGGAAGCCCTAACAGCTCCTTCATCGCCGCTGCCTTTCCTGTCGCCAGGGCACCATCTTCATCAAACCTAAATCCGTTCTTATCATCCCATGGGTTAGTTTTCTTTTCGATTTCAGGTGCATCACCACATAGAGAGTGAAACAAGGTGACCCCAGAGTTGCCTGATCTAAGAAAGGTAGCTTTCAGCCCATTCAGATATGCATCAGAAAACAGGAACCAGTCAGCCCATACTTGTAGAACTTTCAACACCCTCTCCTGCAGAAAAGCAATATAACAAGGCATTACTTAAGAACATCAAAGAAAAAGAGTGAAACTCTACTACTCAATAAATATAGCGACAATTACCTTCAGAGCTTCAGCAGTGATCCTTCCTGTGATACTGCGATACAAGTCATTGAAGCTCTCAATGACATCAGGTATAGCAGCCTCAAACTTAGTTCGAAATGCAGAGGCATTCTTCACTGGAGCACTACTATTATGAAGGATGTCAGATACTAGCATAAGCCGTGCAACCTTGGTTGGGATAGGTGTCTCCTTGAGTGTCAAAGATTCTGCAAGAACCTCAACAATCTATGCAAGACACAGAATCAATGTGTTTTCATGCAATGTGAACTAAAATATATACTTAAAGTATACAACAATATAAAGTAGGCCTACGAAGTATAGTTCACGACAAACAAATGGCAACCAAATAGGCAATATAACATGTACAGTTATATAAACGAGCAGATGGTCCTGTAGGCAACAATACATGTAGTCAAAATATACCACTCTATATGTTGCATTGTTTAATTCACGTTGGGTCTCAGAAAAAGCATATGTTTCAAACAACAGTTCATGCAAAGTATAACCGCTGAATCCCTTAGGTCCACGACTTCAAGGTTAACGCATAATGATCAAGGTATTAATGTATCTCATGGTGGGCACATATCATAGAATTTCCATGTGTAACATTTGAGAAAGGAAAATAACAGGACGCAAAATCATATTCTTAAGTTGAAGACATAAGGCAAAAAGATGAATAGAAACTTTAACTGATTAGGTCAAATGTACAAGGTGGCATTACCTCTCCAGCAGCATCAGCATTATCCAATGCAAATCCCATAGCTGCCTTTATCTGAGTTCTCTCCAATGTCAATGCACGTAGCATGTCCTCAAATTCATCACGCTGTGTATCAGTCAATGTACGCTCCACCTCAACACGCTGGAGAATGAAACATAAATTAATATAGTAAATTGTAATGGACAGAAGCAGTTGCACCATCTTTAAAAAGACCAAGTTACAAAGCATCTGTCAAGGTCCAACAAAACCTTACCCTGCTTCTACCAGCTGCAAAAGTAGATTCCTTTTCACGATCAGGGCTTCTGGTGGATGGCAAAGTAGGTGGAACCCATCTAAAATAAAACATTTAATGCAAAACTGTCACCAGAGTCAATAAGCACAAGAACAATACATATTTGAATATCATTGCGCTTTATTACCTTCCACTTCCTGTAATCATGATAAACGGTTCTGTTCGCCATCGTTGTAAAGTATCGCCCTGCATTCCAATATCATAAGCATAAATATTAGCATCATATCGGTACAGTGATCCCCATAGCTAGCTCATTCAAGCGGTTTTGCATATATGAAATATAACATTACTAGAATGCCAAATTGAGAACAAGGTGAACAGAATACTCAGAACCTTAAAGGGCAAAAATTTCATCGAACTAATGAATTATTCATTTTGATAAATTACTAGCCTCTCTCTGTGCAAAACATACACTTGTAATGTCAAGGTGATAAAGAAAATAATATGTATCTCTATTGCAACCAAAGATAGCACATAATATGTATCTCTAACAGTATAATGTTCTACTGTTAGATCATAGGAGATAATGTTGAAAATGTAGCAGCACAAAATAAAACGCATACCTGGGCAAATGAGTATAACCGCCAAACATAGTATGTGTGTTCTTTTGATTTAAGGTCAAACAAGAAGCTAAATAATGATTTTCCTCGTCCTCTCTCCATTACAGCTTGTTCAAAAGCACATCCACCATCAAGTACATGCAGAGCCATCGTGTCAATCACATGCCGAAGATGTGAATCCTCTGGTGGAGCGACCATTATATCAGGAACATTTGGAGTAAGGACCTGTCAAATCAAATGGACCCACGAAGTAAAGTTAGATTAATGAAATTTGACTACACCTACAAAAACTTACATACCAACATCCTTACCAATGCAAAACTTCCTGGATAATACCTAGGCTTACGAGATACTAAAGAACATAGGTGGTACCTTAATACAAGACAGTGTTGTTCAATAAGGTTTTAAAATCCATATCCGGCAAAAAGACCAAAGCAGCACCAGTTCTCAATCAGTTACTGGGGGTACCAGTTTCTCTCATAAAGTTCCAATGTGTACAGGATAGGACACAAATTTTGTATTTAACCAAGGCCTTACTATTCAACAATTCAGAAATTCACATTTTCCGGACCGGGATATTTATAATTATCATCCAGGTGGTGTACATATGTTAAAGGACTACAAATAGCCGTGAAAAATTGACAACTGAGGACAGATAAAAATATTCCATAAATTAATTTGTATGTGCAACAAGGAAACTGTGAATTTTCTCTTCATCCAAGCACTTAATATTTTCTGAAAAGGGAACTTCAATAATTCGCGAATAGTGGAAAACATGGGAAATTGCAATGATATATTGCTTTTATTATTATGATGACATGAACAGTAAAATCACTATGCAACAAGAGAACAAATGCATATGCAAAAAAGTCACCAACCAGCTCTGAAGTCTGTGGTGTAACAGATGCAACAGGTGGACCTCCGGGACCAGATATGATGACAGTACTACCCTGCACAACATAGAAAAAATAATGATAATCAAGGACAACTCACAGGAGAACACCAAAAACATGTCATCTACTTAGACCTTCTAGACAAATTATAAGAGTTAGCTGCACACAGAAACTTTGGAATGGAAGAAGCAACCTCCTTGCTTCTGATTGCCATATGTCCTGGAGGAGGAGCAGGCAGTGCTTGTGATGGAAGAGCAACAGATTTCCCCCACCCAATCTTCAGCTCATAGTCGTACACAACAACACCTGAGATAAATAATTTCAGTAAATTACAAGCAGGAGTGAAGTAGTATTTTAGAAGTACGAATAGGATACTATTTCAAGCTCCTATGGCTATAACATGATTGCCACTACATGGAATAGAAATGCACAATAACCTTGCATTTCATCCTTGGCTGCCTGTCCTTCTGCTCTATTCATGAATGCAACAAATCCACAATGTCTTTGCCTTTTGCGTTCTTCTTCTGTTCGAGGCCACATGATCTTGACGCTCGCAATAGGTCCAAACCGACCAAATGTCCTCAAAAGAAAATTCTCATCCACCTAACACCATATGGTACATATTGCACGGTTAAGCTAGATGCTTATACACAAGTTATGTCTAGACAGAAAAAGAACAGCAGAGAAAATCAACCTTAGGGGAGAGATTGCCAACATATAAGTTTGTGGTTTGCGGATCCCCGTCATCAAATGAACCTGGTAACCTCCCAGTGGGATCAAATTCATCTGGTAATTCATCAAACCGGCTAGGGTGCTGTCGGTTAAAGTTTCAAGCATCAGTATGTCATATACAAACACAGACTACAAGAATTTTGACAAAGATGAGAAGCGATCATAAACTTATTCTATCAGCTGGAAACCTGTTAAAAACAGTTTCTCGAAGTTGACAGACAGGATAGATTTTCTACATTCTACTCTCACTGTTCCCTTTTATAAGACATTTCAGCAAACCAATTAAGCCTTCCAAAACATCTTATAAAAGGGAACAGAGGAAGTAGTCAACTAAAAAGTATATTTCAGCACACTGAATATAACGATATAATCAAAAATATCATCTGATTTATTTCATATTATGTCTGGTGGAAAGAACCGAACATATACTAACCACGGAGGCTTCACCGTGACGGCTGCCACGTTCTTGATTACGCTTTTCTCGAAGCTCTTTCTCCAACCTGAGTTCCTCCATGACAGTATCTATTGCCCGTGGCTTCCCTTTTTCCTTTTCCTTAGGCCGCACATCTTCCTTCTGCATGTCAAGGTAATGATTAACCAAAGAACCACACTGAAAACTGAGGAAATCAAATAGCAAAAGCATCCCAACCTTTTTCTCTGGCTCTCTCCCAAATGTTGGTGGCAAAAAAGATGGAACATACCTGGATAAAAATATGCTATGTATAAGATATGTTATGCTGGTAAGTTATATTATGCTGACTATCATTTTGTACACCTAGATATCATGGGGTTACAGGTAACAACAGCAACAAATGGATGCAAGCAATGAAACGAACACCTAATTCACTCTCTACAGGAATATTTTGGATCTTCTTAACAAACTAATGAAACTTTTACCTTCCTCTATTCGGTGTCTCTTTTGTATACAAACACGCAGTTTATTAATTTTCCCATAAGTTTGAAACCATTCTACTTTATAGAAGAAGTCCAGTTAATATTAAATCTTATACAATCAGGCCACTGCCTTCAACGATTTACCGATTTAGTGGAAACCATGGAATATTTGTAAATTATTCTAGCACGAGTACATAAGAGGAGAAAAATCAAATGAGTGAAACTCCAATCTGCACTGTGGTTCAAAAAATAACTAAGTTTCCACTTTTGAATAAATAATAAATGTCTGAAAGTATCTTTTCTGAGCCAAGCAAAATCATATCAGAATTAGTAAATAGCTAAACATTCACTGCAAATGACAAATTTTCACAACACAGTAACCAGAAGCTGGGCCTGATTATAGATTGTCCTTGTTAACTTAATTGGTTGGTTTTCGCAAACTACGAGACTTCCTTCGCGATGCAGCCAACGTAAAGAGCATTCACAATAAGCCGAAAATGGTCCAGCATTATGAAAAAAAAATACCACCTCGTACAAAACACAGTCAATCTTATATCATTATATGTAAATCATGACCTAAACATGCAGAACATTCAAGTATGCTGATCATTGCATAAGATATGCAAATAATAGTTTTATTGGAAGTGAAAATTGTGTCAGAAACTAAGATTCATTTGATTTATAATTAGCTGATAAAGGGTCAGAGTAGCAGTAGACTCAAAGCATAAATGATAACAAAAAACAGAACTCTATGCGCGCACTAGTTGATCCCAACCCTTCAGCATCAGATGTTTAAAATAGAATTTAGAAGTCCATTCAAGATTCTATAAATTCAGTCAGCGCAATTGACATTTGAAACTACTTCTACGAAGGATTGATGCATCTGGTGGTTACAGATTTACACCAAATACCACATTTTCTGTCAATGTATTAGTATTATTCATACATGTTTTCCAAATTTACATCTATCTCGATCAATGGTTTTTTGATAGAAACAACATGGATACCCTCTCCGTGATGCATGATTCAACAAAGTCATGACCACATTACCGGTGTACTACATAAAAGGAAAACCTAAGTTCCATAACATCAATACATTATCATGACCTTGAGCAGTAAGTCAGCGACAACAAGTTTGCTCTGTCAAGAAAGCTCGACTATTTGTCAGAACTACAGCATAAATACAAGTGCCCTATTAAGTCATGAAACGAGATGTCATAAGGCCAGATGAGACTGTTTTCTTCTTCAGACCACTCATAGTTTGAAAGCATTCAGCACTGGGCAACAAACCGAAAAGGTAAATGGACGAATAATTCATGGATCATAATGATGGCATATAGCAAATGATGATGCGTTTAAAAAGCTCTCGTAAATGATCTCGGAGTTCTTAGTTCTGGTTATGTTGGCACGTGACTGTCTAAAGATGTAGCTGTGGTGCCACAGGATACCATCTTCCAGAAATCAAATACTTTTTTCCTTTACCTACTGCCCTTCTTTGTAACAGACTCCCTATCTTTGGACTTTCCACCTGTCATTGCCGAATGAGTAAAAAGGACAGCCTCTTGATTAATTGGAGCAATAAAAGAAACAATGCGTATATCCATCATGATTAATATTGAAACTACAGACTGGAAGGCAAGCATGGCAAAGTTTAGAAGAAGAAGAAAAAACGAAACCCCTATGACTAACCTTGAGAATCAGCTCTCAGCTTGGCATTGGGATCAATCACACCCCCTCGGACAAACTTCGAGGCAGATGTGCTTTCACCCTCAAATGACTGGGCAAACTCCAAATACACGCGTGCCGCTTCATCTTCCTCCCTCTTCACGTACCAAAGCAGTTAATTTCAGATAGGAACGATACATAAGTGCAGAAGAACCAAAGTATCTCAGGAAAAGGTTAAAAGGGATCCAAGTCGCTGACCTTCCTCCTCGCCTCCTCTTTCTCCTTATGCCGATTGAACGGAACCTTCTTCGAACTCATCTGGGCACTCGCCTGCAAGCAGTGAAGCATCACCAGAGCATCAGAAATGCGCGTAATGTTCCTACCGCCCTATGTCACATAGAGATCAAATCTACACAAGCACACAGGAACACGCGCATGGAAACGCATAAACATGGGAACTAAAGTTCAGTGCAGACACTCTGGATGCCAAGAGCGACGGTTATCAGATATAGCTGGGAAAGGACGGTTCCCAGATAAACCAGTGTGAAGGCACTAAACGCACAGACCCGCCGCTCGTACGCATATGTAGGCACGCGCAGTGCAACCTACCAGCGCCAGGCGCAAACCCTAACTCTCGGGTCAATCCCAACTTCTTTGAGCGGGGAAACAAGCTGCTACTAGTACAAACCGGGCCGAATCCACGGGGTAACTGGATGGATTCGCGCATCTCAGGGAATAACAAGGGCGCGCAGTTGGTTGCTCGCAGCGACGAACAAAGCGGTCCTAGACCTATCCCAGCGAAATAAGTTAGGGCATCCGTACCACAGAGGGAGGGAAGGAAGGGGTCGGCCTGGGTGGATCTCTCCTGTCCACGCTAGGATAGCAGCGGTGGCGCGGCTTCGCTGGAGAGGAATCTCGGGCGCTTTTTCTAGAGCGCCGGCGACGAGAGGGTTCGGCGGCCGCCGGAATCTGTAGTCGGCCACAACAGTGGAAGAGGGGGAAGGGCAGGGACGGGGACTGCAAGTCACCACGTACCTGGCCCCTTGCATCCAACATTCATTGTTCATCCAACGGTTCAAACAAAGCTGACCAAAACTGAATGGAACATCATCCACTGCTTCTACTCTCTAGCTTCAGACTTGAACGATTGATAGATGCACAACAAAATCGCATCAGGCAGCAGCAGCTAGGGGGTAAGTCTGCTCAAAAAAATTCGATAAAAGAAATACATATTAGAAGATACCAATTATATCCAGTCTATGCAACAACGCACCGTTCTAATGGTAATACGGATGGGCTTCCCTAGCAAGCGATCGCTCGCTGGATCCCTCCCGAGCGGTCACTTTTCGACAAAGTCAACCTTTCCGAAAATAGCAAATCTGTTTGGTTAAGCGGGCGGGCGCGCTGGTAAAAATAACCGCGACAGCAGGAATCGAACCTCCAACATCCAGCTGGAGCGCGCGCACCGTAGCCGAGAGTATGCCAGCTGAGCTAGTAGTACTTCGTGCTAAAGGAAAGAGACGCACTTATTTTGTACTATCAAATTCTACACGGTAGAGGTACAAAAAGGAAATTTGTCTGTACACTAAGACCAGCAAAAATACCGGACGAATAGTAGACCTCGAGCCTCCTAGTCCGGTTCTTAAACTACACTATTTAGTGAAATTTTTAGCTCATAATCTATCAACACTCTGCCCGTTATCTATAAATTATCAACCCTCTACCCCATTATTTATGAATGGTATGGGCGAGAATTTACCGACCCAAAAAGCCACATTTTAAATATTTTGGTAACAGTTTTAGCTCATAATTTATCAACCTCTCTGCCCATTATTTATCAACGGTAAATGTGAAAAGTTATCAACCCAAAAAGCTAACTTTATTTAGAATATTTTTGGAAACATTATTAGCTCACAAATTATCGAGCCCTTCGCCCGTTATTTATCAATGCTAAATGTCATAAGTTATCTATCCGAAAGCTAATTTTATTTAGAATTGGGAATATTTTTAGGTCATAATTTATGAACCTCTCTACTTATTATTTATCAACGGTAAATGTGAAAAGTTATCGACCCAAAAGATAATTTTATTTTAAATATTTTTGGGAACATTATAAGCTTACAAATTATCAGCCCCTCCGACCGTTATTTATCAATGGTAAATGTGAAAAGTTGTCGACCCGAAAACCTAATTTTATTTAGAATATTTGAAGACATATTTAGCTTACAGTTTATCAAACCCTCTGTTAGTTATTTATCAGCGGTAAATATAAAAATTTATCGACCCGAAAAGCTAATTATATTTAGAATATATTTTAATTCTCAAAGTTTATCAACCCTTATGCCCGTTACTTATCAACGGTAAATGTAAAAAGTTATCAACCCGAAAACCTAAATTTTAATTAGAATATTTTGTCGACTTTCTTAGCTCAAAATTTATCAACCCTCTACCTGTTATTTATCAACGGTAAATTAAAAAATATCAACCCAAAAAGCTAATTTCATTTAGAATATTTTAGCGATTTTTTGGCTCAGAATTTATCAACACATATGCCCGTTATTTATCAATGGTAAATGTGAATGTTTATCGACCCAAAAATCTAAATTTCATTTAGAATATTTTCTTGACTTTTTTAGCTCAAAATTTATAAACCCGATGTTCGTTATTTCATCAAAACATGAGAAATGTTGATAAAGAAGGTACTTCATTTGAGTTGCAAGTGGTAGTTCATTTGAGTTGCAAGTGATTTTCCCACCCATTATTCCCCACCTAAAAAACCACTAACCCGAAAAAGGGAATAACAAAACTTGGTCCAAAGAAACATGACTTGGCGTAGTAAATTTGAAAAAAAAGGGAATTGATAAAAGGGAATTATAAAAAGTCCAACAAATATATATATTTCAGTACCAAAATATAGGATTACTAAAAATAAAGATAATTGTAGAAAAGGGAATTGTAAAAAGGGAATAGAAAATGAAAATTGTCAAAAAGGAAACTAAAATCGGCTAGGGATAATAAAAAAGTTAAACGACCAAATTTGGTCCGCAGAAATTAAAAGCACCAGATTTGCGGGGAGCTCACGAATTAAATGCACATATTAACATATTAACAAAAATGAAAATTGTCAAAAAGGAAACTAAATCCGCGGGATTAACGTGACCAGAAATAAAATTAACGGCTCGGAATTTGCACTATAATAAATAGACGGAATTAAATGGGCGGGATTAACGCTACTACTACTACCAGAATAGAACTAACGGCTCGTGACGAATTAATTGCACGGAATTAAATGCGCGAAAATTGCGGAAAACGACAAAAAACACGGAAACGGAATTGACTCGGTACAGCGAGCGCTCCCGCGCAAAGGAACTAACCACTCGAGCGACCGAACGCGGTAAAGGGAAATCGAATACGGATGCACATAGCTAAAAAAGAGAAAAAAAGAAAAAGAGCCACACCACAGCATTCTAGCCCTAAGATAAGGCAATTGACAATTCCTATTTCATGTTCATTTGCAAAGATCGATTTTGTGGAGGATCGTGCATATGGCTTTCATTATTTTCAAACTAGTATTATTTAGAATATATTTTGGAACCGGTTAAATGGGTGTGCTTTACTTTGGGTTATATGCCATGTGAAAAATGATTTCATCTCTAAAAAAATGAAAAAAAAACTCATGGTGGTCCAATCTCTATACATTATTGCCATGCATTTTGAGTGCAGCCTCATGGCAACGGTTGCACGGGATATATACAACCGGTGCGGTTGTCGGTTCGATGGAACATTAACATGTTGATACAAAGGCCATGCATGTTATTTCATATTTTTCGTTTCCTAATTCATGTATTAGCATTATGCGATCCAAGACTTATAAGAGTTGTTAAACAAATTCCAATAATGTAATAAAAGGACGCATGCATACCATTTTTATGTAGAATCTGGGGCTTCCCCTTTTCCAAAAAAAGATCATGTTGTCTTTGTCAAACTCGATCAAAGTATTTTCCAGCACAAGGTGACTACAACCGTTTCGATTTTCCTCCAACCAATGTAAGGATGACAGAAAGTTCACGGCGATGGAGATTGTGAAGTCGAGATCGAGCCAGGTGCAGCCTGTCGACCGAGCGAAGTTACGTATACGTATTTGCTGTCTGTACTTCAGGTGTTGTCACGGTGGTGGTTGTATTGTTGTTGCTAGGTCTAGAAGGCTGTAGCGGGACTTTTTTTTAAATTTTCTTTACTCTTTTTTGGCTCTGTGCATCCATACTGTCATTAGGGTGGGGCGTTGTTGCAGAGGCTGTGTGTAATTGGTATCTTTTAATATTAATATATTCCTTTATCGAAGAAAAAAAATTCTCAGCTCGTGTTGGTAACTCGGCTGGGTATATACGTTGAAAAGTAGATCGTCCGACTTTTCTCTATAGTACATTGTAAGTTCGGCCAGTACAGCAAGCAAAACAAGTACATGTATAACAAACCATGGCTACCTCCTCGTCGGCGCTCATTCTCCTGCTGGTTGTGTCATTCGCCGCCAGCGCCAGCGCGACGTCCTTCAGCATCACCAACCAATCACCACGGGAAAAACAGGGGCTGCCGTGCAGCAAATCATTGCCGTGAGCCCACGCACGGCAAAAATTTCTTTGCCGTTCGCACCGAGCATAACTCACGGCAAAGAAAAGGCGCACAACAACATCTAAAGGGAGCGCACGGCAAAGAAATCACCACGACAATGGCCCAACACACCGCACTGCAAAGATTCGGTTCACGGCAAAGGCGTTGGGCTTTGCCGTGGCTCACCCTTTGCCGTGCACCCAGCTGGGATGCACGACAACACAGCCTTTGCCATGCGTTTTGCCTTTGCCGTGCGCCATATGACATTTCCTTTGTTTTTCTTTCTCTTTTATTTCATCTAATACTTATATTTATTTTTTTAATTAGTTTTACTTTTTGATGACTATTTATTAGTGCTACGTAAGATAATGTGTATATACCCATTGAGTAACAATGGAACTACTAAGGCTAAACCACAGCGATTTGGTGTTACCACCCGTCCGATCGGATCTCGAACGGAGCAGATTTTCTGGTCGTGCCACCGAGTATCGTTGGGCTCGTCTTCAGCACGGCCTTAACGCCTATCACGGCCAGCCACCTTTAAAGGGCTGCTACTCCACAGAACTACCTACGCAGCCTCCCGTTCACTGGGCCTCATGGTGTGGTCCATCTGCTTTAACGGCCCAGTCGCAAATAGACTTCATTCCCATCCCATGACGATTGAACTGCTAACAGGTTCGACACAGCGAGGAAACCCTATCGCTGGCCTCTCTTGCCCCCGTCTCGTGTCAGGTATCGCTCGTCCGCCGATCTCCTTCTCGATCTCCGACGGCTCGCAGCCTCTTTGCGGAAAAACAGGGTTGAAGAGGCGAGGGTATCCGGCGCTGGTGTGCCGCCCATACAGAGAAGGGTATCCGCGGGGACGGCGGCAAGCCCACGGCCGCCAGCGAGGGCACCTCGATCCGTCCGTCCCAGAGACTGGTGAGGGTTTTGTACTCAAACACGACGAAACTGACATGTTCATCTAAGATCTATGTCACATATATTCTATGTTTTTCTCTGATATTTGTTCCAAGTTTTCTCCTGTGGGTTGACGACGTCTACGATGGATGGGGCCTGGAGGTCCACTAGGTGATGAACTGATTAGCTTGATCCAGTTTCACGGTGAGAAGCCTCTCCAGATCCCAATCCTTCTTATAAGTTATACAAGTACAAGAACTATAACGATACAGGCTAGCAAATTGTCATGTGTGCATAATTTGTGCTCTCCGTACACATGACTCTATTACCCGTTTTTCTATTAACTTAGTATATATACAGTAAACGAATGAAACATTTGTGTACTGATTATCATTGTTTTTCTCAGCTCTTGTTGCCTGAAAGGGCAATGCACAAATGACATGTAAACGATTTCCACTGTATCCTTTTTTTTCAGGCGAGGTGTTGTTTTGCCTTTGTCTTATTCGAGGCAATCAACTGCACTTGAAAATCTTAATGTGTGGTGGTGTTTTATGAGGTAATTCTTCACAAGCCTTTGATTTGTGCAATTTGAAGTGTCAGCAACATGTATGTTTATTGAAATTTTCCATCAATCTCAATCGTCTTTTACAGAGATGTTGTGACACATGTGGCATTAAATCTCGGAAAGACATTATTATTGCAAGGTACTTTTATAACGTATTCTGTACATGTTATTTATGGGAAGTACACTTCATGTTAACTTTAGCAAACTACCTCTTTGTTGGCTCTGTTTTGTATGGTTTATTTTTTGAATCTTACCCAATTATGCTACCCGGACATTTCGAGGTAAAATTGTTTATAAATTCTCCGCGGCAGAGTTTATTCCCTCCATTTCGTAATTATGTGCAAAGAGGCCAACCCCTTCATATTGGGAAGTTGTATTTCTATTTGTACGGAGTAAAAGGTACGTTTAGTATTTCTTATTTTAACTCTTCTATTAATCAAGGTATCCACGAACTTTTATGTATATATTCCATTACTTGTTAGCTGCTTCTGAATATGTCCTCCTTAAATTCTGTATATGCTTGTTGTAAAAATAGAATCATCAACCCATTAGCTGCTTGCGAATAAGTGTTTTTTAATTGTAATTCAGAAGGTAATTTTTAAAATAGAATCATGAATATTGGAAAATGTTCGTTGTACATGTTTGTGCTGATGGAAAATGAATACGTGGTTTGTACATTTGAAGCCATGGAATGTTGTCAACGTCAAGAGGGTAAAGTGAGCTGAATTTTGATTTGCTATCTGCACATAATATAGCCTCTCTGAATCTCTATGACTGAGGTGTTTCCTCTTTTCCTCTAGACTCATTGAAGAAGCTCAGATGTAGCTGAAATATCAAAATACATACTGGTGCTTGAATTTATGCTAAAAATATTGACTCATTAAAGATCATGCTATTTTAGCAAATATATCAATTTAATATTTTTGACCTTGCTAGCTTGTTACTTATATCTATCAAATACTATATTGTTATCATTGATTTCACTTTTATTGGATTATATCACATTTAGTTGCAAGTTTATATTCCTAGCTAGCATGGGACCTTTTCATGCTGAGTGTGTCCATCGAGTTGACCCGTCAGAAATGTTAAGGCAGAGAACAACACTACACTATATTTAGAACAACCCCTTCCTTCAGCATGCCCTTTATTTTTGTTTCCGCATAAGTTGTGTCGTTCCAAACTGGTTTCTCGATGACAGATCAGTAAGTCACTAGCCTCCTCAATGATTTATGATACAATGAAGATTGTATAATTTTTTTTAGTGCTCCTGGAAACTGACATGCTTTCTAATACCAAAAGTGACATGTTCCACTAGATTTTTTCATATTATGTGACATGAATCGGTGTCAAACTACCATTTTTACCCCCTTTTCTTGTTTTATTGAAGTCCATTGAGAATCCTAATGTCATCTGGTGGTTGGACGTGGAGCTGAACTTGGCATTAGATGTACCCATGTTATGCCAAAACTCTACCTTGGTTATAGCTTAGGTTTCACTTGATTATATTTTTCGGGTCCTTGTCGTTTGTGTTCATGCATTGCTTGCATGCCTAACATTCCCTCTTTATTTCAGTACTAATTTGCAAAAGATGATTTAACAGTTTACACCAATCATTGCTATTTTAAGATGTATATATACAGAAATGAAGGCGTGGGCAGCAATTTTTCAAGATTCACTTTGTATTTGTAAAATGAGAGTTTATTTCAGTCTACGTCTACACTCTGCTGGTATATAGGCCATATGAGATGCCATTTTGCTCAAGGACCAGGAAAAGAAGGTATTTGCTGTTGATAAAGGATGGTGTTTCTTAGCCCCAACCAACCTCTACGATAAGTTTTGGGTATCCTAGGAGCCAATATTGTTTCACATTGCAGTGTTCCAGTTCCAGACTAGAACTTAGCTTTTGTAAATAAAGATAAAAGAGAAATTCAAATCCATTCCTTTTGCATCTGAAATATTTTATGCATTAGCTGAGTTAGTTTCTCCCACCATATCTTAGTTTCTCCCAAGATGTGATAGCACACTAGAAATTAGCATATGTTTTGACTCTTTAACAAAACGAAATAACTCCATTTTAAATAAACCTTTAAGCAAATGTACAATGCACCTACGAGGCAGTATAACCGAAATGTCCAATTTTTGCTTGGCGTCTATGTAGTTTTTCGTACGAGAAGGACGGGCGCAGCAAAGCGCGCATCTACGATCTAGTACTATTTGCAATACAAAAGTACTCTACATCTTCATCCCCCCACATATATCAGGGTGTCGGAGCAATCCGCGCTTCGGAAAATCTACTAAGTGTTATCGCCCAAATGTGAGGAAGGTCACACCGGGGAGCTATTTTTACACCATTAAACCTTACACCATAATTTCACACATATCATAGGTCCACATGCAAGATTTGGTGGGATTCCGGTGCTCCGGCGGTCATTCTCCCCCTCCTCCCCCAAAAAACAGCGGTATGTGTGCCCCGGCGGGTCTACCCCCTAGATTTCTCCATGCGAGGTTCCACCAATGTATTTTTCATTGTTTTAGGTTTGTTTAGGACATATACACATGAAAAACGAAGCATGGGACCCCTTTGGCACATGGTAGCCTCCGGCATACCCGCAGCTAGCCATTATCACATGATCCACCCTTTCTCGGTTACTTGTTCTTCAAGACAATCTTCAAAAGTGGGCATATATACCAAGCTTCACCGTGTGGCCGGCGGCGAGGCCGGTGGGCGGCGGTAGGCAGCTCAACAGCGGCGAGACGTGGAACCTTGACATCCCGGCGGGCACCCACACGGCCACCATCTGGGGCCGCACGGGCTGCAGCTTCAAAGGAAACTCCGACTGCTGCGCAACAGCCGACTATGTCGGCGCACTGTTCTGCACCCTGTCTAGACAGCCTCCGCTGACGCTGGTGGAGTTCACCCTCGGCGGCAAGTTTGATTCTTATGATATCTCCGTGATCGACGGGTTCAACATCGGCATGGGCTTCTCCTACAGTACCGGCGTCGCGCTGCAGTGCCGGGACTCTCACTGCCCCGACGCATACCAGCAGCCCAACGACGTCAAGACCAAAACCTGCAGGGGCAACAGGAGCTTCCGGATCGTCTTCTGCCCATGATAACTTACAGGGCTTCCGGGTCGTCTTCTGCCCATCATAAGTCTACTTCCTATTATGAGAGTCAGATGCATGTATGTATATGTATACGACCATAAGTGGAACAATCGGTACACACACGGGTGCCCAATAAAGTCGATGAATAAAGGTGAAGAATATTTGTGTCTACTATTAAAACAGCATACAATATTAATTTGCTGCTCTTCATTTTGGTGCAATTGGAAAGAGTAGGCTACGGCGTATGAGAAAAGAGAGGACCGATGCTATAGAATTTTGTTTTGAAAATATATAGGCTACAGGCCAGGTAGAAAACTTTCAACCATTCTTGGCGAGAACATGTACAAATTTGTATCAACGATGAAACCACCTTATTATGACAAAAGACTATCGTTTTGTATACTAGTTACCAGGAGAGACATCGGTCTTGCGTTGATACACACCAAGATCCCTGCTGACAACCAAGTTTCAAAGTTACCTCCTTGTTAAAAATATTTTAAAACAATTAAAGGTAGTTTAACACCGAAGGTATGCGTGGATGAGAAATGCTGATGTTTATGAAAAGCTTGCATGGGGTAACACAAACAGATTACCGTTGGTTTTGGAAAATAATATATTAGTTGAACATGAGAACTTTAATCTCTTGGAGAAAACGCTTCATGTGTTGAATATGTCAGAATACCTATATGTGTATGGACTAGAGATAGCCTAGAACTCTACATTTTCTTGTACTTCAAGTCTAACTCTCTCTTGTACCTATATACACACATAAGGGTCATGGCAATACAACACATAAAAAATAGTTTTATAATTCTTCATGGTATCACATCGGTTAGTCTCATAACGCCGATCCTAGGACATCCCACCACTTCCGACCCGGGAAGACTAATCTCCTCGGGAGCGCCGCATCATGTTTCGATCAAAGATCATACCAGTTTTTTAGATTAGTTCTTAGATAAAGATTTCCGAAATTCCAATTCTATCGTTTTACATCTAATCACCCAAATAAATCTCTAAACCACGGCCCCAAACTCCGGTGAAAATCTCCATCCATGGCGGCGGCGGCGACAAGACGGCAGATCGCTGCCAACGACCATGCGGCTTCAGCACCGCAGCGCCAGATTGCACCAACACCAACTACTCGGGCACACGCATAATCAGGTAGACGTGAGGCACGGCACTGGCGCGAGTCGGCAACTCGGCGACGCGCCACGCTCGCGCGCGTCATTCAGTCGCAAGTCCTGCAAAGCCATCAACATGGGATTCCGATCCGATCTGCAGTGGCCGCATGTACCGACGTCCGCTAGGCTGAAGGTCCTCCAGCCCATCTCCATGCTAGCAGAAGTAGAACTAGCAAGGCAAGGATCCTATTTTTTTAGTAAAAAGAATATACTAATATCGCAAAGACACCAATTATACTCAGCCTCTACAACAAAGATGTGCCCTAGTGGCAATACTTATGCACACATCCAAAAAAAATTTACATAAAACAAAAGTTCCGCTACACTGACCATGCTTTTTGTGTAAGATACACCTGGGATCCGTCAACTCCAAAAGCGGCCCATTTAAAAAGGAAACACTACAGAAGAGCCGTCATCGCCCTGATCAATGGCCATAGGTTTTCACACCGGAGAAAATCCACACTCACAAAATAATTCCTTCAACAAGATTATTGCCAGACACTGATGGCAACAACTCCGTGTGTAATAACTCTTTGGGACTCCTCTTCAATCAATATACAAAACAAAACAAAATTTCCTTGTGTCCCATACTTCACCATATAGTTGTCAAGCACAAGGTTTCGTTTAAGTAATATGAAGAGTATAGCAAATAAATAAAAGTAAAGAAATCTATTCTAGGCAATAAAAGTAAAACAATAAAGTAGAGTTTTTTTTTGGTTTTCGAAATTAATAAGTGCTGAAATTGTACAGATTGATAAAAGTGTTGCTTTGGTGTTTCTTATAATTAAAATTGGGCCAGAGTTCATGGTTTCACTTGTCTATTCTCTTATAAAGGTGTAATGGACTTAAACAATTCATAAGCTATATTATGTTCTTGGAATCTCATATTGTGAAATAAGTATTTGTATGAGAATTACGTCTTGACATAGAAATGATGCAACACATCACTCTTATACTATCCAGAAAGGGAAAACTCGAAGCAATCCGGTATTTAAGAATTATCAGAGATAGCTTTAAGAACTTTGACATAATGTGTTTGAATCTCAAATATACTACCTTCATTTCACAAGACCACCTAGAATATCACTAGATGAAACTATAGCACATGTATGAACTTAATCCCTACCGAGGTAACAAAGGTAAAATCAAAAGTAGATCTTGAAATTTGTGTCACTATTCAATCACTACCGCCATCTTACTCCTAACACACATGTTTCCCACAAATCTTCTCTCATACAAGTTGGAGTAAAACATGTACTTAAGAAGGGGTACATAATATGCATCTACTTATACATCTCGCACAAAAAAGGATTCCAATCTCAAATATCAACTCATAGAAAAGAGATCCACCACAAAGGGGTTACATAGATGATCATAATCATGCTAATTCTTCCTATAAAGGAAGCTGCGCTACTCGGCAATCTAGAGCACTTAAAGGGGCAGATCCATCGTGTTCGTTGGTTTGCTGTGCGACAGTGATTTTCTCCTCCCGCTTTTCACCACAGCCGTTTGATGCGGTGAAAAAAAAATTACCCGTCGCTGCTCGTTCATGCTCTATGACGCCTGGGGCCATTCTCATGCGGGGCCGTCAGCAAGAGGCAGCCGTGTGTGCTCGCTCACGTCGCCTTCCTTTTGCACCGAGTGAAAACTCTAGCGTACCGAGTGGTTCCTACCCCTCCTCCCGTCCCCAATCGGCTGCCTCCTCCCTCCCCCAGTCCCTGCCTCCCCCGCCTCTCGCACTTGCCCACGTTCTCGTCGAAGCAAGTTGAGCTCCATCGTCTAGATGCGGTGGGAGCCTTGAAGGAGGAGGGTGATTTGGTCGCTGATGAGGGTGTGGAGGCCGGCCTCGTCCGGAGGAGCCGCCGGCCTCACCCGGAGAAGGGGGACGAGGGACGTGGCGGCGGTGCCTCGTGGCAGCGTGAAGCAGCATGAGGTTGGGAGAGGGAGGGTGATACGTCTCAAACGTATCTATAATTTCTTATGTTCCATGCTAGTTTTATGACAATACTCATATGTTTTACATACACTTTATATCATTTTGATGCATTTTCCGGTACTAACCTATTAACAAGATGCCGAAGCGCCGGTTCTCGTTTTCTCGCTGTTTTTGGTTTCGAAATCCTACAAAGGAAATATTCTCGGAATTGGACGAAACAAAAGCCCACGGTCTTATTTTCCACGGAGCCTTCCAGAACACCGAAGAGGAGACGAAGAGGAGCCACGAGGCGGCCACACCATAGGGGGGCGCGGCCCCACCCCTGGCCGCGCCGCCATATGGGGTGGGCCATCGGGCGTCCCCTGACTCTGCCCCTTCGCCTATATAATCCTTCCGTCGCAAAAACCCTAGTACCGAGAGCCACGATACGAGAAAAGTTACTGAGACGCCGCCGCCGTCAACCCCATCTCGGGGGGTTCTGAAGATCGCCTCCGGCACCCTGCCGGAGAGGGGAATCATCACCGGAGGGCTCTACATCACCATGCCCGCCTCCGGACTGATGCGTGAGTAGTTCATCCTTGGACTATGGGTCCATAGCAGTAGCTAGATGGTTGTCTTCTCCTCTTGTGCTATCATGTTTAGATCTTGTGAGCTGCCTATCATGATCAAGATCATCTATGTGTAATGCTACATGTTGTGTTTGTTGGGATCCGATGAATATGGAATACTATGTCAAGTTGATTATCGATCTATCATATATGTGTTGTTTATGATCTTGCATGCTCTCCGTTGCTAGTAGAGGCCCTGGCCAAGTTAATACTTGTGACTCCAAGAGGGGGTATTTATGCTCGATAGTGGGTTCATGCCTCCATTGAATCTGGGACAGTGACAGAAAGTTCTAAGGTTGTGGATGTGTTGTTGCCACTAGGGATAAAACATCAATGCTTTGTCTAAGGATATTTGTATTGTTTACATTACACACGGTACTTAATGCAATTGTCCGTTGTTTGCAACTTAATATTGGAAGGGGTGCGGATGCTAACCCGAAGGTGGACTTTTTAGGCATAGATGCATGCTGGATAGCGGTCTATGTTCTTTGTCGTAATGCCCTAAGTAAATCTCATAGTAGTCATCATGATATGTATGTGCATTGTTATGCCCTCTTTATTTGTCAATTGCCCAACTGTAATTTGTTCACCAAACATGTTATTTATCTTATTGGAGAGACACCACTAGTGAACTGTGGACCCCGGTCCATTCTTTTACATCTGAAATACAACCTACTACAATCATTGTTCTCTGTTGTTCTTTGCAAACAAATATCATTCTCCACACCATACGTTTAATCCTTTGTTTACAGCAAGCCGGTGAGATTGACAACCTCACTGTTAAGTTGGGGCAAAGTATTTTGATTGTGTTGTGCAGGTTCCACGTTGGCGCCGGAATCCCCGGTGTTGCGCCGCACTACACTCCTTCACCAACAACCTTCACGTGGCCTTCATCTCCTACTGGTTCGATAACCTTGGTTTCTTACTGAGGGAAAACTTGCTGTTGTACGCATCACACCTTCCTCTTGGGGTTCCCAACGGACGTGTGCTTCACGCGTCATCATGCACTTTTTCTGGCGCCGTTGCCGGGGACCTGAAGAAAAAAGTTACACCACAGAGATTGCTAACTCCCACGGTAACAACACTTTTTCTGGCGCCGTTGCCGGGGAGATCAAGACACGCTGCAAGGGGAGTCTCTCACACCCAATCTCTTTACTTTGTTTATTGTCTTGCTTTATTTTATTTTCTGTCTTGTTTGCTTTCTTTATATCAAAAACACACAAAAATTAGTTACTTGTTTTACTTTATTTAATTAGGTTTGCTTTATTACTGTTAAAATGAATACTCCTGATAACACTAAGTTGTGTGATTTCACTAGCACCAATAATAATGATTTCATATGCACTCCTATTGCTCCACCTGCTACTACAGCAGAATTTTATGAAATTAAACCTGCTTTACTAAATCTTGTCATGAGAGAGCAATTTTCTGGTATTAATACTGATGATGCTGCTGCCCATCTTAATAATTTTGTTGAACTTTGTGTAATGCAAAAGTATAAGGATGTAGATGGGGATATTATCAAACTAAAATTGTTTCCTTTTCTCCTTAATATGAAGAGCTAAAGATTGGTTGCTATCTTTGCCTAAGAATAGTATTGATTCATGGACTAAATGTAAAGATGCTTTCATTGGAAGATATTATCCTCCTGCTAAAATTATATCTTTGAGAAGTAGCATTATGAATTTTAAGCAATTGGATAATGAACATGTTGCCCAAGCATGGGAAAGAATGAAATCTTTGGTAAAGAATTGCCCTACCCATGGACTAACTACTTGGATGATCATCCAAACCTTTTATGCAGGATTAAATTTTTCTTCAAGGAACCTATTGGATTCAGCTGCTGGAGGTACTTTTATGTCCATAACTTTGGGTGCTGCAACAAAGCTTCTTGATGATATGATGATCAACTACTCTGAATGGCACACTGAAAGGACTCAAGGTAAGAAGGTAAATTCTGTTGAAGAAACCTCTTCTTCGAGTGATAAGATTGATGTTATTATGTCTATGCTTGTTAATGGTAGATCTCATGTGAACTTCATTAAAAGTAATAATTTCAACAACAATGCTTATAGGAATAATTTTGGTAACAACAACTATAGGCCATATCCTTCTAATCGTGGTAATTCTTATGGTAATTCCTATGGTAGATCTGTTTTGCCTAGTGAGGAAAAGATGCTAGAAATTGAAAGAGCTACTAAGAGCTTTATGCAATCACAATATGAGCAAAATCAATTGTTTACTAAAACTATGAATGAACAATCTGCCTTGTTGAAAAATATAGGGAATCAACTTGAAAATTTGAATATGGAAATTCCTGGTTTGCAAACTAAGCTTTCAAATGCTGAAAACCGAATCTCATAGATGTCTGAGTCACAAGCTTCTTTAATTAATAAAATGGCTGCTAAACCTGAGGATAATGATAACAAAATTCTTACTATAGCAAACACTATCCAAGTCCGAATTAATGACAATATTAGAATGATGGCTGAATTGCATGCTAGGTGGGAAAGAGAAGAAAAACTTGCTAAAGAGAATAATGTAGCTAAAGTTTGGACTATAACCACCACTAGTAATGTTGATGCTTCACATGTTGCTAAACCTCCTACTATCAATGGTAAAATAATTGGTGTTGGCAATGTTTCTACTTCTAATACAAAGCATGCAAAACTGCCTGAAACTGCTGAAACTGTTTGTGATAAAAGTGCTGAAATTTTTCAGAATATTGGGGACAATGATCCCATTGCTTTAGATCATAATGGTTTTGATTTTGATAATTGTCATATCTCTGAAGTTATTAAGTTCTTGCAAAAACTTGCTAGAAGTCCTAATGCTAGTGCTATAAACTTGGCCTTTACAAAACATATTACAAATGCTCTCATTAAAGCTAGAGAAGAGGAATTAAAACTTGAAGCTTCTATTCCTAGGAAGTTAGAAGATGGTTGGGAGCTCATCATTAAAATGAAGGTCAATGATTTTGATTGTAATGCTTTATGTGATCTTAGTGCAAGTATTTCTGTTATGCCTAAGAAACTCTATGATATGCTTGACTTGCCACCTTTGAAATATTGTTATTTGGATGTTAATCTTGCTGATAATTCTATAAAGAAACCTTTGGGGAGGATTGACAAATTACGGTTAACAATAACCTTGTCCCCGTTGATTTTGTTTTCTTGGATATTGAATGCAATGCATCTTGTCCTATTATTTTGGGAAGACCCTTTCTTCGAACTGTTGGTGCTATTATTGATATGAAAGAAGGAAATATTAAATATCAATTCCATCTTAAGAAAGGTATGGAACACTTCCCTAGAAAGATAATAAAGTTGCCTTTTGGTTCTATTATTAGAACAAATTATGATGTTGATGCTTCTTCTCTTGATGTTACTTGATTTACACTTTCTGCGCCTAGCTGAAAGGCGTTAAAGAAAAGCGCTTATGGGAGACAACCCATTATTTTATTTCTGCAATTTTTGTTTTATATTTGAGTCAAGGTGCTTGTTACTAATGTAGCAATACCTTTGTATCTTTACTTTATTGCATTGTTGTGCCAAGTAAAGTCTTTGATAGTAAGGTTGATACTAGATTTGGATTTCTGCGTAGAAACAGATTTTTAGCTGTCACGAATTTGAGTTGATCTCTCTGTAGGAGAATCTAAAAATTCTGCAAAAATTCATGAGTAATCCTCAGATATGTACGCAACTTTCATTCAATTTGAGCTTCTTCATCTGAGCATGTGAAGTGCCTCAAAAAAATTCGTCTTTACGGACTGTTCTGTTTTGACAGATTCTGCCTTTTATTTCACATTGCCTCTTTTACTATGTTGAGTGGATTTCTTTGCTCCATTAACTTTCAGTAGCCTTGGGTAATGTCCAGAAGTGTTGGAAATGATTGTGTCCTTGCTGAACATGTGAATTTTTTATTATGCACTAACCCTCTAATGAGATTGTTTTGAGTCTGGTGTGAAGGAAGTTTTCAAGGATCAAGAGAGGAGGATGATATGATATGATCAAGAAGAGTGAAAAGTATAAGCTTGGGGATGCCCCCGTGGTTCATCCCTGCATATTTCAAGAAGACTCAAGCATCTAAGCTTGGGGATGCCCAAGGCATCCCCTTCTTCATCAACAACTTATCAGGTCACCTCTAGTGAAACTATATTTTTATTCCGTCACATCTTATGTGCTTTACTTGGAGCGTCTGTGTGTTTTTATTTTTGTTTGTGTTTGAATAAATTCGGATCCTAGCATTCCTTGTGTGGGAGAAAGACACGCTCCGCTTTTTCATATTGAACACTGGTGTTCTTAGTATTACTTTTAATGTTCATGGCGAAAGTTGAAAGCTGCTTCGTTTATTGCTATTTGGTTGGAAACAGAAAATGCTTCATGTGGTAATTGGTATATTGTCTTGAATAATTTGATACTTGGCAATTGTTTTGATCTCTCAAGTAGATCATGTTTAAGCTCTTGCATCATGTAGTTTAAACTTATTAATGGAGAACTACCGTAGAGCTTGTTGAAATTTGGTTTGCATGATTGGCCTCTCTAAAGTCTAGATATTTTCTGGTAAAAGTGTTTGAGCAACAAGGAAGACAGTGTAGAGTCTTATAATGCTTGCAATATGTTCTTATGTAAGTTTTGCTGTACCGGTTCATACTTGTGTTTGCTTCAAACAACCTTGCTAGCCAAAACCTTGTACTGAGAGGGAATGCTTCTCGTGCATCCAAAACCTTGAGCCAAAACTTATGCCATTTGTGTCCACTATAACTACCTACTATGTGGTATTTTTCTGCCATTCCAAAGTAAATTGCTTGCGTGCTACCTTTAAAAAAATTATTCCTTGTCTTTGCAATACATAGCTCATGGGAAAGTAGCCTAAAAACTATTGTGGTAAAGAATATGTCGCTTATGTATCTTATTTCTTATAAGTTGCTTGTTGAGCGGTAACCATGTTTCTGGGGACGCCATCAACCTGTTACACCTTTGTTGAATATCATGTGAGTTGCTATGCATGTTCGTCTTGTCTGAAGTAAGGGAGACTTGCCATGAGTTAAATGGTTTGAGTATGCATATTGTTAGAGAAGAACATTGGGCCGCCAACCAAAGCCATGTATCATGGTGGAAGTTTCAGGTTGGACATTAATCCTCAAATCTCTTATGAGAATATTATCTGTTGTTGAATGCTTAAAGCATTAAAGAGGAGTCCATTATCTGTTTTCTATGTTGTCCCGGTATGGATGTCCTAAAGTTGAGATCTATCAAAATAGAGAAATCAAATGTGATTTATCTCCTTGGACCTTTGTACAGGTGGCATAGAGGTACCCCTTTGTGACACTTGGTTGAAACATATGTAATGCAATGATAATCCATGGAAGTCCAAGCTAATTAGGACAAGGTGCGGGCACTATTAGTATTCGATGCATGAGGCTTGCAACTTATAGGAGGTTTTATGCATAACACATATGAATTATTACTACCGTTGACAAAATTGTTTCCATGTTTTCAAAATAAAAAGCTCTAGCACATGAGTAATCCCCGCTTCCCTCTGCGAAGGGCCTTTCTTTTACTTTATGTTGAGTCAGTTTACCTACTTCTTTCTATCTTAGAAGCAAACACTTGTGTCAAATGTGTGCATTGATTCTTACATACTTGCTTATTTGCACTTATCATATTACTTTGTGTTGACAATTATCCATGAGATATACATGTTGAAAGTTGAAAGCAACTGCTGAAACTTAAATCTTCCTTTGTGTTGCTTCAAAACCTTCTATTAAGAATCTATTGTTTTATGAGTTAACTCTTATGCAAGGCTTTTTGATGCTTGTCTTGAAAGTACTATTCATGAAAAGTCTTTGCTATATGATTCAGTTGTTTAGTCATCATCTTTACCATTGCTTTGAATCACTTCATTCATCTCATATGCTTTACAATAGTATTGATCAAGATTATGATAGTAGCATGTCACTTCAGAAATTATCCTTGTTATCGTTTACCTACTCGAGGGCGAGTAGCAACTAAGCTTGGGGATGCTTGATACGTCTCAAACGTATCTATAATTTCTTATGTTCCATGCTAGTTTTATGACAATACTCACATGTTTTACATACACTTTATATCATTTTGATGCATTTTCCGGTACTAACCTATTAACAAGATGCCGAAGTGCCAGTTCCTGTTTTCTGCTATTTTTGGTTTCAAAAATCCTACACAGGAAATATTCTCGGAATTGGATGAAACAAAAGTCCACGGTCTTATTTTCCACGGAGCCTTCCAGAACACCGGAGAGGAGACGAAGAGGAGCCACGAGGCGGCCACACCATAGGGGGGCGCGGCCCCACCCCTGGCCATGCCGCCATATGGGGTGGGCCCCTCGGGCGTCCCCTGACTCTGCCCCTTCGCCTATATAATCCTTCCGTCGCGAAAACCCTAGTACCGAGAGTCACGATACGAGAAAAGTTACTGAGACGCCGCCACCGTCAACCCCATCTCGGGGGTTCGAAGATCGCCTCCGGCACCCTGCCGGAGAGGGGAATCATCACCGGAGGGCTCTACATCACCATGCCCGCCTCCGGACTGATGCGTGAGTAGTTCATCCTTGGACTATGGGTCCATAGCAGTAGCTAGATGGTTGTCTTCTCCTCTTGTGCTATCATGTTTAGATCTTGTGAGCTGCCTATCATGATCAAGATCATCTATGTGTAATGCTACATGTTGTGTTTGTTGGGATCCGATGAATATGGAATACTATGTCAAGTTGATTATCGATCTATCATATATGTGTTGTTTATGATCTTGCATGCTCTCCGTTGCTAGTAGAGGCTCGGCCAAGTTAATACTTGTGACTCCAAGAGGGGGTATTTATGCTCGATAGTGGGTTCATGCCTCCATTGAATGCAGGACGAGTGACAGAAAGTTCTAAGGTTGTGGATATGCTGTTGCCACTAGGGATAAAACATCAATGCTTTGTCTAAGGATATTTGTATTGTTTACATTACACATAGTACTTAATGCAATTGTCTGTTGTTTGCAACTTAATACTGGAAGGGGTGCGGATGCTAACCCGAAGGTGGACTTTTTAGGCATAGATGCATGCTGGATAGCGGTCTACGTTCTTTGTCGTAATGCCCTAAGTAAATCTCATAGTAGTCATCATGATATGTATGTGCATTGTTATGCCCTCTTTATTTGTCAATTGCCCTGTAATTTGTTCACCCAACATGTTATTTATCTTATTGGAGAGACACCACTAGTGAACTGTGGACCCCGGTCCATTCTTTTACATCTGAAATACAACCTACTGCAATCATTATTCTCTGTTGTTCTTTGCAAACAAACATCATTCTCCACACCATACGTTTAATCCTTTGTTTACAGCAAGCCGGTGAGATTGACAACCTCCCTGTTAAGTTGGGGCAAAGTATTTTGATTGTGTTGTGCAGGTTCCACGTTGGCGCCGGAATCCCTGGTGTTGCGCCGCACTACACTCCTTCACCAACAACCTTCACGTGGCCTTCATCTCCTACTGGTTCGATAACCTTGGTTTCTTACTGAGGGAAAACTTGTTGTTGTACGCATCACACCTTCCTCTTGGGGTTCCCAACGGACGTGTGCTTCACGCATCATCAGAGGGGCGCGTGATAAGGGTTGTCGACCCTGTGCGGGATGGGAGGCTGCCGGTACCGCTACTGCCGCCGCTGCTCTTCTTCGTGTTGGTGACACTGGCGGCGACCAACCGGCGGGACGAGGAGGAGGAGAGGCGGAGGTGGCTGGAGGCTGTGGGTGGAAGGGGTGGATGGCAACTTGGGGTGAAGCTGCAGGGGCAACAATGAGACCGTTCAGGTTTGCTTCTCCCTCCCCTCTCTGTTCCTCTCTATCTCCCTCTCTCTGCTCTCGCTATTGTTTCTCCTATCTGCAGGGAACGGAGGAGGAGATGGTGTGAGTGGAGGACCATCCATGTTTGCTTCTTCCTACCCTCTTTTTCTCTTCCTTTCTATCTCTGTTTCTCTCTGCTCTCGCTCTTGTTTTTCTTGGGTGCAGGGAACGGAGGAGGAGGAGGTGTGACAGGAAAAAGGTGTTTGATGTAGCTATCATCCTGAGGTTCATACCATTCTGAATTTTTTTCTTAACCTATGGATTTTCCCTCCCCAAGTCAGGTTTCCCTTATGTACCCCCGTCGGGACTCCGAGAACTGCAGCTAATTGCATTAAGTATGCTCATTTGATAAAATGGAACGAGGTATAGTTCTTATCTCTGTAATTTTCTCTTTGATTTATTTAATTTTGTAATAATTAAGTTCACTCTTGCAGGTTCACAATGGGAAACCTTTTGGTATTGATGATGCAGTGGATTTATTCAGAGGTTTTCTCAACTTTGTTTTACTAATGACATCATGACATCAGAGTTCATATTTATAAGCATCTATCTAATAATTTTCTATTTAAGCATGTCAGCTAAAGCAACTCCTCGGAGAACTGATCTAGCCATTTTTAGTGTTGTTATAGTGCAATATCCCTCAATCTGGGTTCTGCTGTGTTCTGTGCAGAGTTCAGATGATTTTCTGATCTACTATAAGGATACCATTAGATATTGATGACCAAGCGCTTCAAGGTTGTGCAGATAGAACAAGGGGCTTGTGGCTGCCGCCCAGCACACGACCACGCTTTCTTGCTGACCCTGACCTCAGCGGCAACAGGTTCTGGCCAAGGTAACTATCCATCTCCTCCTTCCTTTGTTCCTCTTCCTTCTCACACTGGTACTTGAATAGTGTTGGAATCTGTGTCGAAAATACTTGGTTGCACTTGAATGTCTTAATTTTGTTGTAGATTTCCTATTCATTTCGATTGATATCTATGTAGGCTGTGATTTTACACTATCAGTACTCCTTTCTCTGGTTATCCAATATTCTGATCCTTAGAAATATAATAATGTTAGTCCTGTTACAGGAAAAAGCACGTGGTTTGATAAACAATTGGTGTCCGGCTGAGAGAGATCATGACTGCTCTCAACACTCAGAATTTGTACACAATAAGATTATACCTACTATGGAAACTGGGGAATAAGTTTAATACTCCACTGGTTCCTTACACTCATATTTAGAGGTTTTCCAAATATTACGATGGAATTCATTTGCAGAATCTTATCATGTTAAGAAAAAACAATGTAGTTTACACAATTCAGAAATTCCCAATTTGAATAAAATATATTATGTGTTACTTGCGAAATTAATTTGAGGTACCCGCACAAGAAACTGAATGCTTAGCCATTATGTTGGGTAATTATTGTATGTCTTACTTTGGATATAAATACAGCCATTATGTGTTCTTATTGATACTCAATTAATATGTGACCAAAACAACTCCGGACAAACTAATGGAGCTTTTGGTGACTGTACGAGGATCATCGAGACTAAGCATGTGTTCAAGTCACATGGAGTTGATAAAATTTATAATTATTTTTATATCTGTATAGAAACTCTTTTTCTTTGAGGAATCAATATACAAACTCTTGGCCGACTAAGTGTGTGTTTCCATTAACGGAAAATTAGGACACTCTCAGGTTTTGGTCACTTGAATAACTAGATAATACCCCGCGTGTTGCCGCGAAATTTAGTAGAAGAATATTTCGTGATAACAAAATTCAGCACAACATGAGAGTACATTAGGCTAAAAAGATTATCATCGCTGTGAGCAACGATGAGTCCATAATTGAGTACTGTAGAAAAGGATTCACGTGATTTCAAGAATTGACACCACAAATTTTAATCAAGAAATTATATGCATAATATATTTATCTAACCTTTCAAGAACACATGGATAGGAAATCTAATGTGCACAAAACATTATATGGAACGTTGTGTGCACAAAACAGTTATTAGACGAATTAGATGACAGTGGAAATAATATATTGGAGATTTTTTTATGCTTCTAGTCATCTTAATTTTATAAAATAGTAACATGTTATATCTTTGTTGTTTCACACTTTTCTATTTAATCTTCAAACGGGAAACAATAGCTATGATTATAGTAATGGGTGAATATACATAAGACTTGTCAATGTCTTCTAATAAGATAGTAGTGGTTTTCACTAATACAAATACCGTAATACTCCTTTTCATGCAGTTGAGTATTTGCTATTTGGGCATCCATACATCTGAATTGAATTGTTGCACTTCCTCCTCACGTAGCTTGAAACAGTGAATGCGCATCTAGCAAGATATATCTTTTGCTAATATTTTCAGAAGATCTGCCCGCAACTTATGGTGCATAAACCACAAGTTCTGCAACCTTTTGGAGGCAATGATATACCTGAAATCATATTGTGAGCAGTGATGAAATAGGCATGTACAATTTATAGTCGAAGCGGTTTACCCTTTCAGATTGCAATGAAGATCTAGAAATACTAGGCCAATGCGATGTTGAGATTGATTAAGTGTGGAGGGTAACATAAACCAAACTATATTTTTTATATTCTTCAAACTGTAAATAAATCAAAATGCATAAGCAAACAGTTCATTGAACAAATTGAATACAATACTGTTTTTTTTCTTTCCTTGCGACAGTAAGGAGCTTACAATAGGGCAACCTAAAAAATAAAAGATGAGTAAATTTGCTTGAGCGTGATTGTCCAACTCGTTCTGAAAAAATTAAAGATGAAAGGAGAACATGTAATACACGAAGATGGCCAGTTTGGAACTGCACAACTTACAACTTACACATGGAGAAAAAAATCAGGTTCAGTGTTAAGGACCTCGTCTTTCTTCAGGTACCTGTTGTGTGCTGCATTGGCAAGATTAACCAGGGGTCAACCAAGGAGAAAAGAGGTGCTAGTCTGCTCAAGACAACTGTATTTACTCACGTTCTAGGTACAATGTAAAGTAATGGAAACGGGCTAAATCTTCTGCAATTGTACAAAAAAGAAGGCTAAATCTTCGAAAATGGTGAATGGAACCTGGGTGCGCGCGCACCCATTTACGAAAAGTTCAAAAAAATGCTATTTAAAAGTTTCCAAAAAATGTGAAGTAAATTTTTTCATGTAGATATTATGTTGATACTTACTAATGTGTGTTTTCACGGAAAAATACCATTGTGTGTGACCTACACAAAAATGACAAAATGCAAATTCCTATTCCTGTGAATAGTACAAATTCCTGGTCACTATTCTCATTTGGACATTTTGTCATTTTTATACAGGCCACACACAATGGTATTTTTTCGTGAAAACTCACACGAGTAAGTATCAACATAATATGTACATGCAAAATTTTACTTCACATTTTTTGGAAACTTTTAAATAGCATTTTTTTGAACTTTTCGTAAACGGGTGCGCGCGTACCCAGGTTCCATTCCTCCGGGTCGGCTAAATCTTCTGCAATCAAAACATCGGAGGACAATCACAATCTGAGCAAAACTTCTCACGTGTACATGAAGGATGTCCACGAGCACATGGGATGTACTGAGTGAGAGAACACTTGGCGACGTGTTAGGTGGAACACGACAGCGACCTCCGGCCGGCGCAAGCGCGTCACCAACAGCGAAAGTAGACGGGCTCGTCTGCACTCTTGCAAGCACTCTATTTGGGAACGAATGCTTCTTCTTGAGATGCAAGGCTGATGGAAGTAGAACTGGGCACACTGGTACCCATGTCCGTCTGCCGCAGATGATTGCACTTCTTCTGGAGATGCAATGGATTTATAGGAAGGGTTGGGTCATGGGAGGCGAGCAGAGGGAAATAAAGTGGCGGCCGCCTGATCGCCTACCTTATTTAACCATTAGTATTAATTCTTGGATCAGTGCGTTTCTAATGCGAGAAGCCAGGAGACTGAAAACCGAAAGTGCTGCAAAGGAAACTAATCAGGTACATGCTGAGGCAAACAATAGTAGCGATGGATTTAATCAAAGGTGGCTAGACTATTGGATTTCTAATGACATGGCTTCAGCACATGGCATGGAGAGTGATGTGGACCAATTAGATACCTGCTGATGTGTATAGCTTGCATGTTTTTTTAGATCAAAGGCCAAAGGCCCGACGTTAAATTAATAACGCCCTCAATGGCGACAAGGTACAAGGAGCTGAACCCAGCTTACAACACACACCCACACACCCACACGAGCTGCCAAAAGGCTACAACCGGAACCTCGAACGGCGATCACGACCCTTACGAAGCCTACGAAGACTCGGAGAAGACACCGGACAACAACAATGTCGGGCCGGGGCTCCCCAAGGGAGAGCCATCGAACACGCACGCCGTCAACAGAACTCCCCGCCGCGGGTAGCGCCACCAGTGACCGACCACCACTGTGCATCGACCACCACCGTTCGAACCCCAACAAGCAGCACCCGGGAAACTCGACGAAGAAGGAGGGGACGGCGCAAGCCTTGCCGATGGTCGCCAAGCAAAGAGCCAACGTCATCTGCAGAAACACAGTTGAATGTTGAGAGAAATCATGTAGTGGGGGTCTCCTATTTAGAGATAAAAGATAGATAGAACTTATAGCTACGAAAAACGATCAGATACAACTTAGTGTCATTAAATCTATGATTCAGATGAAAACCAAGTCGGGTGTGATTCTATTACTATCATGGGCACCATATACATCAGGACCTTAATCTGCAAATTGCAAATTTTATTTTTCTAATGGTATTGATGGCTTTCTAGCAGATTGCATTTTCGTTATTTCTGAAATACATTTCTTTATGATTTCCTACTATTTCTCTAAATGCAGTGTTAGGATTCTGCATATATATTGTCTTAGGACTCTGAAATGTTTAATCTGTTTTGTCCTCTATCAAGTGTTACGCAAATCTTGGGACGGCTGATGGTGTGGATGGCCACGACAAAGTACTTGGACAACAGATTAGATGGGGCGGAGGGAATGGAGAGAGGTGTGCAATTCAAGTTGAAGGGCTAGGGAGATAGGTTAAGAGGAAGAGACTGGGTCAGGTCATTAACGCAAATCATGATGATGATGGATGGTATCAGCCGAGAAAGTGTGGAAATTGTTTAGGCGGGAAACATTTGTAATAGTTTATGGTTCCTGTGGTATGGGTTAAGAGGATCAAAATATCTAACCAAACTTTTTTGTCTTGCTACTCACAATATGTAGAAACATTTTTCTTGAAATTAGTAGTTGTCCTTTTATTCTTTGTTTATGATGCTACCTCTTTTGGTACAATAACTATGGTTTGGTGGGAGAGCTTATACAAAAGCATAAAAGCTACAAAAAATAGTGCAACATCGTACTAAATTGGCATATCTTACTACAACACCTCTGTGAAATCTTATTGCAACACCATGATGGAATGGTGCGTCTACGATATACTAAAGCAGTTAAATTCCAGGCTAATTCTTAATACTCCGTGAACATGGCGACAAGCTAATTCTTAGTATAAAAAAGCTAAAATTTATGGTTTAAATTTTGACTTGATTATGCCGTTTGCGCGATAACGCAACGGGTCATCTAGTACAATAATAGAACAAGAGAGATAGAACAATCTACTGCCACAAACACATAGCCCAGAGGTGGACTACTCCCTTCTCATCACGATGGTGTTGATGTAGATCTTGGAGGGGTAGGAGATCTCTCCAGCGACAGCTCCGATAGAGGATACCCTTCCAATCTTTGTTTATGCTGACTCTATTTTGGTGTTCCTGATCTATGCTCCGCCTCCCTTCTGATACGCGGCGAGGGACCTTTATATAGTGTTTTTTAGGTCAAGGCTATCATCTGGGGCTCAGGATGGATGGTCAAAGATGATCGGCGATCATTCTCTGGAGGCTGGTTAGATAGCAGGTACGTAGTAGTCGCAATTTTGGCTCCTTGTAGCATGTTGGCCAATAGGTTCACACTATGTCTACAAACATGAAGGTCGAGTCAAGGATTTTTGATAACTTGAGCGTTCCATCTTTAAGTAGACATTGCAGCCGAGAGCGTCGCTTGTGTGCCGCGCCTGCGGTGGTGTGCCTTGACGATCGAGCAACAATGCATGTTAAAAATGGGCATTTATCCAACAACTTGGGTACACATCTAAACAGACTACCGTAAAAAAAGCAGGAGCCTCCTGCTCTTCTCCTCAAGTCCAGGAGATCACGTGCGTGCTCAACTGCCCATCATGGCATATTGTCCACCATGGCTTCCCCGTATCCTCATCCTACACTTTAGCGCTAGCTTCTCTAATCCACGTGGGAAGTTTGTTACACGATAAATCAGTTAGCTCGAGCGCCACTGTTGATGTCGCCTGTTCCTCTCCTCGACCATGATCATGCATGGCGTCAGACCGCCGCAGTTGCCGCCATGGTGTAGGCGTACATGCTGCCATATCGAGGCAGAGCCGCCGAGCAGCCGACACCACGAACCACTCACCATTTTGCCCGTCGCAATCCACTCACCATTCCATGATTGCAGCACCGAGACCGAGTCTGAACAAAGAAGGGTTCGAAGCCACGCCGCCGCCTGTGGTGATTGATTAGGCATTCCATCATTACGTGAAACGAGCCTGGATAAGTAGAGTCGTTGTCGACATTGGTCGCACACCAGCAAATCCTTGGGCCTTTCCAAGTAGATATGCTTGTGGCCTTGTGCTGTGACAACACCATCTCAGTAGTCCATCAAACTGTCAAGTGAGTTCCGGATGATCTCTTACTTTAATCTGGTTTGATAGGCCAGATATTATTTTACTCGTTACCGTTGGAGTGAATTTGAACATGATCTGGGTATTTGGTCCTACCACTAACAAAAATTTGCAACTTTTTATCAGGGAAAAGATTTATGCTCTTCGCCTTAATTCAGTTTGACATGAATCCAATTATCAGTTTGCTGATTTTTCTTTGAAACTTGTTTGCTGATTAAATTCACGTCATGTCCTTTTATAGTCTCCTTTTATAGTCGCAGATGCATCAACTGGCTTTGTTTAACATTTTAATTGTATAGTATGAATAATTTTAGTCAGCTGGCCCGAGCATTACGATAGGGATTGGCAAATAGTAAATACAAAGGGCTGGTTGAGGTGAAATAGCCACAAATAGCTCCATGTTGTATTCATTGGGCACCAATTCAATTGGACGATTGTGAAATCATCTTCATGCACTCTGCCACTTATTGGCAATCCTCCATGACACAAATATGTATCTTGATTCTTGAGATTAGACTAGGACAAAGCCCGTGCTTCGCTACGGAGCAAGTATCCACTCTGGACCGATGACCATTGACAAAAGGCAGGGATGTGGATGGAGGCATGTAGCTCGATCGATGGTCTGGAGGAATGCATGCGTTTTTACGGGTGCAGCTTGACCTTGACACAGATTTTTTGCCGTCCAACTGAACATTTATGTCAACCTCCACGATATGTCAACCTCTCATATATTACTCGTCATACCTAGGCACCCATTGCCATAAGATAAAAAATCAAACATTTGTCCTGCAACGAACTACAGAGATTCATCTTAATCCATCTCTTACTGAACATAGATGAGAAAATAAACCTTACCAATCAACCACTGGAATAACTAAATATTCAAACAAACCGTATATATTCTCAAAACTTCATTGTACAAAGTAAACCATGGTCTCTTGCTTTCTTTGTGTGCTGGAGTAGTGTAGATGAACTCGCATAACATTTCCCAATCACTTTTTTTTATAAAAATATAATCTGCTGACATGTAGAAGTATTGCCTCAGTCTTCGTCTTTTCTGTAACCCTATCACTCCTAGGAACCAAGAAATATGACTACAGCATAGACTGCAACCAAAACGAATAAGTTGTTTCTAACTTGTATAATCAGACCAAGGAGTATCGACAAAAGAATAACAGAGAAATAAAGAAACTGGTCACACCAGGTAATCTAATACAGTGTACTTTTCTTATAGAGATTAAGAATAACATAATAATTTGGGGCTGTCTGAAGTCTAAACTATCAAATTTATTTCTAAATTTAGAGCATGCAGAAGTGGGTTATGATTTATGAAGAATGATACATGCAAAGCATACCAATTTGGTAAGAGATCCACAACCGAAGTGAATAAAACAAAGTTCCATATCAACCGGTGCAAGTTTCATGAAACAAAGGAATCCATAATTTGAATATATCTCAATCAATTTGATTGAATGTATGTCAGTGTCATGATCCATGCAGTGATGCAGATTTTGATCTAGAAATATACTAACATGAAAACAGCAGCTACTACCGGCAACACATACGTGTAGCATCTAATATAAGCCGTAAGTGCATGACGTACAAGGAACTCAAAATATCCACAAAATTTTGTGTGAATGAAAAACAAATAGAATAAAAATAGCAGATTAAACATTGCACAAATTTGAACCTGGAAGTGATGTCTGACCATCATAATAGTATAATCATGAGCGGTCTTCCAGCTAATCATTTTTTTCCAATGTTGAGAGAAGGCCTATTTAAATTCTTCAAGCGAATCCACGAATAATGTGCATGGTTTAGCAGTATTGAAAGGGAGCACATAATCTTCTTTTTAGAGTGAAGAGTGTAGATCATCACTTGGTGAGCATCCCATCATAACAGGTCACCAACTATGATTTATGACGGAACCAACATCAAGCCTAATATAGAAAGGTGAAGTACTTCGCATAGGTTGATTGCTTGTGATTCTAATGAAACTCTCGATCCATGGATCGTGCACTTATAAGTTATAACACCAGAGACTAATGCTTTAGTAATGTTTGAGAACCGCTACAGCCAGGTCTGTACTGTTAGTCTGTAGTTTGAAAAAATTGTTTGAAGGACAAAGTGTGTCACGAGAAGTGTCAGTCAATTTCTGTGCTTCAAAGAAACTCATATATATCCTTGTATTGCTAAAACTCCGCATTCCAGTGCCCACCATGATGGAAAATTTAAGTTGAGGCAATCAACAACCAAATAAAGGATGGCATCACGAATACCTGAATCTCAGTCTGCTGTAAAGGTTAAAGCAAGGGGGGGCATCTAGCTGACTGGGCATGGCTTCAAACGGAGGCAATACGGAAGGCGTCGGCTAGCTAGCCTCTGGACCGATCGGTCATACTCCAGTAACATTCAAGTGCTCAATGAGAAGCAAACCGAGTAGCTAGCCTCTGGACCGATGGGTCATACTCCAGTAACATTCAAGTGCTCAATGAGAAGCAAATCGAGTAGCTAGCCCTTCCTTGAAGTAATTCACGAAGACGCCCAGCAATCCAAGTCAGGACATCGGAGCTATCGACTGGAAAACCTCCCGCTTCCTAATCCACGCTCTAGATTCGAGAGACTGCTCCGTTCCTCCCATCGGGCAGGATGAGGAAGGCAGCGCCGCTCGCTGAAGATCGATGCATGGGTCCTGGGTGGCCCAGGATTGGGAAGACCCTCAGACGTGTCCTCACTCTGGCGGCCGCACCGCCGAGGCTGATTGTGCCGTCGTTCCTGTGGGCCTCCGTACCTAGCAACGGTCCGGTGAGCCGCCACGAAACAGCAGGCAAACGACCATATTGATGTGTTAGTGTATTCAATTTCTTACGGAACCAACCTGCATTATGCTATCATAGAAGTGGGGTTACACTTGTGCTTACTACGCCACACTAAAACAGTTGAACCAAGGGTTTACCTCGTTCACTTCTATTTACATTTTCCGAACCCATTTTTGCTACTTTTACAATGAAATTGTAACCGGGCACATCAAGTAATTAATAAATGATTTTTATTCTTAGATCGTCTTTCTTACAAGGTATAATTGTCCAAAAAAAGGTGAAGGAATAATCGATGGAGGGGATGGATCTATTAAATTTGGTGAAACTCAAAGCTGAGCTATGTTTAGGAAGTTGCGCATGATTCAGTGTACATGATCAGTTTTATGTTTTTGGTTCTGTTTCATCATGCCCTGGTTGGTACAAAATGCATCATGCTCGATCATATTGAATTGGCAAGAGCACTTTAGGTTGTTTATAATTGTTGTACATGGAATTTTAATGGTTGATCCATGGTATATATTCATGCTCTGACTTTTTGAGAGTTCTAGAAAGGTTATGTACCCAATTTAAATACGAATACAATTTTCTCATTATAAATGAATTCAGAGAATATTTGGGGACCATAGACTATAGACTCTCACTTTTTATCTGGTCGAAATGATAAAGATCAAACTTAGCTTATTTTCCATCCATGTTAGAATATTATGTTGAATCTTGTATTGTTGACACTGATATGTATTAACATCAAACTCTATTATATATGAAATTGATGCTTTGAAATTGTCGACACTGATAGAATTCAGAATGGATGGAGGGACGATGCCTCATATTGGTGGGATGTTGCCTGGATCGGATGGAGGGACGGATCTCATCTACTTGGTGAACTCGATGGCCCACACGGTTGCATAGATGTATGTGGACTTGACGCCGGCGAATCCAGCTCCCCTGGCGAGGGCCTCGAACTCCCTCTCGTACCTCTCCCTGCCTCCGGGGCTGTGCGCGAGCATGATCATGTCGACGTGGAACACCCCCTGCGAGCTGGGCTTGGCCTCCGGGTTGACCGGCAGGATGCACTCGACGAGCACGACCTTGCCGTGCGCCGGCAGCGCGTCGTAGCAGTTCTTGAGCAGCGTGGCGCAGTGCTGGTCACTCCAGTCGTGGAGGATCCACTTCATGAGGATGGCGTCGCCCGAGGGCACCTCCTTGAACATGTCGCCGCCGACGTGGGTGACGCCCGGGAACGGCGGCGCCTCGGAGATTACGTGGGGAGGTCGAAGTTGACCCCCTTGATGGCGGGGTAGTGGGCGGCGATGGCGGCCACAGTGGCGCCCGACGCCGCCGGCGACGTCGACGAGGGTGCCGAGGCCCTGGAAGCCGTGGTAGAGCTCGAGGAGCTTCTTGGTGATGATGATGGAGTGGTTCTTCATCGCTTGGTTGAAGACGCGGTTGAAGCGCGGGTCCGTGCCGTTGTACTCGAATGCCGACATGCCGTACACCTTGTTGAACGGGATGCCGCCGTCAAGCACCGCGTCCTTGAGGTAATACCTGAGGATTGATTTGGAGAACACATTTAATTTATTCACAAGAACTACTGTATATACCATCGTGTGAATTACGATTGGCATGAAAACATTATCTTGCTATCCAAGTAATGGGAGTTGGCCGGTGTGCAACCAGTACTAGCAGGCAATAATTCAGCATGTGCTCTTGTTGCCACTTGTGTTCCGCGCGCGACAGGCAAGTAGATGCAATTGTCAGTTAGAGGTAACCTCGATCAGTTTCTACTCTGTCTACGGTGCACACGTACGGCAAAGCAGTGTCCAGAAATATTTTTAGCTAACTGACGCACGCCGAATAACGCTGAGGTCCTCTAGCTCCTACTATCACTGATTTAGAACTACGTACTATCCTGTTAGTGAAGCTCAATTTGGCAAAGAAGAAAGTCAGTTATGATGTACGCCAGCGACAGGAAATGGGCAAGGTAAGAAGAGGAACGATCTACAGAAACTAACTAACTCCACTGAGAGACTCACCAGCTCTCCATGAGGACCTTGTCCTGGTTCATGAGCGCGAGCGCCGCCATGGAGACGCCGTCCTCGTTGGGGGTGAGGAACTTGCACACGGGCGCGGCGCCGTAGCTCCGGGAGAGGCAGCCGTCCTTGCCCTCCTCCACCAGGCACGTCACGACGTTGTACGACGCCAGCAGCCGGAGCATGCGGTCTACCATGTCCGGCGCTTCCGGGTTCGCCGCGGACGGGAGCTTGGCGGCGACCTCGGTCGGGGTCAGCGACTTGCCGCCGGCGGCCACCAGGATCTCCAGGAGGCCAAGCTCGATGGCGTTCTTCAGCGTCATCGGGAGGATCGACGAGGAGGCGAGCTGGAGGGCGAACATGCACGCCTCCTCGTCGGCGCACGCGGCCATGTCGGCGGCGGTGGAGCCCATCGATCTCTACGATGCTGGTGATGGTGCTGGTGGGTGATTTTGGTGTGAGCGAGAGGTGTGCTTTGCTGGGAGGATGAGCAGGGCTTATATATGCATGGGGCTTTCTCGCTTCACCAACCTTGGCAGGAATTTTAGTCTTTTTTTTTTCTCCTTTTATTCTACACACACCACGTGTTTTCTTGTTCTAGCTCGGGAACAGGTGGTTTCCTTTTTAAACGGTGGCGGCTAACCTCCTTCTACGGGAGAGGGCTGCACGGCGTCTCTCCTAGGGCCCCTCCTGGGATTTTGACACGTCGACTTGTAGCGTTAATGTTGGAGCTCTCTCGTCCACCTAGTCCCCCATATATACGATGTACTACGTATTAGGAAACACACCGATTGTAGAAGAAAACATACAAACGGCAATCTAGGGAAAACAAGCTCGTGTAGCCCGGCGGCGCTGGTTATACTTATAATCGATATGAGCTTGCAGCTGAGAACAAACTGTCTGTGTATGCACTGGGTAGTACGTTGCAAGTTCGGCCAGTACAGCAAGCAAAACAAGTACATGTATAACAAACCATGGCTACCTCCTCGTCGGCGCTCATTCTCCTGCTGGCTGTGTCATTCGCCGCCGGCGCCAGCGTGACGTCCTTCAGCATCACCAACCAATCACCACGGGAAAAACAGAGGCTGCCGGGCAGCAAATCATTGCCGTGAGCCCACGCACGGCAAAAATTTCTTTTCCGTTCGCACCGAGCATAACTCACGGCAAAGAAAAGGCGCACGACAACATCTGAAGGGAGCGCACGACAAAGAAATCACCATGGCAATGGCCCAACACACCGCACTGCAAAGATTCGGTTCACGGCAAAGGCGTTGGGCTTTGTCGTGCCTCACCCTTTGCCGTGCACCCAGCTGGGATGCACGGCAACGCAGCCTTTGCCGTGCGCCATATGACATTTCCTTTGTTTTTCTTTCTTTTTTATTTCATCTAATACTTATATTTATTTTTTAATTAGTTTTACTTTTTGATGACTATTTATTAGTGCTACTTAAGACAATGTGTATATACCCATACTATTTGCAATACAAAAGTACTCTCCATCTTCATCCCCCCACATATATCAGGGTGTCGGAGCAATCCGCGCTTTGGAAAATCTACTAAGTGTTATCGCCCAAATGTGAGGAAGATCACACCGGGGAGCTATTTTTACACCATTAAACCTTCCACCATAATTTCACACATATCATAGGTCCACATGCAAGATTTGGGGGGATTCCGGTGCTCCGGCGGTCATTCTCCGCCTCCTCCCCCCAAAAACAGCGGTATGTGTGCCCCGGCGGGTCTACCCCCTAGATTTCTCCGTGCGAGGTTCCACCAATGTACTTTTTCATTGTTTTAGGTTTGTTAGGACATATACACATGAAAAACCAAGCATGGGACCCCTTTGGCACATGGTAGCCTCCGGCATACCCGCAGCTAGCCATTATCACATGATCCACTCTTTCTCGGTTACTTGTTCTTCAAGACAATCTTCAAAAGTGGGCATATATACCAAGCTTCACCGTGTGGCCGGCGGCGAGGCCGGTGGGCGGCGGTAGGCAGCTCAACAGCGGCGAGACGTGGAACCTTGACATCCCGGCGGGCACCCACACGGCCACCATCTGGGGCCGCACGGGCTGCAGCTTCAAAGGAAACTCCGACCGCTGCGCAACAGCCGACTATGCCGGCGCGCTGTTCTGCACCCTGTCTAGACAGCCTCCGCTGACGCCGGTGGAGTTCACCCTCGGCGGCAAGTTTGATTCTTATGATATCTCCGTGATCGACGGGTTCAACATCGGCATGGGCTTCTCCTGCAATACCGGTGTCGCGCTGCATTGTCGGGACTCTCACTGCCCCGACGCATACCAGCAGCCCAACGACGTCAAGACCAAAACCTGCAGGGGCAACAGGAGCTTCCGGATCGTCTTCTGCCCATGATAACTTACAGGGCTTCCGGGTCGTCTTCTGCCCATCATAAGCCTACTTCCTATTATGAGAGTCAGATGCATGTATGTATATGTATACGACCATAAGTGGAACAATCGGTACACACACGGGTGCCCAATAAAGTTGATGAATAAATGTGAAGAATATTTGTGTCTACTATTAAAACAGCATACAATATTAATTTGCTGCTCTTCATTTTGGTGCAATTGGAAAGAGTAGGCTACGGCGTATGAGAAAAGAGAGGATCGATGCTATAGAATTTTGTTTTGAAAATATATAGGCTACAGGCCAGGTAGAAAACTTTCAACGATTCTTGGCGAAAACATGTAAAAATTTGTATCAACGATGAAACCACCTTATTATGACAAAAGACTATCGTTTTGTATACTAGTTACCAGGAGAGACATCGGTCTTGCGTTGATACACACCAAGATCCCTGCTGACAACCAAGTTTCAAAGTTACCTCCTTGTTAAAAATATTTCAAAACAATTAAAGGTAGTTTAACACCGAAGGTATGCGTGGATGAGAAATGCTGATGTTTATGAAAAGCTTGCATGGGGTAACACAAACAGATTACCGTTGGTTTTGGAAAATAATATTAGTTGAACATGAGAACTTTAATCTCTTGGAGAAAACGCTTCATGTGTTGAATATGTTAGAATACCTATATGTGTATGGACTAGAGATAGCCTAGAACTCTACATTTTCTTGTACTTCAAGTCTAACTCTCTCTTGTACCTATATACACACATAAGGGTCATGGCAATACAACACATAAAAAATAGTTTTATAATTCTTCATGGTATCACATCGGTTAGTCTCATAACACCGATCCTAGGACATCCCACCACTTCCGACCCGGGAAGACTAATCTCCTCGGGAGCGCCGCATCATGTTTCGATCAAAGATCAGACCAGTTTTTTAGATTAGTTCTTAGATAAAGATTTCCGAAATTTCAATTCTATCGTTTTACATCTAATCACCCAAATAAATCTCTAAACCACGGCCCCAAACTCCGGTGAAAATCTCCATCCATGGCGGCGGCAGCGACAAGACGGCAGATCGCTGCCAACGACCATGCGGCTTCAGCACCGCATCACTAGATTGCACCAACACCAACTACTCGGGCACACGCATAATCAGGTAGACGTGAGGCACGACACTGGCGCGAGTCGGCAACTCGGCGGCGCGCCACGCTCGCGCGCGTCGTTCAGTCGCATGTCCTGCAAAGCCATCAACATGGGATTCCGATCCGATCTGCAGTGGCCGCATGTACCGACGTCCGCCAGGCCGAAGGTCCTCCAACCCATCTCCATGCTAGCAGAAGTAGAACTAGCAAGGCAAGGATCCTATTTTTTTAATAAAAAGAATATACTAATATCGCAAAGACACCAATTATACTCAGCCTCTACAACAAAGATGTGCCCTAGTGGCAATACGTACGCACACATCTAAAAAAATTACATAAAACAAAAGTTCTGCTACACTGACCATGCTTTTTGTGTTACATACACCTGGGATCCGTCAACTCCAAAAGCGGCCCGTTTAAAAAGGAAACACTACAGAAGAGCCGTCATCGCCCTGATCAATGGCCATAGGTTTTCACACCGGAGAAAATCCACACTCACAAAATAATTCCTTCAACAAGATTATTGCCAGACACTGATGGCAACAACTCCGTGTGTAATAACTCTTTGGGACTCCTCTTCAATCAATATACAAAACAAAACAAAACAAAATTACCTTGTGTCCCATACTTCACCATATAGTTGCCAAGCACAAGGTTTCGTGTAAGTAATATGAAGAGTATAGCAAATAAATAAAAGTAAAGAAATCTATTCTAGGCAATAAAAGTAAAACAATAAAGTAGAGTTTTTTTTTGGTTTTCGAAATTAATAAGTGCTGAAATTGTACAGATTGATAAAAGTGTTGCTTTGGTGTTTCTTATAATTAAAATTGGTCCAGGGTTCATGATTTCACTTGTCTATTCTCTTATAAAGGTGTAATGGACTTAAACAATTCATAAGCTATATTATGTTCTTGGAATCTCATATTGTGAAATAAGTATTTGTATGAGAATTACGTCTTGACATAGAAATGATGCAACACATCACTCTTATACTATCCAGAAAGGGAAACTCGAAGCAATCCGGTATTTAAGAATTATCAGAGTATAGCTTTAAGAACTTTGACATAATGTGTTTGAATCTCAAATATACTACCTTCATTTCACAAGACCACCTAGAATATCACTAGATGAAACTATAGCACATGTATGAACTTAATCCCTACTGAGGCAACAAACTAGGGCTGGCATCAACAGCAGTGGCGGATAATTCATCAATTCATGAGTGCATTTCCCGTTGGGACGGAGGGCACTGATTGATGCCCGATCCTGTCCAATTCCTCATCCCGATCAAACTAAACTCAAAATCCATGTTTCCATTCCACTTCTGACTTTCACTCTCAAATTATCATATAGAAACAAAGGTAAAATCAAAAGTAGATCTTGAAATTTGTGTCACTATTCAATCACTACCGCCATCTTACTCCTAACACACACGTTTCCCACAAATCTTCTCTCATACAAGTTGGAGTAAAACATGTACTTAAGAAGGGGTACATAATATGCATCTACTTATACATCTCGCACAAAAAAGATTCCAATCTCAAATATCAACTCATAGAAAAGAGATCCACCACAAAGGGGTTACATAGATGATCATAATCATGCTAATACAATAATAGAACAAGAGAGAGATAGAACAATCTACTGCCACAAACACATAGTCCAGAGGTGGACTACTCCCTTCTCATCACGATGGTGTTGATGTAGATCTTGGAGGGGTAGGAGATCTCTCCAGCGACAGCTCCGACAGAGGATACCCCTCCAATCTTTGTTTGTGCTGACTCTATTTTGGTGTTCCTGATCTATGCTCCGCCTCCCTTCTGATACGCGGCGAGGGACCTTTATATAGTGTTTTTTAGGTCAAGGCTATCATCTGGGGCTCAGGATGGATGGTCAAAGATGATCGGCGATCATTCTCTGGAGGCTGGTTAGATAGCAGGTATGTAGTAGTCGCAATTTTGGCTCCTTGTAGCATCTTGGCCAATAGGTTCACACTATGTCTACAAACATGAAGGTCGAGTCAAGGATTCTTGATAACTTGAGCGTTCCATCTTCAAGTAGACATTGCAGCCGAGAGCGTCGCTTGTGTGCCGCGCCTACGGTGGTGTGCCTTGACGATCGAGCAACAACGCATGTTGAAAATGGGCATTTATCCAACAACTTGGGTACACATCTAAACAGACTACCTTAAAAAAAGCAGGAGCCTCCTGCTCTTCTCCTCAAGTCCAGGAGATCACGTGCGTGCTCAACTGCCCATCATGGCATATTGTCCACCATGGCTTCTCCGTATCCTCATCCTACACTTTAGCGCTAGCTTCTCTAATCCACGCGGGAAGTTTGTTACACGATAAATCAGTTAGCTTGAGCGCCGTTGTTGATGTCGCATGTTCCTCTCCTCGACCATGATCATGCATGGCGTCAGACCGCCGCAGTTGCCGCCATGGTGTAGGCGTACATGCTGCCATATCGAGGCAGAGCCGCCGAGCAGCCGACACCACGAACCACTCACCATTTTGCCCGTCGCAATCCACTCACCATTCCATGATTGCAGCACCGAGACCGAGTCTGGAGAAAGAAGGGTTCGAAGTCACGCCGCCGCCTGTGGTGATTGATTAGGCATTCCATCATTACGTGAAACGAGCCTGGATAAGTAGAGTCGTTGTCGACATCGGTCGCACACCAGCAAATCCTGGGGCCTTTCCAAGTAGACATGCTTGTGGCCTTGTGCTGTGACAACACCATCTCAGTAGTCCATCAAACTGTCAAGTGAGTTTCGGATGATCTCTTACTTTAATCTGGTTTGATAGGCCAGATATTATTTTACTCGTTACCGTTGGAGTGAATTTGAACATGATCTGGGTATTTGGTCCTACCACTAACAAAAATTTGCAACTTTTTATCAGGGAAAAGATTTATGCTCTTCGCCTTAATTCAGTTTGACGTGAATCCAATAATCAGTTTGCTGATTTTTCTTTGAAACTTGTTTGCTGATTAAATTCACGTCATGTCATTTTATAGTCACAGATGCATCAACTCGCTTCTTAGTTGTTGTTTAACATTTTAATGATATTAGTATGAATAATTTTAGTCAGCTGGCCCGACCATTACGATAGGGATTGGTAAATAGTAAATACAAAGGGCTGGTTGAGGTGAAATAGCCACAAATAGCTCCATGTTGTATTCATTGGGCACCAATTCAATTGGACGATTGTGAAATCATCTTCATGCACTCTGCCACTTATTGGCAATCCTCCATGACACAAATATGTATCTTGATTCTTGAGATTATACTAGGACAAAGCCCGTGCTTCGCTACGGAGCAAGTATCCACTCTGGACCGACGACCATTGACAAAAGGCAGGGATGTGGATGGAGGCATGTAGCTCGAGCGATGGTCTTGAGGAATGCATGCGTTTTTACGGGTGCAACTTGACCTTGACACAGATTTTTTGCCGTCCAACTGAACATTTATGTCAACCTCTCGTATATTACTCGTCATACCTAGGCACCCATTGCCATAAGATACAAAATCAAACATTTGTCCTGCAACAAACTACAGAGATTCATCTCAATCCATCTCTTACTGAACATAGATGAGAAAATAAACCTTACCAATCAACCACTAGAATAACTAAATATTCAAACAAACCGTATATAATTCTCAAAACTCCATTGTACAAAGTAAACCATGGTCTCTTGCTTTATTTGTGCGCTGGAGTAGTGTAGATGAACTCACATAACATTTCCCAATCACTTTTTTTATAAAAATATAATATGCTGACATGTAGAAGTGTTGCCTCAGTCTTCGTCTTTTCTGTAACCCTATCACTCCTAGGAACCAAGAAATATGACTACAACATAGACTGCAACCAAAACGAATAAGTTGTTTCTAACTTGTATAATCAGACCAAGGAGTATCGACAAAAGAATAACAGAGAAATAAAGAAATTGGTCACACCAGGTAATCTAATACAGTGTACTTTTCTTATAGAGATTAAGAATAACATAATAATTTGGGGTTGTCTGAAGTCTAAACTATCAAATTTATTTCTAAATTTAGAGCATGCAGAAGTGGGTTATGATTTATGAAGAATGATACCTGCAAAGCATACCAATTTGGTAAGAGATCCACAACCGAAGTGAAAAAAACAAAATTCCATATCAACCGGTGCAAGTTTCATGAAACAAAGGAATCCATAATTTGAATATATCTCAATCAATTTGATTGAATGTATTTCAGTGTCATGATCCATGCAGTGATGCAGATTTTGACCTAGAAATATACTAACATGAAAACAGCAGCTACTACCGGCAACACATATGTGTAGCATCTAATATAAGTCGTAAGTGCAGGAAGTACAAGGAACTCAAAATATCCACAAAGTTTTGTGTGAATGAAAAACAAATAGAATAAAAATAGCAGATTAAACATTGCACAAATTTGAACCTGGAAGTGATGTCTGACCATCATAATAGTATAATCATGAGCGGTCTTCTAGCCAATCATATTCTTCCAATGTTGAGAGAAGGCCTATTTAAATTCTTCAAGCGAATCCACGAATAATGTGCATGGTTTAGCAGTATTGAAAGGGAGCACAGAATCTTCTTTTTAGAGTGAAGAGTGTAGATCATCACTTGGTGAGCATCCCATCATAACAGGTCACCAACTATGATTTATGACGGAACCAACATCAAGCCTAATATAGAAAGGTGAAGTACTTCTCATAGGTTGATTGCTTGTGATTCTAATGAAACTCTCGGTCCATGGATCGTGCACTTATAAGTTATAACACCAGAGACTAATGCTTTTGTAATGTTTGAGAACCGTGACAGCCAGGTCTGTACTGTTAGTCTGTAGTTTGAAAAAAAATTGTTTGAAGGACAAAGTGTGTCCCGAGAAGTGTCAGACAATTTTTGTGCTTCAAATAAACTCATATATATCCTTGTGTTGCTAAAACTCCGCATTCGAGTGCCCACCATGATGGAAAATTTAAGTTGAGGCAATCAGCAACCAAATAAAGGATGGCATCAATGAATACCTGAATCTCAGTCTGCTGTAAAGGTTAAAGCAAGGGGGGCATCTAGCTGACTGGGCATGGCTTCAAATAGAGGCAATACGGAAGGCGTCAACTAGCTAGCCTCTGGACCGATCGGTCATACTCCAGTAACATTCAAGTGCTCAATGAGAAGCAAATCGAGTAGCTAGCCTCTGGACCGATGGGTCATACTCCAGTAACATTCAAGTGCTCAATGAGAAGCAAATCGAGTAGCTAGCCTTTCCTTGAAGTAATTCGCGAAGACGCCCAGCAATCCAAGTCAGGACAGCGGAGCTATCGATTGGAAAAGCTCCCGCTTCCTAATCCACGCTCTAGATTCGAGAGACTGCTCCGTTCCTCCCGTCGGGCAGGATGAGGAACGCAGCGCCGCTCGCTGAAAGATCGATGCATGGGTCCTGGGTGGCCCGGGATTGGGAAGACCCTCAGACGTGTCCTCACTCTGGGGGCCGCACGCCGAGGCTGATTGTGTCGTCGTTCCTGTGGGCCTCCGTACGTAGCAACGGTCCGGTGAGTCGCCGCGAAACAGCAGACAAACGACGATATTGATGTGTTAGTGTATTCAATTTCTTACGGAACCAACCTGCATTATGCTATCATAGAAGTGGGGTTACACTTGTGCTTACTACGCCACACTAAAATAGTTGAACCAAGGGTTTACCTCGTTCACTTCTATTTACATTTTCCGAACCGATTTTTGCTACTTTTACAATGAAATTGTAACCGGGCACATCAAGTAATTAATAAATGATTTTTATTCTTGGATCGTCTTTCTTACAAGGTATAATTGTCCAAACAAAGGTGAAGGAATAATCGATGGAGGGGATGGATCTATTAAATTTGGTGAAACTCAAAGCTGAGCTATGTTTAGGAAGTTGCGCATGATTCAGTGTACATGATCAGTTTTATGTTTTTGATTCTGTTTCATCATGCCCTGGTTGGTACAAAATGCATCATGCTCATATTGAATTGGCAAGAGCACTTTAGGTTGTTTATAATTGTTGTACATGGAATTTTAATGGTTGATCCATGGTATATATTCATGCTCTGACTTTTTGAGAGTTCTAGAAAGGTTATATACCCAATTTAAATACGAATACAATTTTCTCATTATTAAATGAATTCAGAGAATATTTGGGGATCATAGACTATAGACTCTCACTTTTTATCTGGTTGAAATGATAAAGATCAAACTTAGATTATTTTCCATCCATGTTTGAATATTATGTTGAATCTTGTATTGTTGACACTGATATGTATTAACATCAAACTCTATTATATATGAAATTGATGCTTTGAAATTGTTGACACTGATAGAATTCAGAATGGATGGAGGGACGCTGCCTCATATTGGTGGGATGTTGCCTGGATCGGATGGAGGGACGGATCTCATCTACTTGGTGAACTCGATGGCCCACACGGTGGCATAGATGTATGTGGACTTGACGCCGGCGAATCCAGCTCCCCTGGCGAGGGCCTCGAACTCCCTCTCGTACCTCTCCCTGCCTCCGGGGCTGTGCGCGAGCATGATCATGTCGACGTGGAACACCCCCTGCGAGCTGGGCTTGGCCTCCGGGTTGACCGGCAGGATGCACTCGACGAGCACGACCTTGCCGTGCGCCGGCAGCGCGTCGTAGCAGTTCTTGAGCAGCGTGACGCAGTGCTGGTCACTCCAGTCGTGGAGGATCCACTTCATGAGGATGGCGTCGCCCGAGGGAACCTCCTTGAACATGTCGCCGCCGACGTGGGTGACGCCCGGGAACGGCGGCGCCTCGGAGATTACGTGGGGGAGGTCGAAGTTGACCCCCTTGATGGCGGGGTAGTGGGCGGCGATGGCGGCCACAGTGGCGCCGACGCCGCCGGCGACGTCGACGAGGGTGCCGAGGCCCTGGAAGCCGTGGTAGAGCTCGAGGAGCTTCTTGGTGATGATGATGGAGTGGTTCTTCATCGCTTGGTTGAAGACGCGGTTGAAGCGCGGGTCCGTGCCGTTGTACTCGAATGCCGACATGCCGTACACCTTGTTGAACGGGATGCCGCCGTCAAGCACCGCGTCCTTGAGGTAATACCTGAGGATTGATTTGGAGAACACATTTAATTTATTCACAAGAACTACTGTATATACCATCGTGTGAATTACGATTGGCATGAAAACATTATCTTGCTATCCAAGTAATGGGAGTTGGCCGGTGTGCAACCAGTACTAGCAGGCAATAATTCAGCATGTGCTCTTGTTGCCACTTGTGTTCCGCGCGCGACAGGCAAGTAGATGCAATTGTCAGTTAGAGGTAACCTCGATCAGTTTCTACTCTGTCTACGGTGCACACGTACGGCAAAGCAGTGTCCAGAAATATTTTTAGCTAACTGACGCACGCCGAATAACGCTGAGGTCCTCTAGCTCCTACTATCACTGATTTAGAACTACGTACTATCCTGTTAGTGAAGCTCAATTTGGCAAAGAAGAAAGTCAGTTATGATGTACGCCAGCGACAGGAAATGGGCAAGGTAAGAAGAGGAACGATCTACAGAAACTAACTAACTCCACTGAGAGACTCACCAGCTCTCCATGAGGACCTTGTCCTGGTTCATGAGCGCGAGCGCCGCCATGGAGACGCCGTCCTCGTTGGGGGTGAGGAACTTGCACACGGGCGCGGCGCCGTAGCTCCGGGAGAGGCAGCCGTCCTTGCCCTCCTCCACCAGGCACGTCACGACGTTGTACGACGCCAGCAGCCGGAGCATGCGGTCTACCATGTCCGGCGCTTCCGGGTTCGCCGCGGACGGGAGCTTGGCGGCGACCTCGGTCGGGGTCAGCGACTTGCCGCCGGCGGCCACCAGGATCTCCAGGAGGCCAAGCTCGATGGCGTTCTTCAGCGTCATCGGGAGGATCGACGAGGAGGCGAGCTGGAGGGCGAACATGCACGCCTCCTCGTCGGCGCACGCGGCCATGTCGGCGGCGGTGGAGCCCATCGATCTCTACGATGCTGGTGATGGTGCTGGTGGGTGATTTTGGTGTGAGCGAGAGGTGTGCTTTGCTGGGAGGATGAGCAGGGCTTATATATGCATGGGGCTTTCTCGCTTCACCAACCTTGGCAGGAATTTTAGTCTTTTTTTTTCTCCTTTTATTCTACACACACCACGTGTTTTCTTGTTCTAGCTCGGGAACAGGTGGTTTCCTTTTTAAACGGTGGCGGCTAACCTCCTTCTACGGGAGAGGGCTGCACGGCGTCTCTCCTAGGGCCCCTCCTGGGATTTTGACACGTCGACTTGTAGCGTTAATGTTGGAGCTCTCTCGTCCACCTAGTCCCCCATATATACGCTGTACTACGTATTAGGAAACACACCGATTGTAGAAGAAAACATACAAACGGCAATCTAGGGAAAACAAGCTCGTGTAGCCCGGCGGCGCTGGTTATACTTATAATCGATTGTAGAGAGGGCTACGCCGACGGCCACCCTCGGCGTACTAAAGGCCGTCGGCGTAGCACTAGCATGTGCTCCGGTCCCGCTCCGGCCGTGACGGCCCGGTCACGGCGTCAGCGAGGCGCCGAGGGCCACCCTCGGCATAGGGCATCACCCACCTATGCCGACGGCCACCCTCGGCATACACTTTTTTTTTCTTTTTTTCTTCTCGGTCATTAACTTTATATTATGTTTGTTTTATTTATGTACTAGTATGAATTATGTAAAAATAGTTACTTTTTTTAAAAAAAAAATGGTAGATGGCTTATGTAGATCCCACGAGTGACGCTCTTCGTAGACGGGTCGACGGGATCTAGTAGGCCCAACATCTGCTATCGATGTACATATGTCCTAAAACAAAGGAAAAAAGTCCATTGCTAACCCTAACTCTCTAACCCTAACCCTAACCCTAGGGGTAGATTTGCGGGGTCCCCGCCCCCTAGGGTTTCCCTAGATACAAACCACCGGAGCGTCCGAATCGCTGGAAACTCCTGCTACGGCTCATCCGGGGCCTATTTCATTCCAAACCTATGGTTTCCATGTGCATATGTCCTAAACAAAGCAAAGAAATTAAAAAAATCCATTGGTGAACCCTCGCACGAAAAAAGCTATAGGGGTAGATCTGCAAGGTCCCCGGCCTAGGGTTTCCCAAGATACAGATCACCGGAGCGTCGGAATCGCTTGAAAACTTGCATTTGTCCCTAACATATATGTACAAGTGTGATGTAAGGTTTGTCTAACCTTGCATGTACCCGGCGTTGACGATTTCCGCATACATGGGCCCACACTTGGTAAAATCCAAGATTTGTATGTGGAAACTCCTGCTACGGCTCATCCGGGGCCTATTTCATTCCAAACCTATGGTTTCCATGTGCATATGTCCTAAACAAAGCAAAGCAAATAAAAAAATCCATTGGTAAACCCTCGCACGGAGAAAGCTATAGGGGTAGATCTGCAGGGTCCCCGCCCTAGGGTTTCCCAAGATACAGATCACCGGAGCGTCGGAATCGCTTGAAAACTTGCATTTATCCCTAACATATGTGTACAATTGTGATGTAAGGTTTGTCTAACCTTGCATGTATCCGGCGTTGACGATTTCCGCATACATTGGCCCGCACTTGGTAAAATCCAGGATCCGTATGTGAAAACTCCTGCTACGGCTCATCCGTGGCCTATTTTATTCCAAACCTATGGTTTCCATGTGCATATGTCCTAAACAAAGCAAAGAAAATAAAAAAATCCATTGGTAAACCCTCGCACGGAAAAAGCTATAGGGGTAGATCCGCGGGGTCCCCGCCCTAGGGTTTCCCAA
>NC_061509.1:63026687-63079609 GCF_022539505.1 Lolium rigidum
AGTCATTAGAGGCCTCTTGACTTTTCTCTTCCCTATTTTGGATTTGTTTTTTTTTTTGCATAATCGTAATATAGAAATTATCTTGTTGCGATCCTATGAATCAGTTCAATTAAAACCTTAGATTCATACTAGAGCCACGATGATTGAGTCTAAAGCTAAACCAAGGGTTCTTCGAATAAGAACCACTTGATAATCATTTAGTGAATCAGTGTAATGATTCGACAAAATTGAGAGAAAAAAAGTTGTCTTTTAGGCAAACTAAATTGGAAGGAAGAAAATTTTTTATTTTATTTAAGAACTACTTGAATTTTTCAGTCTGGTTGCGAGGTCTTAATAGTGAGTATGAATCATAGTTCCATTTTTTTTTGATCCGCTCTATCTATTTCGTGTTCCAGATACTAGAATAAATAATATCTGACGAATTTGGAATCATCTTGATAGAGATAACAGGCCCTTTCTATGTATTATCAATAGGATCAATTCTAACAAGTCACACACTCATATTCCAGAGATACCGAAACAAAAAAAATCCGCGGTCGAACTACCATAATGTCTAGAAATGTAGAGCTTAAACTGGAAAGGCTTTGCAGTAGTAAATAAAACAACTAGATAAAGTAAATGCAAGTAAACTAAATTTTTTGTGTTTTTGATATAAAGTGCAAACAAAGTAGTAAATAAAATAAAGCAAGACAAAAACAAAGTAAAGAGATTGGGAAGTGGAGACTCCCCTTGCAGCGTGTCTTGATCTCCCCGGCAATGGCGCCGTAAAATATGCTTGATGGCGTGTAATTCACACGTTCGTTGGGAACCCCAAGAGGAAGGTATGATGCGCACAGCGAGCAAGTTTTCCCTCGAAAGAAACCAAGGTTTATCGAACCAGGAGGAGCCAAGAAGCACGTTGAAGGTTGATGGCGGCGGGATGTAGTGCGGCGCAACACCAGGGATTCCGGCGCCAACGTGGAACCCGCACAACACAACCAAAGTACTTTGCCCCAACGAAACAGCTGAGGTTGTCAATCTCACCGGCTTGCTGTAACAAAGGATTAACCGTATTGTGTGGAAGATGATTGTTTGCAAGAAAACAAGAAAGAACAAGTATTGCAGCAGATTTGTATTTCAAGTATAAAAGAATGGACCGGGGTCCACAGTTCACTAGAGGTGTCTCTCCCATAAGATAAAAGCATGTTGGGTGAACAAATTACAATCGGGCAATTGACAAATAGAGAGGGCATAACAATGCACATACATGACATGATAAGTATAGTGAGATTTAATTGGGCATTACGACAAAGTACATAGACCGCCATCCAACTCGCATCTATGCCTAAAAAGTCCACCTTCAAGTTATCATCCGAACCCCTTCCAGTATTAAGTTGCAAAGCAACGGACAATTGCATTAAGTATGGTGCGTAATGTAATCAACAACTACATCCTTAGACATAGCATCAATGTTTTATCCCTAGTGGCAACAAGCACAACACAACCTTAGAACTTTCTCACATCGTCCCGGTATCAATGCGGGCATGAACCCACTATCGAGCATAAATACTCCCTCTTGGAGTTAAGAGCAAAAACTTGGCCAGAGCCTCTACTAATAACGGAGAGCATGCAAGATCATAAACAACACATAGGTAATAACTTGATAATTAACATAACATGGTATTCTCTATCCATCGGATCCCGACAAACACAACATATAGCATTACGGATAGATGATCTTGATCATGTTAGGCAGCTCACAAGATCCAACAATGAAGCACAATGAGGAGAAGACAACCATCTAGCTACCGCTATGGACCCATAGTCCAGGGGTGAACTACTCACTCATCACTCCGGAGGCGACCATGGCGGTGAAGAGTCCTCCGGGAGATGAATCCCCTCTCCGGCAGGGTGCCGGAGGAGATCTCCAGAATCCCCCGAGATGGGATTGGCGGTGGCGGCGTCTCTGGAAGGTTTTCCGTATCGTGGTTCTTCTTATCGGGGGTTTCGCGACGGAGGCTATAAGTAGGCGGAAGGGCAGAGTCGGAGGGCTGACGAGGGGCCCACACCATAGGGCGGCGCGAGCCCCCCTCTGGCCACGCGGCCCTATGGTGGCGGCGCCTCGTAGCCCCACTTCGTATCCCTTTCGGTCTTCTGGAAGCTTCGTGGCAAAATAGGACCCTGGGCGTTGATTTCGTCCAATTCCGAGAATATTTTGTTACTAGGATTTCTGAAACCAAAAACAACAGAAAACAGCAACTGGCTCTTCGGCATCTTATTAATAGGTTAGTTCCAGAAAATGCACGAATATGACATAAAGTGTGCATAAAACATTTAGGTATCATCAATAATGTGGCATGAAACATAAGAAATTATCGATACGTCGGAGACGTATCAGAGCCTTTCTCCTATTTTTCTTTTCTGTTTTTATTTCCCTGTTTATATTTATCCATTTAAAATCATATTTGAATTTTGTTTATTTTTGCAGATCTTTCAATTGTTAATTTTATTAAGATCTGGTGCAATGATTATTACACCACTATTTCATTTGAAACAATTATTTTGTATTAGATTATGTTGCATATGGGTGACTTATTCAAAATAGCAATTAGACATGAATTATATTTTCACTTTGATTTCCTTTTTATTATTAATTCAATTTAATTTAGAAATATAAGAGTTGATACTTTCTTCTCAAGGTATTTCTGAAGTTGTTGTTATGTCTTATTTCCTATTTGAGAAATTAATCACTTGCATGTTATTTCATGTGAGCAATATTTTATTAGGGTTTTGTAGGTTTGATGATAACCCATATCAAAATTAACATTAGTGTTATGGTCTATTAACACTTTGAAATACCTAGAGTAGATATTACTCTCCTCAAGGTTGGGTTTTAATTATATAGATAAGTTGTTCACTACTAGGATTTTGCTTACCGCCGGCGCATGGAATTGGCTTACCGCCGGCATCTTCGCGTTCGCCGGCGATCACCTCGCCGGTGGTAAGTGGTTACCGCCGGCGTCTTCCGTTTCGCCAGCGGTAACGTGATGTTATCCCCGGCGCTTTTGTGTGTTCGCCAACACTAGCTTCAACTACCCCGGCGCACAAGCAAATTCGCCAGCGCTAAGTTTGTATAGGATTTTTTTTAAAAAAAAAAAAAGCAGGTCCACACAATCCGTGATGGTGGATGTAAAAAGTCTGGCCTGAATTTTTCCATTGAAGTTGATGTGCAGATCTAGCCTTAATGAACTTCTAAGCAAACAATTTTCGAATAGAGAATGAAGAACTGAGAATAATTGTCGGTGTAGTAACACATAAGGGCTAGATCTGCAACGAATCCATCTCAGGGAGCAACAAAGATTAAAAAGAGACGAAGTAATTACATAGAGAAGCGGAAAAATCCAACGAATCCTTGCATCGTGAATAGCCGGATCTAAAAAAACAAGGGGCTCACGGTGTATGGCAGAGTCCGGATGCTCAGATCCAGTTGCTCTGCTTCCCCATGAATTCGTGCCGCCCTACGCCACCACAGCTCCCTCTACTCGCACCGTCGCCATGGCCGTCGCCTTGTGAGCACGGGCATATGATCTCTCGTACCTGCACCAACATCTTCCCATGGCCGCCACCCTTCACCTTTGGAGCACCCGGGCTGCTCATGGTCATGGAGGCGCCACAGCCGCGCCAAGGCCAAGGCCATGGTCGCCGCCCTTCACCTGGGAGCATGGGCGCTGCCGGCCTGCACCACACCCTTCGTCCCTCCTCCGCCGACCTGATGATCCACTCGACTGGGCATCAAATTTTCTCTCCCTTTTTTCAGTAAGTAGGAAGAAAGGAGTTATAAATCAACAGAGACTCGAGCGCGAACCAATGAAAGGGGAAAAAATCTACCTTTGGATGATGCTGGCCGAGGAGGACCTGGGCGGTCGGCGGGGTCAAGGTAAGTCGTCGCGGCAGGGCGAGCACATGCTGGAGCGCACCTTCTGGGCCTCGTCGTCGCGCACCATGTGGGGGAGCTGCGGTAGGGCCGGCGCTGCAGAACCGTCTGTGTCGACGGCGAGGTCAACCGGTGGGGCGGCGTCGGGTCGGAGCTGGTGCAGGAGAAAAGGCGGCGGCGGCCGATCTAGCGCTGTAATATCCCAGGTTTAGAGGCAACAAAATGAGAGAACACCAAAGTGTGCATTGCATTCATGCATAGAAAATCCGGGGGATTTTCGCGCTTTCAAATAAAACTTACCACAGTCACTCGAAGTTTCACTTGACTTGCTGGAATTGAAGTAGATCATCAAGTCAAGCGCTATAAACTTCACTCGTGATCTTTGCTAAAACCTTGTTTTGGGTAGAGATGATTTGATCTATGGATTAGATCAAATGGAATTAGATTTACAACAACACATTCTTTAAGAATCAAACTCTAACTTATTAACACTTAAAAGTTAGCAACTACCTTTGTGTGTAATCTAATTCACTTACAAATAAGGTAAACCACAGGGTCTAAATTGCATACAAGCCACACATTCTTATTTAAATCATAACTTATTAAATACATGGAATATCATAAAACTAAATCCATTTACATTACGAATTATAGTCCAAACTATTTGAATAAAATTAACTATGAGTATTTTAAAACTCATATGATCATGCCTTGGTGAAATCAAACACCAACTATCCAAATTTGAGAAATAACCTCAACCTTAACCTTTTTACTAATATTATAATGTAAATCCAATCAAAGATGGTATGATGACTCATCCACAATAATAAAACCACCCACAAGATATTTAGTAACAAATGCCACTTGGCTATCCAAAAATAAATCATATGAGAGGATAATGATCTTACCTTATAAATTGAGATGCTAAGTTAAACCTCTACAAGTGATCCATAGATCTCATTCTTCACATGAAATGATAAGTAAATCATTAGTAGTTAATCAGACCAATACTCATGCCTTGTATGGAGTAGTTATGACATTAGTGGTAAACCCTACCTATCTAAACACTTAAGACAAACCTAGCATTGCCTTGATACATTAATTCTACCTAAGTGAGGAGGATAACCCTAGCCACTAAAATATGATCAAAGCTTATACTATATCCTAAACCTAGTTGAGTATCACATTGGTGATCATAACTAAAACCCTAGGCCATATTTGAATTCCAACCCATGGATTACTTTGGATTATAATTATAACCCTGCCATGCCTCATGCCTATTTTATACTTCAATGAGTAAAGCATCACTCAAGCCCTAAACCTTTCACATAGAATTCACTCCACATAAAATATTATGTCCTCACTTGTGTATCTTAGATCACAAATATAAACCAAGCCATCTATACTTAGGACTAAATGCTTTTGGTGAGTAGAATGAAATCAATACCCTATTTCACTTTGCTATCCAACTACCTTGTTTAGTGAACTAAACAAAATAGAATTCATAGAAGTAGTTGAGTTAACCATAATGAGCTTAGGATCTATCTTAAATAATTCAAGTCAGTAGTTTGCTAAGCAAGATTATTTAAAACAGAGTGAAGACAACCATATTCTTAAACCTTTTGAAACAATTCTTCACATAAAATCATGAACCAATCCATTCCTATTGCCATTTATTTTAAACTCTAGCTATAATTATAATATGTGCACAATCCATATTATGATGTACAAGTCAAACTTAACAAAGTGTTCACCAAGCACATGTTATAATTTTCAACCATTCAAACAGAGTGGTTCCTAAATAAAAGGAATAGAGATAAACATTTAAAACCATGTTCATTTTCAATTTAAAATGCATTTCACAAGAACACCAAATTAATCAATTATGAAATGGTTGTTTATAAACAAAACAATACAACAGGTAGCATTATCAAATTGTTCGGATATTAAAATATTTTAGAATCTGCAAAACAACACATAATTCAAATCAAGTTAAAACCAAGTAAATAAAAAAACAGAAAAAGAAAACAGAAATTTGAAAAAGAAAATGGAGGGAAACTTACCTGGCAGGCCGAGCAGCACCGCAGCAGCCCATCACCACCACGTCCACCAAGCCCGCAGCCCATCACCACCACGTCCACCAAGCCCAGTATCAGCCCAGCCCAAAACCACTTACCGTTTGGGTTGCTTTAAGAATCGTGCGAGAGGAAAAAACGACCGTCGTCTTCCCCGGCGTCGACAGCGAGCTTGCGCCGAGAGGCCACGATCCTCGTCGACGATAAGTTTGCCCGGACGCGCCGGAAGGTTCCGGAATTTCGCCCCTAATCGTTTCGCGTCCGAGCCTATCCACGGGCGAAAAGATCTTCGCCGAACTAAACCTTCCGAGACCGCCACCTCTCCACCGTCGCCGTCGCCGTGTCGCAGCCACAGTGCTTCCTTCGACGTATAAAGCCTCGAGGAGAACCTCCGTGAAGCCTTTGATCATTCCAGACCGTCCTTATCCTTTCTCGTTCACTCTTTCTTCCACACTGCATCAATTTCTGTCGCCGGCGAACTCCATGGCGCCATCGGTTGTGAGCACTGATACGTCTCCAACGTATCGATAATTTCTTATGTTCCATGCCACATTATTGATGTTATCTACATGTTTTATGCACACTTTATGTCATATTCGTGCATTTTGTGGAACTAACCTATTAACAAGATGCCGAAAGGCCGCTTGCTCGTTTTCTGCCGTTTTTGGTTCCGGAAAGGCTGTTCGGGCAATATTCTCGAATTGGACGAAATCAACGCCAAACCTCCTATTTTTCCCGAAGGCTCCGAACACCGAAGAAGAGTCGGAGAGGGGCCGGGGGGCCCCACACCATAGGGCCGCGCGGGCTGGCCTCCGGCCGCGCCGGCCTATGGTGGGGCCACCCTGCCAGCCCTCCCGCGCCGCCTCTTCGCCTATATAACCCCTTTCGACCGAAAAACGCAGTACCAATTGACGAAACTCCAGAAAAGTTACTGTGGCGCCGCCGCCATCGCGAAACTCCAATTCGGGGGACAGAACTCTGTTCCGGCACCCTGCCGGAGCGGGGAAGTGCCCCCGGAAGGCTTCTCCATCGACACCGCGGCCATCTCCATCAACACCGCTGCCATCTCCACCGCCATCTTCATCACCGCTGCTGCTCCCATGAGGAGGGAGTAGTTCTCCATCGAGGCTCGGGGCTGTACCGGTAGCTATGTGGTTCATCTCTCTTCCATGTACTTCAATACAATGATCTCATTGAGATTCATATGAGTTTGTATCACTACTATCTATGTGCTACTCTAGTGATGTGTTATTAAAGTAGTTTTATTCCTCCCTGCATGTGTGCAAAGGTGACAAGTGCGTGCACCGTGTTAGTACTTGGTTTATGCTATGATCATGATCTCTTGTAGATTATGGAGTTAACTATTGCTATGATAATATTGATGTGATCTATTCCTCCTACATATGCATGAAGGTGACAAGTGTGCATGCTATGCTAGTACTTGGTTTAGTAGCGTTGATCTATCTTACACTAAAGGTTACTTAAACATGAGCATTATTGTGGAGCTTGTTAACTCCGGCATTGAGGGTTCGTGTAATCCTACGCAATATGTTCATCATCCAACAAAAGTGTAGAGTATGCATTTATCTCGTTCGTTATGTGATCGATGTTGAGAGTGTCCACTAGTGAAAGTCTATTCCCTAGGCCTTGTTCCTAAATACTCGCTGAGTTACTACCGCTTGTTACTCGTTTTATCGCGTTACTACCGCTGCAATACCACCACCATCAACTACACGCCAAGCACTTTTCTCGGCACCGTTGCTACCGCTCATACTTATTCATACCACCTGTATTTCACTATCTCTTCGCCGAACTAGTGCACCTATTAGGTGTGTTGGGGACACAAGAGACTTCTTGCTTTGTGGTTGCAGTGGTTGCATGAGAGGGATATCTTTGACCTCTTCCTCCCTGAGTTCGATAAACCTTGGGTATCCACTTAAGGGAAACTTGCTGCTGTTCTACAAACCTCTACTCTTGGAGGCCCAACACTGTCTACAGGAAAGGAGGGGGAACGTAGACATCAAGCACTTTTCTGGCGCCGTTGCCGGGGAGGAAAGGTAAAAAGGCTCTCATACTACGGTCTCAGGTAAAGTAATTTTCTGGCGCCGTTGTGTGTGTGCTCGAAGCTATTTCCTTTAGATCCTGCAATTGCAACTTTTTGTTTCTTGTTTACACTAGTTAGGCATAATGGAAAACAACAAAAAATTTAGTGAGCTTTTTAATCTTTTTCCTGATTTAGAATTGTTTGATGCGAAAATTAAAAAACCTATGGAACCTTATTTGCATGCTAGTAGCGATGTTATTAGTATGAATGCAATTACTGCTAATGCTATGAAGAAGTCTAAGCTTGGGGAAGCTAGTTTTTGTGGTCTTTTTAGCTTCCCATCTTTAGGGGAGAAAATTTGTTCTAATAATGCTTTATCTCCCATATGCGATAACTCTAATAATGCTTCTGATATTTTAAATCCACCTGCTGAAAGTATTCCTTATAAAATACCCATGAAAATTATTGAACGTGTTATGGACAACCACTATAAAGGGGATGGAACCGTCCATCCTAGAGATCATTTACTGTTTTTGCACGAAATATGTGGGTTATTCAAGTGTGCAGGTATCTCTATGGATGAAGTGAGGAAGAAGCTATTCTCCGTTTCGCTGTCTGGTAAAGCAGCGCATTGGTATAAATTGTTGGAGAATAGGCATTCTCTTGGTTGGGAGGAAATTGCATCTCTCTTTTATTCTAAATTTTATCCTCCGCATGAAGTGCATATTGATAGGAATTATATTTATAACTTTTATCCTCGTGATGGAGAGAGTATTTCTCAAGCGTGGGGGAGATTGAAATCACTAATGCTCAAATGTCCCATTCATGAGCTCCCCGTAATGTTATTGTTAACAATTTTTATGCGAGGCTTTCAGGACAACACAAGGACTATCTGGACGCGTGTTCGGAGGGATCTTTCACAAGCAAGGAGGTTGAAGCTAGGTGGGATCTCCTTGATCGGATTGAGGACAACGCTGAAGGATGGGAGAACAATGAAGGTAAAGAGTCAGGTATAAATTATGATTATGAATGCATTGAAGCTTTTATGGATACCGATAAATTTCGAAATATGAGTGCCACTTATGGTCTTGACTCTCAAGTTGCTGCAAATCTTTATAAAGCCTTTGTTTCTCATTTCGAATTGCCTAAAAATAATTTTGATAAGTATCATGAACCTTTTAAAGAGGCTTGCATGAAGAATGAAATTGTTGTTAATTATTGCAATAAGCATGCTCAAACTCCTAAGAATGCTATTTCCTATAAGCATGTTAATTTTTGTGGAATACATAGACCTTGTGGAATTAATCAAATCAAAGATGAATATTGCATCCATCATGCTAATGAAAAAACTAGAAAGTGGTTTAGGGCTCTAGATGATCTTGGTAAAAAAGTTTGTGCCCTCTATCCTTTTATTTGTGAAGTTTGCCATGAAGTGGGTCATTTTAATTTTCAATGTTCCTCCAGTGATATTTTGAACCCAATGAGTGCTGCAAATTTGTATTGTGATGATGAAATTACTCCTAATCAGCATGATGAACTTACTTTACTTTTGGGGTGTGAAGAACTGTCGAGAAAAATCTCTTTGTTACATACGAGTGATCTTGATATTGATGATGTCCTGCATGGGTGTTTTTCTTATTGCATTGATAATAGCCATACAAATACTTACATACAAAATATTTTAGAAGATGACACCTTGCCAAAATATGATAGGACCGCTGTGTGTTTTCAACTAATTAATGAAAAGGAGGGATCCTCCCAAGTTTCTTCTATTGTTTCTGAAAGAAAATCAGGTTATGCGGACGAGCCACCCTTCAAACCTCTTCCTCCTGAAGAAGGGAACGAGGAGAAGGAAGAGAAGAAGAAGAAGAAGAAGAAGAAGAAGAAGAAGAATAAAAAGAAAGAGGTAACATCATATCCCCGCGTATATGAGATAACAATAGGTAACCGTAAGTATGTTGCTCCTAATGATTATTGTGATAATGAATCTGAATACGATGATCTTCCTATGCCCTTTACATACATTAGCGATCATGATTTGAATGAGCACACTACTTTTGATATTACAAATCTCTGGGAAACTAATTCTGAAAATGATGATAATAATTGCCATAGTGTCGGTGCTATCCATGCTTCCTCCCATAATGATATAGAAAGCTCTAAGCTCGGGGAAGAGGTGTTTGAAAATCCTTTTGCTACTGGTCATTATGTTCTTGATACATCTCCTTCTAATAACAATGATGGTATGGACACGGATAAACCGACCGTGAAAGATAACTATTCTATTTCTTATGATGACACTCGTGCCTCCGATCTTTGATGATTATTATAAAGAATGCTATGATATAGGTTATAACTATCCTTATGAAACTTGTCATAGTCATGATTGGGTTACCAAAAACAATTCCCTTAATATGCAACTTGTTTACCATGTTCAAATTCTTGATAATAATCTTGCTCCAATTACTATTAATGAGAATAACTCTTCTTATGCCAAATTTAATGATACTTCTATGCATATGAACCATGATAAGAATGTTTTAAGTGATGGGTATATTGTGGATTTCATCAATGATGCTACTGAAAGTTATTATGAGAGAGGGAAATATGGTTATATGCATCTTAATAATATTAAGTTTCCCCTCTTTATGTTGAGAATCTTGAAGTTACTCGTGTTTTATCCTCTTATGCTTGTCACTTTGTTCTTCATGAATTCATTTGTGTACAAGATTCCTCTTCATAGGAAGCATGTTAGACTTAAATTTGTTTTTAATTTGCCTCTTGAAGCTCTCTTTTGCTTCAAATACTATTTCCCGCGAATGGATTATTAAAACTGCTGAGCCCATCTTAACGGCTATAAAGAAAGAACTTCTTGGGAGATAACCCATGTGTTATTTTGCTACAGTACTTTGTTTTATATTTGTGTCTTGGAAGTTGTTTACTACTGTAGCAACCTCTCCTTATCTTAGTTTTGAGTTTTGTTGTGCCAAGTTAAGCCGTTGATAGAAAAGTAAGTACTAGATTTGGATTACTGCGCAGCTCCAGATTTCTTTGCTGTCACGAATCTGAGCCCACTGCCCTGCAGGAAGCTCAGAAAATTATGCCAATTTACGAGCATGATCCTCAGATATGTACGCAACTTTCATTCAATTTGAGCATTTTCGTTTGAGCAGGTCTGGTGGCCTAATAAAATCCATCTTTACGGACTGTTCTGTTTTGACAGATTCTGCCTTTTATTTCGCATTGCCTCTTTTGCTATGTTGGATGAATTTCTTTGATCCATTAATGTCCAGTAGCTTTATGCAATGTCCAGAAGTGTTAAGAATGATTGTGTCACCTCTGAACATGTTAATTTTTATTATGCACTAACCCTCTAATGAGTTGCTTCGAGTTTGGTGTGGAGGAAGTTTTCAAGGGTCAAGAGAGGAGGATGATATACTATGATCAAGGAGAGTGAAAGCTCTAAGCTTGGGGATGCACCCGGTGGTTCACCCCTGCATATATCAAGAAGACTCAAGCGTCTAAGCTTGGGGATGCCCAAGGCATCCCCTTCTTCATCGACAACATTATCGGGTTCCTCCCCCGAAACTATATTTTTATTCCATCACATCTTATGTGCTTTTTCTTGGAGCGTCTCGTTTGTTTGCTTTTGTTTTTGTTTTTGTTTGAATAAATTGGATTACATCATGCTTGTGTGGGAGAGAGACACGCTCCGCTGGTTCGAATGAACACATGTGTTCTTAGCTCATAATATTCATGGCGAAGTTTCCTCTTCGTTAAATTGTTATATGGTTGGAATTGGAAAATGATACATGTAGTAATTGCTATAATGTCTTGGGTAATGTGATACTTGGCAATTGTTGTGCTCATGTTTAAGCTCTTGCATCATATACTTTGCACCTATTAGTGAAGAAATACATAGAGCATGCTAAAATTTGGTTTGCATAATTGGTCTCTCTAAAGTCTAGATAATTTCTAGTAAGGTGTTTGAACAACAAGGAAGACGATGTATAGTCTTATAATACTTGTAATATGTCTTTTATGTGAGTTTTGCTGTACTAGCTCATCCTTGTGTTTGCCTCAAACAACCTTGCTAGCCTAAACCTTGTATCGAGAGGGAATACTTCTCATGCATCCAAATACTTGAGCCAACCACTATGCCATTTGTGTCCACCATACCTACCTACTACATGGTATTTCCCGCCATTCCAAAGTAAATTGCTTGAGTGCTACCTTTAAACAATTCAAAATTTATTACCTCTTATTTGTGTCAATGTTTTATAGCTCATGAGGAAGTATGTGGTGTTTATCTTTCAATCTTGTTGGGCAACTTTCACCAATGGACTAGTGGCTTCATCCGCTTATCCAATAATTTTGCAAAAAGAGCTGGCAATGGGATTCCCGAGTCCCAAATTAATTAACAAAAATAGACACTCCTCCATGGTATGTGATTGTTGGACGGCACCCGAAGGATTCGGTTAGCCATGGTTTGTGAAAGAAAGGTTGGAAGGAGTGCCATCCAAAAATAAAATAAAATGGGAGCCGCTCTTTGAAGGTTTGTCTGGCAAGGGGGTTAGAGTGCCCACTACCATTCGTTGACAACAACATACACCTCTCAAAACTTTATTTTTATGCTCTCTATATGTTTTCAAAATCAAAGCTCTAGCACAAATATAGCAATCGATGCTTTCCTCTTTGAAGGACCATTCTTTTACTTTTATGTTGAGTCAGTTCACCTATTTCTCTCCACCTCAAGAAGCAAACACTTGTGTGAACTGTGCATTGATTCTCACATATTTGCATATTGCACTTGTTATATTGCTTTGCATTGACAATTATCCATGAGATATACATGTTATAAGTTGAAAGCAACCGCTGAAACTGCATCTTCCTTTGTGTTGCTTCAATGCCTTTACTTTGAATTATTGCTTTATGAGTTAACTCTTATGCAGGACTTATTGATGCTTGTCTTGAAGTGCTATTCATGAAAAGTCTTTGCTATATGATTCAGTTGTTTACTCATGTCATATACATTGTTTTGATCGCTGCATTCACTACATATGCTTTACAAATAGTATGATCAAGGTTATGATGGCATGTCACTCCAGAAATTATCTTTGTTATCGTTTTACCTGCTCGGGACGAGCAGAACTAAGCTTGGGGATGCCGATACGTCTCCAACGTATCGATAATTTCTTATGTTCCATGCCACATTATTGATGTTATCTACATGTTTTATGCACACTTTATGTCATATTCGTGCATTTTGTGGAACTAACCTATTAACAAGATGCCGAAAGGCCAGCTTGCTCGTTTTCTCGCTGTTTTTGGTTCCGGAAAGGCTGTTCGGGCAATATTCTCGGAATTGGACGAAATCAACGCCAAACCTCCTATTTTTCCCGGAAGGCTCCGAACACCGAAGAAGAGTCGGAGAGGGGCCGGGGGGCCCCACACCATAGGGCCGCGCGGGCTGGCCTCGGCCGCGCCGGCCTATGGTGGGGCCACCCTGCCAGCCCTCCTGCGCCGCCTCTTCGCCTATATAACCCCTTTCGACCTAAAAACGCAGTACCAATTGACGAAACTCCGGAAAAGTTACTCGTGGCGCCGCCGCCATCGCGAAACTCCAATCCGGGGACGGAACTCGTTCCGGCACCCTGCCGGAGCGGGGAAGTGCCCCCGGAAGGCTTCTCCATCGACACCGCGGCCATCTCCATCAACACCGCTGCCATCTCCACCGCCATCTTCATCACCGCTGCTGCTCCCATGAGGAGGGAGTAGTTCTCCATCGAGGCTCGGGGCTGTACCGGTAGCTATGTGGTTCATCTCTCTTCCATGTACTTCAATACAATGATCTCATTGAGATTCATATGAGTTTGTATCACTACTATCTATGTGCTACTCTAGTGATGTGTTATTAAAGTAGTTTTATTCCTCCTGCATGTGTGCAAAGGTGACAGTGCGTGCACCGTGTTAGTACTTGGTTTATGCTATGATCATGATCTCTTGTAGATTATGGAGTTAACTATTGCTATGATAATATTGATGTGATCTATTCCTCCTACATATGCATGAAGGTGACAAGTGTGCATGCTATGCTAGTACTTGGTTTAGTAGCGTTGATCTATCTTACACTAAAGGTTACTTAAACATGAGCATTATTGTGGAGCTTGTTAACTCCGGCATTGAGGGTTCGTGTAATCCTACGCAATATGTTCATCATCCAACAAAAGTGTAGAGTATGCATTTATCTCGTTCTGTTATGTGATCGATGTTGAGAGTGTCCACTAGTGAAAGTCTATTCCCTAGGCCTTGTTCCTAAATACTGCTGAGTTACTACTGCTTGTTACTTGTTTCTATCACGTTACTACTCGCCGCAATACCACCACCATCAACTACACGCCAAGCACTTTTCTCGGCACCGTTGCTACTGCTCATACTTATTCATACCACCTGTATTTCACTATCTCTTCGCCGAACTAGTGCACCTATTAGGTGTGTTGGGGACACAAGAGACTTCTTGCTTTGTGGTTGCGGGGTTGCATGAGAGGGATATCTTTGACCTCTTCCTCCCTGAGTTCGATAAACCTTGGGTATCCACTTAAGGGAAACTTGCTGCTGTTCTACAAACCTCTACTCTTGGAGGCCCAACACTGTCTACAGGAAAGGAGGGGGAACGTAGACATCAAGCACCCCGGAGCCCGTGGGGTAGCTCGTTGGATGCGCATGCCGATGTAGGTTCTCCTGGCGGAAGGAATCGAGTAGGGAAGCTCAGGGCGAGGCCAATTTGGGATTTTCCCCTTACAGCAGTTCGTCGGAATCCGCGATGCCGTGCTCGTCTCCGACCATCTCAAGCTTCGACGAGGGTCTCATCATCGTCCTGGTGAGCTTACGCGTCTTACGAACCCATTATTCATCCTTAGCATCGCCTGTAGCTCCGTTTCAAGGTTTGGCCGGAGTGCGCCGCCGCAGCACATGGTTGCCGGTGATGCTCCGGCGAGTTTCTCGGCAAACCACCGCTACCATCGTGTTCAGTAGGACGTGGGGATCCAGAAAAGTATACTCGCGCATCCCGGGAGGCCAGAAATCGGCGTCTCCGTCGCGTTCTGACCCGCCGGCGTCAAGCCGCCGGTGGTGTCGACGTGGAGGTGGACCCGCTGGTCGTGTTGACTGGTCTTTGCCCGTGTGGCAAGTGACCTAATCAACGGCCCCACCAGTCAGTCTCTGAGGGTATAAACGAACCGGTACGCTTAGTAATTTCCATTTAATTCAAATTCCAGTAAATTCCTGAAAATTTGTAAAATCATACAAAATTCATTTCAACTCAAAAAAATGCAAATAATATATCAAAATGCTCACAAAAATAAACTCTATTCAAATAAAATATAAAACAAAAATGTGTGTCAAAATAAAAATTCACTTATTTTTAACCTTATTAATTATGCCATTTCAATTATTCAAAATACAATTTGAATTCAATAATTAGTGAAGTTATAAAAATTAAATTTTAACTATTCAGTAACTAAGTAAAATGTTAGAATTAATTTTATTTACCATATTTACATTAACTTAATTATTAATGGTAATTCATAAACCCTAATTTGCAAATTACTATTTTCTATTTTCTTTAAATAGTAATAACTCAAGAAAATATTAAAAGCCAATATTATTTTGGTAATTCAAAACTTATTTACTTAAACATCTTTAGTTAACAAGTCATTATTTTAAAACCTAACAATAATTAGGAAACCACGATTTCTAATTAAACCCTAACTAGTAATTAGTTTAATTCTTAAACCTCTAAAAAAATTAATAGCATGTCAAAATTATTAATAACTTTATCTCAAGTACTTAATCACATTAATTCTAGTACCAAGGATTACCTTAAGAATTGAATCATAATTTAGAAACCCTAGTTTTATTATAAGTTAGAATCTGGATTCCATTATTTCATGTGATCATGTCAAAATGTTTTAAACCCTAAAACCTTAGTTGCTTATCACATGTGATCATGTGAATGTCACCTTATATAGAGAACCATATTATGTGACCAATGAATGCATGCTTATGATCCACTAGCATAAACCAAGTCACATGAGATTAACATTCCATGTTTCTATTTCAATTTAAAACCTATATGGTTCACTAGTATCACCTAGGTATAAACCCTAACTTGTTAACTGGATTAGTACCAATGATCACTATCCTATATACCATACCATTAAGATCAACCTCAATCATCAAACCCTAATAGCACTTAGCTCCTATTTAAAGTAGTTCATATTCTTATTTTAACCTGTTCTTCAAAAGTTATTCTTTTGAAGTACAAATATCAATCAAACCTTAGAAGCTTAATCCTTCTTTGAAATACTCATTATTTCTTAAACAACATGTTCTTCAAAAGTTATTCTTTTGAAGTATAATATAAGTAATCATCAACCATATCATGTAGAACTTAAAAATTGACAACTGTTCTTTACATATTATTCCACTACTATTCTTTATGTGTGTGATTGTTATGATGTCATATATATCACTTGATTATGATGCTAATATAACCAAACCCTAATAAGAACCTTGTTTGAGAACCATTCTAAAAGTGCAACCAACCCTAAAGAAATCTTTACAACTCATACATCCTAAATCATCGAGGTTAGGTTACGCTCGGGACGATTGCATCTCATACTATGCATTATAGCATTTTTGCCAGTTCTTTAAACATTGTCCTTACTGGACAATGATGGTATTTCAGAATTTGGAGTTATCACGTATCGAAGCTTTTGCCTGCATAATCTTGCAGTCAAGAAAGGCAAGTTCATCGCTTGCTCATGTCATTTGATTATTTGTATCAAACTATATGCAAAGTACTATACTTATCACTCATGCATTGAAAAGCAAAGTATTATTTTACAATTATGAATATGACTATGTGGTGGGGAATGGAACCATGGTATGTGTTGATATGGTGGAGGTTCCATTGCATGGGTACTACTCATCTAGGACTAAGTACCAATGCCGTCCGAGTGATTCTAGCGCCGTACATATCGCGTTATCCATAAGATCTATAATGGCTCGGGGAAGTCAGTCCGTATCTTTTCCCTTACGCACGCCAACGGATCCGTAGAGCCGGTGGGGTGCTTGGAGGCACTGCCGCAATAGGTTGGGATATCCTTTTAAATCCCCATCCATTAGTGATGATAAGCTCTACGATCTATGATGGATTGTCCGGAGTACACCGTGAGTAAAGCCGTATTATCGGGAGAAGTCTACTGGGGGTGTACGGTCGGACAAAAGGGTGGGTTTGCAGGGTCGCGGAGAAGGCAGTGATTGGCTTGGATCTTATACTCGGGCCTCACACCCAAGGAAGTGTGGACGGGGACATACTCTCGGCCGGCAACAAAGTTAAGATCTCTTGTGGGGTAAAGTAACGCACCTCTGCAGAGGGTATCAAGAATTGTGACTGTCACTCCTGTTCCGGGAAGGGAACTCGCGAACGCGGCAGGAAAGGAACTCCACGAAGTTCTAGTCAACCTGTGAAGACTGACGGGCATAGTTTTCGGAATAAAATAAACCTTTTGAAGAAATGTTTATGAAAACTTGCATTGGCCTATGACTTTCTGGTCTATGGCTGTAGCTAGTGCATGATACACCTATTTCCTAATATGAACTTGCTGAGTACGCTCGTACTCATTCTATCCCATATGAACCCCCTTCTTAGATCAAGGCACCGAAGGAGAAACTACCGTGGAACTCGAAGACAAAGGAGTCAGCTGCAACAAGATGAAGAATCCAATCAAAGAAGTCAATGGAGTCAACTTCTGCATCAGCTATAATGGAAACCTAGACTAGTAATAGAAGGGAACCTTTCCCTAATCCTAGCACCTAAGTAGCTAGAGTTCTATAGCAAGCCAAGTAGCTCTTAAACTTGAGTTAGCAATAAGATAGACTACGAGTCGTTCTTCTGGAACTTTATTTGAAGTTTTACCTCACTGTAAAGTAGGAGGCTGTGTGGATCTTATGTAAACAGTTCGTGTGTACTTCTATAGACATACCTTGGACTCGCATATGTTTCTGTTGTACCACTCTGAGAGATGTAATATGGGTGGAACGGTGTTTCACTTGTGTTATGTCAACGACTTGTGTACTACACCATGCAGTGGTACGCGGGGTCACCACAGCTGGTATCAGAGAGCAAATGCTTTGACCCTAGGATTAAAACCCTTTAAAGGAGACCTATAGGTTTGGTAGTGTCTATAGGAAGTATCTTAGTTAAGCCAACTATGCTAAACCAACTATTCTTTTGACTTGAGATGGGTATTCACTTGAGAATAATCCTGACACACTTGAGTCAATCTTTCTTATCTATCTTTCTTTAGTAAAGTGAATTAGTTAGTTATCTTGCTTCATTCCAAACAAATAGAACACCATTGAAGCTTAAGATAATGGGTGGTAGTAGACCACAGTTGGTATACAACACATGGTAGTCCAAAGAGAGGATACAACCATAAGGAAGATATCCTATTGGAAGATGTATACCAAGTCATGTTATGGTTAAATAAGAGTCCTTTAAAATGTCAAATGACGGATGTTAAGTAATGAAGATAAGTTATATAAGGTAGTATCTGTCTATGATGAGTCAATCATAGGAGGTAAGGAAGAGTGATAGGAGTTATACAACTCTACTTTTCATGGTAAAGTTGGTAATCGTATATGATTCACTTGAGAATCATGATGTGAGGGAGAAGAACATCATAAGTACGATAACAAAAGGATGATAAGGAGTAGGATTTAGGGAATAGTTCGAAAGCTTAGGCCTTAAAATCCTGGAAACTGTGTCAAGAATGTTAGAATCATAGTCCCTAGTTTAAAGAAGGCTTATTGAGAGCATGTCACATAGAGAAATCCTAGAGTTATAGGTGGTATATTCTAAACAATCATGTGTTTAGAGTAGATATGTTAGAACTAATTGTATTACAGGAGGTAGTCCTCAATAGTACATATATATGGTATACTATTTTGTTAGTACTTCCAAAAAAAACTAGGTTAACTTCAACTATCCCAGGCCATTTTGTTTCAAGTTTGTCTCATTGCAAATGTGCAATTAAGATAAATGTTGAGACAAATAGTAGAAATTGACGTATTCGTGTGCTAAGTATCACAACCTAAACCTATCTTATGTGGTGTTATATATTGCACATCTACACCTGATGTTTAGGGATGTCTTACCCAACTGTTGTATTCAGACATATAAGGATGTGTATTATAAACACAAAGCTGAATCTTCTTGGATTTTATTGGATTTTCATTGTTTGACTAGATCCATACATGAAGTTTGACTTTGATATGCAAATGCATGTTGCAATATCAAGCTCTTACTTGATGTTATAGGTCTAGAGGGTAAAGGTATTCGGGTGAGGAAGTGACGAATTCGGAGATTTTGAAGAAAAGATGAAGGTTCACTAGATGAAGGAAGTCAAATTGTGGGAAGCAACCACAATACTCTAAAGGAAAGACCAATCAAAACTCACTTTTATCCTTAATCAAGGAGTATTTCAACATGGAAGTACCATAAAAGTGAGAAAATAGTGAATATGGAGTAGTAGAAGTGGAGCCGTATGCATTATGGAAGAAGGGAATGCAAGCGAAGTCACTTACAATACTATTTTCATAGTGTCAACAAGTGTTTTCTTGCAAAAAAAAACCCTGGAAGAAGGAAAATAGACAAGTGAAGTCGCAGCTGGTATCATCAGACCGCAGCTGATATAGGATAACCATGAAGAGAAAGAATGTAAAGTGAGGTATATCTTAACTAAAGCTATGTAAGTAGCCACAGCTAGTAGGTAGATATTGACAACCACAACATAGCCACAACTGGTATCCAATAAGCTACATCTGGTACTAGGTAGTCGGCAGCTGGTACCAGATAGCCACAGCCTGAACATTTCTTTACCCTAAAAGAAAGGGGGATTCCGCAGCTAGTATTTCACAGCTGGTATCTCGTAGCTGGTAAAAAAAAAATTTAATTGGAAGATTCATAATGGATATCCACAACTGAGTGGATACACCACAAGGAATTCTTCGTGAGACTCTAGAAAAGTACAAATTACAAGTTAGACCAAGACTAAACTTCTAACCTTGGAGTTTAATGATTAGAAGAAAGGAAGTTTGAAGATAATTAGTAAACTCCAAGGGGGAGAGGAAGGCTGAATGAGAAGTATTACGATATAATATTTGGAGTATGATGGACCAAGAAGAAGGTCTGAACTGAGAGGAAGTCCGATCTTATTTTTATAAGGTTGTTGGGAAGTACCCATATAACAGTACTCTCAGGAGATTGTCAGACCAGAAGCCGAGGTTTATATCTCGAAGAAGTAAGGGTTAGACCTTAACTTAAGTGGGTAATTGTAATTACTCAAAACCAAGAGAACTTAAGTAAGTATTAGAAAATGAAGTTGGATGAAGAAGATATCGGAGGACAATCAAAGCCTAAGAAAACAAAAGATCGAAGGGTTTGACTATACCAAAACTAATGATTATTAGAAAGATTCCTTTCATGGAACCTAAAGAACCCAAAAGGAAGATAACTAGCTTAAAACTAGAAGCCATGATTGGATGGACTAAATGAGTCTAATCCATTCGTAGGACTAAACAACCAGGACCATGCCTATCGTAATACCTTACCAAGTACCATTACTTTCGTTATGGTAGTAAGGGAAAACAATACCCTACCTTAAATAAATCTTTTAAAATTAAGGTTTGAGTATCACAGCTGGTAAATCGTAGTGCCATATTACACCGCAGCTGGATTACCGCAGCTGGTAGAACCAAACTTTGAGTACCCAAATAGGAAGATGTCACCACAACCATTGGGAAAGTCCATTAACACAATAACATGTCTTAATCCAAGAATTTTTGGATAGTAAGCCTATAAGCTTAGAGTGTTAGAAGAAATCCTAGAATTAAAGGAAGTATCAGTGCCAGACATCAAAAGACTACATGAAGGATCTGGACAAGGGATATATTCAATTATATCTAATGAGATCACTAGGGAGTTTGAAAGGATTGTGATCCGTTCAAGTCAATTCCACGTTCTGAAACATGAGAGCGTTTGAACTTCGGGACGAAGTTCAGTTTAAGGGGGAGAGGCTGTAATATCCCAGGTTTAGAGGCAACAAAATGAGAGAACACCAAAGTGTGCATTGCATTCATGCATAGAAAATCCGGGGGATTTTCGCGCTTTCAAATAAAACTTACCACAGATCACCTGAAGTTTCACTTGACTTGCTGGAATTGAAGTAGATCATCAAGTCAAGCGCTATAAACTTCACTCGTGATCTTTGCTAAAACCTTGTTTTGGGTAGAGATGATTTGATCTATGGATTAGATCAAATGGAATTAGATTTACAACAACACATTCTTTAAGAATCAAACTCTAACTTATTAACACTTAAAAGTTAGCAACTACCTTTGTGTGTAATCTAATTCACTTACAAATAAGGTAAACCACAGGGTCTAAATTGCATACAAGCCACACATTCTTATTTAAATCATAACTTATTAAATACATGGAATATCATAAAACTAAATCCATTTACATTACGAATTATAGTCCAAACTATTTGAATAAAATTAACTATGAGTATTTTAAAACTCATATGATCATGCCTTGGTGAAATCAAACACCAACTATCCAAATTTGAGAAATAACCTCAACCCTAACCTTTTTACCAATATTATAATGTAAATCCAATCAAAGATGGTATGATGACTCATCCACAATAATAAAACCACCCACAAGATATTTAGTAACAAATGCCACTTGGCTATCCAAAAATAAATCATATGAGAGGATAATGATCTTACCTTATAAATTGAGATGCTAAGTTAAACCTCTACAAGTGATCCATAGATCTCATTATTCACATGAAATGATAAGTAAATCATTAGTAGTTAATCAGACCAATACTCATGCCTTGTATGGAGTAGTTATGACATTATTGGTAAACCCTACCTATCTAAACACTTAAGACAAACCTAGCATTGCCTTGATACATTAATTCTACCTAAGTGAGGAGGATAACCCTAGCCACTAAAATATGATCAAAGCTTATACTATATCCTAAACCTAGTTGAGTATCACATTGGTGATCATAACTAAAACCTTAGGCTATATTTGAATTCCAACCCATGGATTACTTTGGATTATAATTATAACCCTGCCATGCCTCATGCCTATTTTATACTTCAATGAGTAAAGCATCACTCAAGCCCTAAACCTTTCACATAGAATTCACTCCACATAAAATATTATGTCCTCACTTGTGTATCTTAGATCACAAATATAAACCAAGCCATCTATACTTAGGACTAAATGCTTTTGGTGAGTAGAATGAAATCAATACCCTATTTCACTTTGCTATCCAACTACCTTGTTTAGTGAACTAAATAAAATAGAATTCATAGAAGTAGTTGAGTTAACCATAATGAGCTTAGGATCTATCTTAAATAATTCAAGTCAGTAGTTTGCTAAGCAAGATTATTTAACACAGAGTGAAGACAACCATATTCTTAAACCTTTGGAAACAATTCTTCACATAAAATCATGAACCAATCCATTCCTATTGCCATTTATTTTAAACTCTAGCTATAATTATAATATGTGCACAATCCATATTATGATGTACAAGTCAAACTTAACAAAGTGTTCACCAAGCACATGTTATAATTTTCAACCATTCAAACAGAGTGGTTCCTAAATAAAAGGAATAGAGATAAACATTTAAAACCATGTTCATTTTCAATTTAAAATGCATTTCACAAGAACACCAAATTAATCAATTATGAAATGGTTGTTTATAAACAAAACAATACAATAGGTAGCATTATCAAATTGTTCTGATATTAAAATATTTTAGAATCTGCAAAACAACACATAATTCAAATCAAGTTAAAACCAGTAAATAAAAAAACAGAAAAAGAAAACAGAAATTTGAAAAAGAAAATGGAGGGAAACTTACCTGGCAGGCCGAGCAGCACCGCAGCAGCCCATCACCACCACGTCCACCAAGCCCAGTATCAGCCCATCCCAAAACCACTTACCGTTTGGGTTGCTTTAAGAATCGTGCGAGAGGAAAAAACGACCGTCGTCTTCCCCGGCGTCGACAGCGAGCTTGCGCCAGTAGGCCACGATCCTCGTCGACGATAAGTTTGCCCGGACGCGCCAGAAGGTTCCAGAATTTCGCCCTAATCGTTTCGCGTCCGAGCCTATCCACGGGCGAAAAGATCTTCGCCGAACTAAACCTTCCAGAGACCGCCACCTCTCCACCGTCGCCGTCGCCGTGTCGCAGCCACAGTGCTTCCTTCGACGTATAAAGCCTCGAGGAGAACCTCCGTGAAGCCTTTGATCATTCCAGACCGTCCTTATCCTTTCTCGTTCTCTCTTTCTTCCACACTGCATCAATTTCTGTCGCCGGCGAACTCCATGGCGCCATCGGTTGTGAGCACCCCGGAGCCCGTGGGGTACCTCGTTGGATGCGCATGCCGATGTAGGTTCTCCTGGCGGAAGGAATCGAGTAGGGGAGCTCAGGGCGAGGCCAATTTGGGATTTTCCCCTTACAGCAGTTCGTCGGAATCCGCGATGCCGTGCTCGTCTCCGACCATCTCAAGCTTCGACGAGGGTCTCATCATCTTCCTGGTGAGCTTACGCGTCTTACGAACCCATTATTCATCCTTAGCATCGCCTGTAGCTCCGTTTCAAGGTTTGGCCGGAGTGCGCCGCCGCAGCACATGGTTGCCGGTGATGCTCCGGCGAGTTTCTCGGCAAACCACCGCTACCATCGTATTCAGTAGGACGTGGGGATCCAGAAAAGTATACTCGCGCATCCCGGGAGGCCGAAATCGGCGTCTCCGTCGCGTTCTGACCCGCCGGCGTCAAGCCGCCGGTGGTGTCGACGTGGAGGTGGACCCGCTGGTCGTGTTGACTGGTCTTTGCCCGTGTGGCAAGTGACCTAGTCAACGGCCCCACCAGTCAGTCTCTGAGGGTATAAACGAACCGGTACGCTTAGTAATTTCCATTTAATTCAAATTCCAGTAAATTCCTGAAACTTTGTAAAATCATACAAAATTCATTTCAACTCAGAAAAATGCAAATAATATATCAAAATGCTCACAAAAATAAACTATATTCAAATAAAATATAAAACAAAAATGTGTGTCAAAATAAAAATTCACTTATTTTTAACCTTATTAATTATGCCATTTCAATTATTCAAAATACAATTTGAATTCAATAATTAGTGAAGTTATAAAAATTAAATTTTAACTATTCAGTAACTAAGTAAAATGTTAGAATTAATTTTATTTACCATATTTACATTAACTTAATTATTAATGGTAATTCATAAACCCTAATTTGCAAATTACTATTTTCTATTTTCTTTAAATAGTAATAACTCAAGAAAATATTAAAAGCCAATATTATTTTGGTAATTCAAAACTTATTTACTTAAACATCTTTAGTTAACAAGTCATTATTTTAAAACCTAACAATAATTAGGAAACCCTGATTTCTAATTAAACCCTAACTAGTAATTAGTTTAATTCTTAAACCTCTAAAAAAATTAATAGCATGTCAAAATTATTAATAACTTTATCTCAAGTACTTAATCACATTAATTCTAGTACCAAGGATTACCTTAATAATTGAATCATAATTTAGAAACCCTAGTTTTATTATAAGTTAGAATCTGGATTCCATTATTTCATGTGATCATGTCAAAATGTTTTAAACCCTAAAACCTTAGTTTCTTATCACATGTGATCATGTGAATGTCACCTTATATAGAGAACCATATTATGTGACCAATGAATGCATGCTTATGATCCACTAGCATAAACCAAGTCACATGAGATTAACATTCCATGTTTCTATTTCAATTTAAAACCTATATGGTTCACTAGTATCACCTAGGTATAAACCCTAACTTGTTAACTGGATTAGTACCAATGATCACTATCCTATATACCATACCATTAAGATCAACCTCAATCATCAAACCCTAATAGCACTTAGCTCCTATTTAAAGTAGTTCATATTCTTATTTTAACCTGTTCTTCAAAAGTTATTCTTTTGAAGTACAAATATCAATCAAACCTTAGAAGCTTAATCCTTCTTTGAAATACTCATTATTTCTTAAACAACATGTTCTTCAAAAGTTATTCTTTTGAAGTATAATATAAGTAATCATCAACCATATCATGTAGAACTTAAAAATTGACAATTTTTCTTTACATATTATTCCACTACTATTCTTTATGTGTGTGATTGTTATGATGTCATACATATCACTTGATTATGATGCTAATATAACCAAACCCTAATAAGAACCTTGTTTGAGAACCATTCTAAAAGTGCAACCAACCCTAAAGAAATCTTTACAACTCATACATCCTAAATCATCGAGGTTAGGTTACGCTCGGGACGATTGCATCTCATACTATGCATTATAGCATTTTTGCCAGTTCTTTAAACATTGTCCTTACCGGACAATGATGGTATTTCAGAATTTGGAGTTATCACGTATCGAAGCTTTTGCCTGCATAATCTTGCAGTCAAGAAAGGCAAGTTCATCGCTTGCTCATGTCATTTGATTATTTGTATCAAACTATATGCAAAGTACTATACTTATCACTCATGCATTGAAAAGCAAAGTATTATTTTACAATTATGAATATGACTATGTGGTGGGCAATGGAACCATGGTATGTGTTGATATGGTGGAGGTTCCATTGCATGGGTACTACTAATCTAGGACTAAGTACCAATGCCGTCCGATGATTCTAGCGCCGTACATATCGCGTTATCCATAAGATCTATAATGGCCTCGGGAAGTCGGTTGTATCTTTTCCCTTCTGCACGCCAACGGATCTGTAGAGCCGGTGGGGTGCTGGAGGCACTGCCGCAATAGGTTGGGATATCCTTTTAAATCCCCATCCATTAGTGATGATAAGCTCTATGATCTATGATGGATTGTCCGGAGTACACCGTGAGTAAAGCCGTATTATCGGGAGAAGTCTACTGGGGGTGTACGGTCGGACAAAAGGGTGGGTTTGTAGGGTCGCGGAGAAGGCACTGATTGGCTTGGATCTTATACTGGGCCTCACACCCAAGGAAGTGTGGACGGGGACATACTCTCGGCCGGCAACAAAGTTAAGATCTCTTGTGGGGTAAAGTAACGCACCTCTGCAGAGGGTATCAAGAATTGTGACTCGTCACTCCCTGTTCGGGAAGGGAACTGCGAACGCGGCGAGAAAGGAACTCCACGAAGTTCTAGTCAACCTCGTGAAGACCGACGGGCATAGTTTTCAGAATAAAATAAACCTTTTGAAGAAATGTTTATGAAAACTTGCATTGGCCTATGACTTTCCGGTCTATGGCTGTAGCTAGTGCATGATACACCTATTTCCTAATATGAACTTGCCGAGTACGCTCGTACTCATTCTATCCCATTTGAACCCCCTTCTTAGATCAAGGCACCGAAGGAGAAACTACCGTGGAACTCGAAGACAAAGGAGTCAACTGCAACAAGATGAAGAATCCAATCAAAGAAGTCAATGGAGTCAACTTCGCATCAGCCTATAATGGAAACCTAGACTAGTAATAGAAGGGAACCTTTCCCTAATCCTAGCACCTAAGTAGCTAGAGTTCTATAGCAAGCCAAGTAGCTCTTAAACTTGAGTTAGCAATAAGATAGACTACGAGTCGTTCTTCTGGAACTTTATTTGAAGTTTTACCTCACTGTAAAGTAGGAGGTCTGTGTGGATCTTATGTAAACAGTTCGTGTGTACTTCTATAGACATACCTTGGACTCGCATATGTTTCTGTTGTACCACTCTGAGAGATGTAATATGGGTGGAACGGTGTTTCACTTGTGTTATGTCAACGACTTGTGTACTACACCATGCAGTGGTACGCGGGGTCACCACAAGCGCTGGGGAGGAGGTGTGGTTGGTGGCGGAGAGGAGGCGGCGGCGTTCTGAATGGGTGGAGAGGGGATTTCATGGGGAGAAGACGAGACATACGGGTAAGGATAAGGAACGAGTGGACGAGAGGTAATTTTGGCCCAAATTACCCCCGGCGCCTACGAGCTGTGTTGGCCTGCGGTAAGGCCCATTAGCCCCGGCGTCAATGAGCTGCATTCGCCAGCGATAACGCCAAACCCAACGGTGGTCTTGCGGCCCAATACAACACTAGCGCCTACGTACCGAATTCGCTGGCGATAATGCAGGTACCCTCGGCGTTTTCGGTTCAAGCTTGCCAGCGGTAAGGTGAGGTGACCCTGAAAGGCCTTACCGCTGGCATCTTTAAATCGTACTCGCCGGCGGTAAGAAGTGCGGCTATAAGCCTTTTCCTAGTAGTGGTTGATAATCACACTTATGGTTTTAATTATAAGATGTATCACAAGAGTTTTCCTAGGTTTAATAATTGTAGCTTAAGATTTTATTAATGTGCCATACTAGGGTTCTAATGATATTTACCTAATGGCAATTGGTTTGAATCTCAATTATGGCCTAGGTTTATATTATGGTCACCATAGTGATGCATAAACTAGGGTTGAGATATACTTCTAGTTTGTAGAGTTGAGATGACATCATATTGCATTTGCTAGGGTTTAATCTCCCCTAACCAGGGTAATATGGTTAGTTGCTTAATTGTTTCTGTTCTCTTTTAATTACTAAGGACTTGAGAATTGGTTTTATCTTATACCAATAGATTTCTATTATATCCTTAATCTATTGTTCAAGTAACTAAAGTAGCTATATGTCTTTTTATAGTTAACTTTGGTTATAATGATGAATGGTTTCTCACCATATAAATTATAGGCTTTAACTCTAAGCTTTTCTTATGTGCTTATATCCTCTACTTCAAGTTCTTAGGGTTTATGATCACTACACAATTTATAATGATCAAGGTTTGGCTTCCTAAGTTATCTCTCAAGAATTAGGTTTCTCACTCCAAGATTAAGTATTGTCTTGATCAACTAGATATAGTTTCTTTCTTATATTATCATGAATGGATATGGTTACCTCAATAATTTATATCCCAGGAGGATGCCTGATGAAGCGTGAAGCACACGTCCGTTGGGAACCCCGAGAGGAAGGTGTGATGCGTACAGCAGCAAGTTTTCCCTCAGTAAGAAACCAAGGTTATCGAACCAGTAGGAGATGAAGGCCACGTGAAGGTTGTTGGTGAAGGAGTGTAGTGCGGCGCAACACCAGCGATTCCGGCGCCAACGTGGAACCTGCACAACACAATCAAAATACTTTGCCCCAACTTAACAGTGAGGTTGTCAATCTCACCGGCTTGCTGTAAACAAAGGATTAAACGTATGGTGTGGAGAATGATGTTTGCTTGCAAAGAACAACAAAGAACAATGATTGCAGTAGGTTGTATTTCAGATGTAAAAGAATGGACCGGGGTCCTGATGGCGTGTATTTCACACGTTCGTTGGGCAACCCCAAGAGGAAGGTATGATGCGCACAGCAGCAAGTTTTCCCTCAGAAAGAAACCAAGGTTTATCGAACCAGGAGGAGCCAAGAAGCACGTTGAAGGTTGATGGCGGCGGGATGTAGTGCGGCGCAACACCGGAGATTCCGGCGCCAACGTGGAACCTGCACAACACAACCAAAGTACTTTGCCCCAACGAAACAGATGAGGTTGTCAATCTCACCGGCTTGCTGTAACAAAGGATTAACCGTATTGTGTGGAAGATGATTGTTTGCGAGAGAAAATAGTAAAACAAGTATTGCAAGCAGATTTGTATTTCAAGTATTAAAGAATGGACCGGGGTCCACAGTTCACTAGAGGTGTCTCTCCCATAATATAAAAGCATGTTGGGTGAACAAATTACAGTCGGGCAATTGACAAATAGAGAGGGCATAACAATGCACATACATGACATGATAAGTATAGTGAGATTTAATTGGGCATTACGACAAAGTACATAGACCGCCATCCAACCGCATCTATGCCTAAAAAGTCCACCTTCAGGTTATCGTCCGAACCCCTCCGAGTATTAAGTTGCTAACAACGGACAATTGCATTAAGTATGGTGCGTAATGTAATCAACAACTACATCCTCGGACATAGCGCCAATGTTTTATCCCTAGTGGCAACAAGCACAACACAACCTTAGAACTTTCTCGTCACTCGTCCCGGTGTCAATGCAGGCATGAACCCACTATCGAGCATAAGTACTCCCTCTTGGAGTTAAAAGTAAAAACTTGGCCAGAGCCTCTACTAGAAACGGAGAGCATGCAAGATCATAAACAACACATGTATAATAACTTGATAATTAACATGACATAGTATTCTCTATCCATCGGATCCCGACAAACACAACATATGAATTACAGATAGATGATCTTGATCATGTTAGGCAGCTCACAAGATCCAACAATGAAGCACAATGAGGAGAAGACAACCATCTAGCTACTGCTATGGACCCATAGTCCAGGGGTGAACTACTCACTCATCACTCCGGAGGCGACCATGGCGGTGTAGAGTCCTCCGGGAGATGATTCCCCTCTCCGGCAGGGTGCCGGAGGCGATCTCCTGGATCCCCGAGATGGGATCGGCGGCGACGGCGTCTCGGTAAGGTTTTCCGTATCGTGGCTCTCGGTATCGGGGGTTTCGTCACGGAGGCTTTAAGTAGGCGGAAGGGCAAGTCAAGAGGCGGCACGGGGGCCCACACCATAGGCCGGCGCGGCCGGGGGTGGGGCCGCGCCGCCCTAGGGTTTGGCCACCCCGTGGCCCCTCTTCGTCTCGTCTTCGGACTTCGGAAGCTTCGTGGGAAAAATAGGCCCCGGGCTTTGATTTCGTCCAATTCCGAGAATATTTCGTTACTAGGATTTCGAAACCAAAAACAGCGTAAAACGACAGAATCGGCACTTCGGCATCTTGTTAATAGGTTAGTTCCGGAAAATGCACGAATATGACATAAAGTGTGCATAAAACATGTAGGTATCATCAATAATATGGCATAGAACATAAGAAATTATCGATACGTCGGAGACGTATCAAGCATCCCCAAGCTTAGTTCTCGCTCGTCCCGAGCGAGTAAAACGATAACAAGGATAATTTCTGAAGTGATATGCCATCATAACCTTGATCATACTATTTGTAAACATATGTAGTGGATGCAGCGATCGAAACAATGGTGATGACATGAGTAAACAAGTGAATCATAAAGCAAATACTTTTCATGAATAGTACTTCAAGACAAGTATTAATAAGTCTTGCATAAGAGTTAACTCATAAAGCAATAAATCAAAGTAAAGGTATTGAAGCAACACAAAGGAAGATTAAGTTTCAGCGGTTGCTTTCAACTTGTAACATGTATATCTCATGGATAATTGTCAACATAGAGTAATATAACAAGTACAATATGCAAGTATGTAAGAATCAATGCACGGTTCACACAAGTGTTTGCTTCTTGAGGTGGAGAGAGATAGGTGAAATGACTCAACATAAAAGTAAAGAGAATGGTCCTTCAAAGAGGAAAGCATCGATTGCTATATTTGTGCTAGAGCTTTTATTTTGAAAACATGAAACAATTTTGTCAACGGTAGTAATAAAGCATATGAGTTATGAAAGTTATATCTTACAAGTTGCATGTCTCATGCATAGTATACTAATAGTGCCCGCACCTTGTCCTAATTAACTTGGACTACCGGATCTTTGCAATGCACATGTTTTGACCAAGTGTCACAATGGGGTACCTCCATGCCGCTCGTACAAAGGTCTAAGGAGAAAGCTCGCATTTTGGATTTCTCGCTTTTGATTATTCTCAACTTAGACATCCATACCGGGACAACATGGACAACAGATAATGGACTCCTCTTTTATGCATAAGCATGTGGCAACAATTATTATTCTCATATGAGATTGAGGATATGTGTCCATACCGGGACAACATGGACAACAGATTGAGGATATGTGTCCAATCATTATTATTCTCATCCATGATGGCTCTCCTCTCGCCCACCCCCTCCACCTCGCCGGCGACCCTCCCCCTCACCATCGAAGATGACCGGCGCACCTCCCTCTAGATCTCCCTCGGCAGCCCCAGAACCCAATGGACTTCCTGATCCATTGGGATTTCTCCCCCGGCATCAAGTTTGCAGCGCTGGTACGTAAACGTTTTCATTGCCCAGTTCATTTCAGTCCTTCCTCCCCTAGAGACAAGGCCTTCTTCCTTGTTGCATCCTTTCCCTTTGCATCTTTCCCCCTCTCGGTTGAGTCGGTTGGCCTTGCCCTACAATGTTGTCTGGGAGGCGATGCGTTAGGGTTTCAAGTGGTCAAACTTAGTGATCGAAGGTTCAGGTTCTCTGTGTCATCCAACTCTGTTGGTCACTTCATCTATCATCTTGAATCTAGAATCTGGCCGGATTTTCACTGCCACTTCAGCCTTTTTCGTGGAGATGGGTATTCCAAAGCCTTCTGTGAACAGTTTCCTAACCCTGATACAGTCTCTGAGGGATGGTCCTCGCCAGGAAAAAGAACGTGCGCTTCACCGACTAGAAACAACATCCCAGTTCATATTTTTAAACAGCCAAACTTTGATCGTTCTCCAGTGTTTTTTAAACCAAATCTCGATGTTCTCCGGCGATCATCGGAGCTTGACAAATTCAGGAAGCAAAACCCTCTGGTCACAGAACCAGGCGTTGACTCCCAAGGCTCAGCAAATATGGTATCTACCCCCTCGTTCCGTTTCAAGTTTGGCAAGTTTGATTGCATGGAATTTCCAGCCAATCTGTCGGAGCGTGATTATGTTTGGACCTTCCATCCTAAGAAACGTGTGCTTCTCAACAAATCCTTCCCCACTCTTGCCTGCCTTAGGGACATGAAACAGGCCAAATATTCCGATGAGGACATCCTGATAGCCACGGGTTTGTCAAGCATGCCATATATTGGACAGGGTCAATTTGAATGCCCCCTCTGCCTTGGACCGGGTAACCTTTGCCACCAAGGGGGAAGTAAATGCTGCATTGGCCTCAGATGCCGCTATTGCCTAGAACTTTACCATAAAAGAGCGTCTTGCCCTCTGCTCGCTATCCCTGAAAAGGAAACCCCAGGACAGTTCCCCGCTGGTCGAGCACCCGCACCAGATGAAGCAGGCCCCTCCAATTGGTCAACAGAGATAAATACAGAAAGAAATCCCGTGGTCTGTGGTAATAGTGGAAAGTCAGAAGTATTTGCAGCAGTCTCAATTTGCTCTCGGTGTTTCTCGGAAAAGCATCTTGCCTATAACTGTAAAAATCAGATACGTTGCAAAAAATGCAAGGAACCAGGACATTATAGCAACAGATGCACTACCAAGCTCGTATGGAGGCCAAAGCCCTCTCCACCGCCTCAGCCCCAAAGGAAACCTCAGGATTCCGTAAAAATCTGCATGCAATCACAGTTCGAGGACCCTTTTGGCAAGCAATCACAGGTTACCCCCCCTCGCCAGAACAATATATTACCTCTCCAAAACCCCGCGACAGATACCCCTACACCTCTGGTTACACTCCCAAGCTCCTTGGCGCCCATCACCAATCCTACCACGCACACAGCTCCCTCCTCACCCATGGCCAATTTTCCTGTGAACCCCTTCCGTTTCATCCCTGAAGGCTTGATCATTGATGATGGCCCTGCTGTCCGCGTCGCCAGAACACACGTGGCTCTGCCGGCTGAAGCACCTGCTTACCATGGGGAATACGCGATTGCGGTTGCAGACCGCCCTATGGGCGAGCTCGAGAGACCTGTTCTGCTTTCCAGGCTGGTGGATCTTCTGAGGTACGATCACAATATAGAGATCCATAGTGCACGCAGCTCACCGTTCGGAATTGGACTATTCAGGTTTAGCTCGGTGATGGCCAGAGACACCATTGTGGAAGGCCATGGTTTCCAGCTTGATGAGGCAACGAGAGTAAGTTTTGTCCGCCATGATGAAGCCCTTAACTTCAGAAGAACGCCGGCGGGGGAGGAACGTTGGATCCTCCTCATTGGCTTCCCCCTAGACTACCAAACGGACGCCACTATTGCTCAGGCCTGCATCAGCTTTGGACAGACCTTACTTTGGCATGATCCCTCGGGTAATGGCTCAAGAGTTCTGGTACGTGTCCTGCTTATTGACGCTGCGCTGGTCCCTCGCAGCCTGGTGTTAAGATAGATGGGAGGACAGAACGGATCATGGACGGTGCCGGTCTACCTTTTGAGGGGGCTTGCTCAGGCAGAGGCTGGCAGTACTCCTTCAGTTGCTATCCAGATGGAAGACCCAATCCCACCTAATGGTAACCCTCACCCGCTGTTGGACCTCACAGATTTAGGTGCGCATCAAGGCAACCTCAACCTCCAGACTGAGTGGCTACCTAACAACGCAGGGTCTGGCGAAGATGCACCGTTACCTCCCCCAGGCAGCCTAGTTCAGCTCAATGCCATTCCAGGAGAGCAAGGTGTCAATGCCGAGGACGGAAGTGTTCCTGAGAACAATGTTTATGATGACCTGGAGGATGAGGGGTTTAACTTTGATGACCTAGAAGATGCTGGGTTAGACTTTGGCGCGATTGTCTCTGAATCTGAATACCCTGACGATCAGTTGGTCCTAGTGAACGTACAGCATGCCATCAACATCTCTGACGCCCTAGCCGCAGCGATTGCCGAAGTTCAGCTCAACCCCATTCCTCGCTCTGAGCTCCACCTTGTGCACCCGATCTGGGGGCCTATGCCTAACCCTGCAGAAAACCAGCTGGCCATTGTCCCTTTCGTTCCAACCCCTCAGCTCTCGGAGGAGAATACTAGCAATGCAACCGCAGACGAGGCAGAATCCAGTGCAGCAGCAGCCACTCGCAAGCGCAGACGTCAAGTGCAAGTCAGCGTAGAAAACCTGCGCCGGAGCCCACGCAGCAACAAGTACCAAGGCTTCAAACAGCAAATCGTATCGGATCGTGTGGAGCGCAAGTCTCATGTCAAACCTAGCTACACCCTTACCATCACGCCCCCCCCTAGGCCTGAGTCTGATTCCCTGCCAGTAAATGTGACCCCAGTGCCTGAGGAAGAACAAGGCCGAGAGGCAGAAGTACCACCACCCACTCCCATCATGCTGCTCCAGCACATAGCAGTTAACCTCTGTGGAGTACCCGAGGAAGAAGTATCGCAAGAGGCCCTGCAAGCTACCAGAGCGGAGGAAGAGGAAGGCGGACAGGATGAGACTGAAGATGTCACAGAGCCTTAAACCTTGCCTTGGCGCTCCTCGATCGGTGTCTGTGTCCTTCAGTTTTTACTTCTTCGTGTGTGTCTGTCAGTCAGTTGTGTCTTAGTGTCTTTCAGTGTTTTCTTTCCGTAGTGTGATCATGGTGTCTCATACGTTTTGGTCGATCCTATGTTGGAATATCAGAGGTATGAACTCTGAAGATAAATGTCTCGCCCTTAGAAATAAAATCGAGGAGTGTGGTTGTGTTATTATTTGTCTCCAAGAAACTAAAAAGCACCACTTTGATCATTCTTTTATTCGCAAATTTGCACCACGTCGCTTTGACAAATTTGAATACATCCCATCTTGCGGTGCCTCAGGGGGTCTGATTACTCTTTGGTGCAGTGCTCTGTTCACTGGCACCGTTATACATAAAGAACCCTTCGCTTTATCGATCTCCCTTTCCTCGACCAAATCTCCTCATACCTTTAATCTCACAAATATCTATGGGCCTTGCTCTGGGGAGGGCGGAACTGATTTTGTTTATCGGCTTGAAAACCTTAACGTGCAGCATGATAAACTTTGGATTCTCCTTGGAGATTTCAACTTTGTTAGATCAACTGAAAACAGAAACAGGGAAGGAGGGAACATTGATGATATGATGAAATTCAATGAGATCATTAGTAAACAGACTCTAGTAGAACTGCCGCTCAAGGGGAGAATGTACACATGGAGCAACATGCGAGAACGAGCCACTCCTAGAACAGCTAGACTGGTTCTTCACCTCTCGCAGAGTGGACTTCGTTTTCCCTAACACAATCGTTAAACCCCTTGCAAAACCGGTCTCAGATCACATACCTTGCGTGGTCATGATTGAAACTCTCATCCCCCGAAGCAGATTATTCAGGTTCGAAAATTTCTGGCCACTTCATCCAGGCTTCCAGGATACAGTGCAAATCAGTTGGAGCAAGCCCATCCACACATCTAATAGCGCCCAAGTCATAGCTGCCAAGCTCAAGAGATTAAGAGGTGACCTCAAGCACTGGAGCCGTTCTATTTCCAAACTCAGCATTGCGATAGAAAACTGTAACAAGTTACTGAGTACCCTGGATGATATAGAGGACAAAAGATCTCTCACCAGGCCTGAATGGAATTGCCGTGTGATCGTCAAGAGGCACATCTTGAGATTATTAGACTACAAGAACAAGTATTGGAAAAAAAGATGCACTTTCAGATGGGCCAAACTGGGGGACGAAAACACAAAAATTTTTCACGCCAGAGCTACAGAGAGATACAGGCGCAATAACATAGCAACTCTCAAAGGATCTGATGGACGTACTCTAGATTCGCATGCAGAGATGGCTGCGGCATTTCACCAAGCCTTCATACATCGCATGGGTATATCTGTAGAACCAGAGAACAACATTGACTTGAGTGCACTACTGCAACCTCTGGATGGTCTTGAAGCCCTCTCTACCCCCTTCTCACACGCTGAAATTGACGATGTGATAAAGAAAATGCCAGTGGACAAAGCCCCGGGGCCTGACGGTTTCAATGGCATGTTCCTTAAGTCTTGTTGGAATATCATTAGAGAAGACTTTTATAAGCTTTGCCAAGATTTCTGGGAAGGGAACATCACATTGCAGAGTCTAAACAGCTCCTTGATCACTCTTATCCCAAAGAAGCTAACCCCAGAAGAGGTGAATGACTATCGACCCATTTCGCTGCTAAACTGCGCCCTAAAGGTCATCACCAAACTCTTGGCAGATCGTTTGCAGAAATGGATTCTCCAACTGGTTCATCGCAACCAATACGGTTTTATCAAGAACAGAACCATTCAAGACTGCCTGGCATGGTCATTCGAATACTTACATCAATGCCATACCTCTGGTAAGCCCTGTGTTGTGCTCAAAATCGACTTCGAAAAAGCTTTTGACACCGTGGAACATCACGCAATCCTTGAAATCCTTAGAGCCAAGGGCTTCGACGAGAAATGGATCAACATGGTCAGACTGGTCCTTGACTCCGGTTCATCTTCTGTCCTGCTCAACGGTGTTCCTGGAAAGGAGTTCAGATGTCGTAGGGGAGTTCGTCAAGGCGATCCCTTATCCCCACTTCTGTTCGTCGCCTTAGGAGACCTACTCCAGACGGTGGTAAATGCAGCTCATGAGGAAGGTCATCTACAGCTACCGATAGATCAACCCGCCAGCGAAGACTACCCCATCATTCAGTATGCCGATGATACATTGGCGATTCTACCTGCTTCGGCTGACCAAATTGATACAATGAAAACCATCCTTCAGAATTATGCAGCGTGCACTGGCCTGAAAATTAACTTTAGCAAGACCCAGCTTATTCCGATCAATATCTCCAATGAGGTAGCCAACTCTCTGGCAGAAGTTATTGGTTGCAGGGTAGCCTCGATGCCATTCACATATCTTGGCTTACCCATGGGCACCACCAGGCCTACCGTGGAAGATCTTATGCCTCTTGTCTGTGCAGTGGAACGCAGACTCTCCAGCTCAGCGATCTGGCTCACATATGGAGGTAGGTTAACCTACATAAACTCAGCCATCACGCCCCTTGTCACCTTCGCAATGTGCACGCTCAAAATACCCCTGAAGATTTTTGAGTTCTGTGATCGTGGAAGAAGACAATGCCTGTGGAGAAAGGTTGTCAATGGGGAAGAGAAATGTCAGTCGCTAGCTTCATGGGACAGAGTTTGCCAACCGAAAAACAAGGGTGGATTGGGGGTTATTAACCTGCAAATTCAGAACAAAGCGCTTCTCCTCAAACACTTAGACAAATTCTATAGAAGAGCCGATACTCCTCGGGTACAGCTAATATGGTTCAAGCATTATACAGAGGGTGTCCCTCATGCTATGCCGCCCTGTGGTTCGTTCTGGTGGAGAGACATTATTGGGCTGGCAGATATCTTCAGAGGGGTCTCCACCTGCACGATCGGGGCCGGCGACTCTGTTCTTCTTTGGAAAGACCCCTGGACTGAACCGCCACTGTGGGAAAAAGCTGCTAGATTGTTCTCCTTTGTGATCCATAAAGATGTATCGGTCCTAGATTTTGCTAATCGCCAAAGACTAGAAGACCACCTCACCCTGCCCCTATCGATTGAAGCACATACGGAGTGGCTTTCTTTGGAGAATGAGCTAAATGACCTTCAGTTAGATGCACAGGAGGCAGATGCTTGGAAGCCGATATGGGGGGCTGACTCCCTCAAACCCAAAGACTTCTACACATATTGCTTCAGAAACTGCTCGACACCCAAGCATATCTCTGATATCTGGCAAAGCAAGTGTGTTATGAAACACAAGGTTTTTGCATGGCTGATGCTGGTAGACAGGATAAATACCAGAGACATGCTCAAACGCAGAAACTTCAACATCGGCCCTAACCACTCGTGTATGACGTGTGACATAGGGGTAACTGAAACAAGGAACCACCTTTTCTTCATGTGTAGCTTCGGTGCTAGCTGCTGGGCCAAAATTGGTATCATCTGGGATGGGGGCTTACAGATAGAACACATGATTTCGGAAGCAAAAAGAAACTGGAGCAAACCTCTCTTCACCGAGGTGTTGATCCTTGGAGCATGGAACATTTGGAAGGTGAGGAACAGAGCTTGCTTCGAGGGAGAAGAGCCCAGCCTAGCATCGTGGCAGAGACAGCTTTCCCAAGACCTTAAAACCCTCACTTGCCGTGCCAAGGAAGGTCACCAGAAAACTATCAGGGAGCTGCTAGTTAAGATATCACCATAAGCTAAAACCTCCTGTTCTCTCTAGCGTCTATTTGTTAAACTAAGAGTGCTCTCCCTTGTATTTGCCTTCCTGCCTCTTGGCAGGATCCATGATGTACATATGATGTAAAATCCCTCTTCTCCCTATTTAATAAAAAGAAGCAGTAGGAGCCTCTCCTGCTGGTAAAGTTTCAAAAAAAAAGGATATGTGTCCAAACTGAAACTTCCACCATGAATCATGGCTTTAGTTAGCGGCCCAAAGTTCTTCTCTAACAATATGCATGCTCCAACCATGAAGGTGGTAGATCTCTCTTGCTTCAGACAAGACGGACATGCATAGCAACTCACATGATATCCAACAAAGAATAGTTGATGGCGTCCCCGAAACATGGTTACCGCTCAACAAGCAACTTAATAAGAGATAAAGTGCATAAGTACATATTCAATACTACAATAGTTTTTAAGCTATTTGTCCCATGAGCTATATATTGCAGAGGTGAATGATGGAATTTTAAAGGTAGCACTCAAGCAATTTACTTTGGAATGGCGGATAAATACCATGTAGTAGGTAGGTATGGTGGACACAAATGGCATAGTGGTTGGCTCAAGTATTTTGGATGCATGAGAAGTATTCCCTCTCGATACAAGGTTTAGGCTAGCAAGGTTATTTGAAACAAACACAAGGATGAACGGTACAGCAAAACTCGCATAAAATACATATGGTAAACATTATAAGACTCCATACCGTCTTCCTTGTTGTTCAAAACTCAATACTAGATGTTATCTAGACTCTAGAGAAACCAAATATGCAAACCAAATTAGCAAGCTCTAAGTATTTCTTCATTAATGGGTGCAAAGTATATGATGCAAGAGCTTAAACATGAGCACAACAATTGCCAAGTATCAAATTATCCAAGACATTTTAGAATTACTACATGTAGCATTTTCCAATTCCAACCATATAACAATTTAACGAAGGAGAAAATTCGCCATGAATACTATGAGTAGAGCCTAAGGACATATTTGTCCATATGCAACAGCGGAGCGTGTCTCTCTCCCATAAAGTGAATGCTAGGATCCATTTTATTCAAACAAAACAAAAACAAAAACAAACCGACGCTCCAAGCAAAGTACATAAGATGTGGCCGAATAAAAATATAGTTTCAGGGGAGGAACCTGATAATGTTGTCGATGAAGAAGGGGATGCCTTGGGCATCCCCAAGCTTAGACGCTTGAGTCTTCTTAATATATGCAGGGGTGAACCACCGGGGCATCCCCAAGCTTAGAGCTTTCACTCTCCTTAATCATATTGCATCATACTCCTCTCTTGATCCTTGAAAACTTCCTCCACACCAAACTCGAAACAACTCATTAGAGGGTTAGTGCATAATAAAAATTCACATGTTCAGAGGTGACACAATCATTCTTAACACTTCTGGACATTGCATAAAGCTACTGGACCTTAATGGATCAAAGAAATTCATCCAACATAGCAAAAGAGGCAATGCGAAATAAAAGACAGAATCTGTCAAAACAGAACAGTCCGTAAAGATGGATTTTATTAGGCCACCAGACTTGCTCAAATGAAAATGCTCAAATTGAATGAAAGTTGCGTACATATCTGAGGATCATGCTCGTAAATTGGCATAATTTTATGAGCTACCTACAGGGAGATAGACCCAGATTCGTGACAGCAAAGAATTCTGAAACTGCGCTAGTAATCCAAATCTAGTACTTACTTTTCTATCAAAGACTTTACTTGGCACAACAAAATATAAAACTAAGATAAGGAGAGGTTTCTACAGTAGTAAACAACTTCCAAGACACAAATATAAAACAAAAATACTGTAGTAAAAACATGGGTTGTCTCCCATAAGCGCTTTTCTTTAACGCCTTTCGCCTAGGCGCGAAAGTGTAACTCAAGTAACATCGAGAGATGAAGCATCAACATCATAATTTGTTCTAATGATAGAATCATAAGGTACCTTCATTCTCTTTCTAGGGAAGTGTTCCATACCTTTCTTGAGAGGAAATTGATATTTAATATTACCTTCCTTCATATCAATAGTAGCACCAACGGTTCGGAGAAAAGGTCTTCCCAATATAATGGGGCAAGATGCATTGCATTCAATATCCAAGACAACAAAATCAACGGGGACAAGGTTATTGTTAACCATAATATGAACATTATCAACTTTCCCCAAAGGTTTCTTTTTAGCATTATCAACCAAGATTAACATCCAAATAACAATTCTTCAATGGTGGCAAGTCAAGCATATCATAGACTTTTTTAGGCATAAAGAAATACTTGCACCAAGATCACACAAAGCATTACAATCAAAATCTTTGATTCTCATTTTAATGATGGGCTCCCAACCATCCTCTAGCTTTCTAGGAATAGAAGTTTCAAGTTTTAGTTTCTCTTCTCTAGCTTTTATGAGAGCATTTGTAATATGTTTTGTGAAAGCCAAATTTATAGCACTAGCATTGGGACTTTTAGCAAGTTTTTGAAAGAACTTTATAACTTCAGAGATATGGCAATCATCAAAATCTAAATCATTACAATCTAAAGCAATGGGATTATCATCCCCAAGGTTGGAAAAAATTTCAGCAGTTTTGTCACAAGTAGTTTCAGCAGTTTTAGCAGTTTCAGGTAATTTTGCGCGCTTTGCACTAGGAGTAGAAGCTTTGCTAACACCAATTATTTTATCATGGATAGTAGGAGGTGCAGAAACATATGAATCATTAGCATTGCTAGTGGTGGTAATAGTCCAAACTTTAGCTACATTTTCCTTTTTAGCTAGTTTTTCATTTTCTTCTCTATCCCACCTAGCACGCAGTTCAGCCATTAATCTTATATTCTCATTAATTATAACTTGGATGGCATTTGCTGTAGTAACAATTTTATTTTCAATATCCCTATTAGGCATACCCTTTGATTTCAAAAGATCAACATCAGAGGCAAGACTATCAACTCTAGAAACAAGAATATCAATTTTATTGAGCTTTTCCTCAACAGATTTGTTAAAGGCAGTTTGTGTACTAATAAATTCTTTAAGCATGGCTTCAAGTCCAGGGGGTGTATTCCTATTATTGTTGTAAGAATTCCCATAAGAATTAGCATAACCGTTACCATTATTATAAGGATATGGCCTATAGTTATTACTAGAATTGTTCCGATAAGCATTGTTGTTGAAATTATTATTTTTAATGAAGTTTACATCAACATGTTCTTCTTGAGCAACCAATGACGCTAACGGAACATTATTATAATTAACATTAGGCCTACCATTTGCAAGCATAGACATAATAGCATCAATCTTATCACTCAAGGAGGAGGTTTCTTCGACAGAATTTACCTTCTTACCTTGTGGAGCTCTTTCCGTGTGCCATTCAGAGTAATTAACCATCATATTATCAAGAAGCTTTGTTGCTTCACCAAGAGTGATGGACATAAATGTACCTCCAGCAGCTGAATCCAATAAATTCCGCGAAGAAAAATTTAGTCCTGCATAGAAGGTTTGGATGATCATCCAAGTAGTCGATCCATGGGTTGGGCAATTTTTAACCGAGAGATTTCATTCTTTCCCAAGCTTGAGCAACATGTTCATTATCTAATTGTTTAAAATTCATTATGCTACTCCTCAAAGATATAATTTTAGCAGTGGGATAATATCTACCAATAAAAGCATCCTTGCATTTAGTCCATGAATCAATACTATTCTTAGGCGAGAGATAGCAACCAATCTTTAGCTCTTCCTCTTAATGAGAAAGGGAACAATTTTAATTTTATAATGTCACCATCTACATCTTTATACTTTTGCATTTCACACAATTCAACAAAATTATTGAGATGGGCAGCAGCATCATCGGAACTAACACTGAGAAAATTGCTCTCGCATAACAAGATTCGAGTAAAGCGGGTTTAATTTCAAAGAATTCTGCTGTAGTAGCAGGTGGAGCAATAGGTGTGCATAAGAAATCATTATTATTTGTGCTAGTGAAGTCACACAACTTAGTATTTTCAGGGTTGGCCATTTTAGCAATAGTAAATAAAGCAAACTAGATAAAGTAAATGCAAGTAAACTAATTTTTTTGTGTTTTCGATATAGCAAACAAGACAAGTAAATAAAGTAAAGCTAGCAACTAATTTTTTTGTGTTTTGATATAATGCAGCAAACAAAGTAGTAAATAAAATAAAGCAAGACAAAAACAAAGTAAAGAGATTGAGAAGTGGAGACTCCCCTTGCAGCGTGTCTTGATCTCCCCGGCAACGGCGCCGTGAAAAAGAGCTTGATGGCGTGTATTTCACACGTTCGTTGGGCAACCCCAAGAGGAAGGTATGATGCGCACAGCAGCAAGTTTTCCCTCAGAAAGAAACCAAGGTTTATCGAACCAGGAGGAGCCAAGAAGCACGTTGAAGGTTGATGGCGGCGGGATGTAGTGCGGCGCAACACCGGAGATTCCGCGCCAACGTGGAACCCGCACAACACAACCAAAGTACTTTGCCCCAACGAAACAAGTGAGGTTGTCAATCTCACCGGCTTGCTGTAACAAAGGATTAACCGTATTGTGTGGAAGATGATTGTTTGCAGAGAAAATAGTAAAACAAGTATTGCAGACAGATTTGTATTTCAAGTATTAAAGAATGGACCGGGGTCCACAGTTCACTAGAGGTGTCTCTCCCATAAGATAAAAGCATGTTGGGTGAACAAATTACAGTCGGGCAATTGACAAATAGAGAGGGCATAACAATGCACATACATGACATGATAAGTATAGTGAGATTTAATTGGGCATTACGACAAAGTACATAGACCGCCATCCAACCGCATCTATGCCTAAAAAGTCCACCTTCGAGGTTATCGTCCGAACCCCTCCAGTATTAAGTTGCTAACAACGGACAATTGCATTAAGTATGGTGCGTAATGTAATCAACAACTACATCCTCGGACATAGCGCCAATGTTTTATCCCTAGTGGCAACAGCACAACACAACCTTAGAACTTTCTCGTCATCGTCCCGTGTGTCAATGCGGCATGAACCCACTATCGAGCATAAGTACTCCCTCTTGGAGTTAAAAGTAAAAACTTGGCCGAGCCTCTACTAGAAACGGAGAGCATGCAAGATCATAAACAACACATGTATAATAACTTGATAATTAACATGACATAGTATTCTCTATCCATCGGATCCCGACAAACACAACATATAGAATTACGGATAGATGATCTTGATCATGTTAGGCAGCTCACAAGATCCAACAATGAAGCACAATGAGGAGAAGACAACCATCTAGCTACTGCTATGGACCCATAGTCCAGGGGTGAACTACTCACTCATCACTCCGGAGGCGACCATGGCGGTGTAGAGTCCTCCGGGAGATGATTCCCCTCTCCGGCAGGGTGCCGGAGGCGATCTCCTGGATCCCCGAGATGGGATCGGCGGCGACGGCGTCTCGCAAGGTTTTCCGTATCGTGGCTCTCGTGCATCGGGGGTTTCGTCACGGAGGCTTTAAGTAGGCGGAAGGGCAAGTCAAGAGGCGGCACGGGGGCCCACACCATAGGCCGGCGCGGCCGGGGGTGGGGCCACGCCGCCCTAGGGTTTGGCCACCCCGTGGCCCCTCTTCGTCTCGTCTTCGGACTTCCGGAAGCTTCGTGGAAAAATAGGCCCCCGGGCTTTGATTTCGTCCAATTCCGAGAATATTTCGTTACTAGGATTTCTGAAACCAAAAACAGCAGAAAACAAGCAATCGGCACTTCGGCATCTTGTTAATAGGTTAGTTCCAGAAAATGCACGAATATGACATAAAGTGTGCATAAAACATGTAGGTATCATCAATAATATGGCATAGAACATAAGAAATTATCGATACGTCGGAGACGTATCAGGTCCACAGTTCACTAGTGGTGTCTCTCCAATAAGATAAATAACATGTTGGGTGAACAAATTACAGTTGGACAATTGACAAATAGAGAGGGCATAACAATGCACATACATATCATGATGACTACTATGAGATTTACTTAGGGCATTACGACAAAGAACATAGACCGCTATCCAGCATGCATCTATGCCTAAAAAGTCCACCTTCGGGTTAACATCCGCACCCCTTCCAGTATTAAGTTGCAAACAACATACAATTGCATTAAGTACTGTGCGTAATGTAAACAATACAAATATCCTTAGACAAAGCATTGATGTTTTATCCCTAGTGGCAACAGCACATCCACAACCTTAGGGGTTGCTGTCACTCCCCCGCATTCAATGGAGACATGAACCCACTATCGAGCATAAATACTCCCTCTTGGAGTTACAAGTATCAACTTGGCCAGAGCCTCTACTAGCAACGGAGAGCATGCAAGATCATAAACAACACATATATGATAGATCGATAATCAACTTGACATAGTATTTCATATTCATCGGATCCCAACAAACACAACATGTAGCATTACAAATAGATGATCTTGATCATGATAGGCAGCTCACAAGATCTAAACATGATAGCACAAGAGGAGAAGACAACCATCTAGCTACTGATATGGACCCATAGTCCAAGGATAAACTACTCACGCATCATTCCGGAGGCGGGCATGGTGATGTAGAGCCCTCCGGTGATGATTCCCCTCTCCGGCAGGGTGCCGGAGGCGATCTTCAGAACCCCCCCGAGATGGGGTTGACGGTGGCGGCGTCTCAGTAACTTTTCTCGTATTGTGGCTCTCGGTACTACGGTTTTCGCGATGGAAGGATTATATAGGCGAAGGGGCAAAGTCGGGGGACTCCCGAGGGCCCCACCCCATATGGCGGCGCGGCCAGGGATGGGGCCGCGCCCCCCTATGGTGTGGCCGCCTCGTGGCTCCTATTCGTCTCCTCTTCGGTGTTTTGGAAGGCTCCATGGAAAATAAGACTGTGGGCCTTTGTTTCGTCCAATTCCGAGAATATTTCCTGTGTAGGATTTCTGAAACCAAAAACAGCAGAAAACAGGAACTGACGCTTCGGCATCTTGTTAATAGGTTAGTACCGGAAAATGCATCAAAATGATGTAAAGTGTATGTAAAACATGTGAGTATTGTCATAAAACTAGCATGGAACATAAGAAATTATAGATACGTTTGAGACGTATCAAGCATCCCCAAGCTTAGTTCCTACTCGCCCTCGAGTAGGTAAACGATAACAAGGATAATTTCTGAAGTGACATGCTACTATCATAATCTTGATCAATACTATTATTAAGCATATGAGATGAATGAAGTGATTCAAAGCAATGGTCTATAGTTTATTAACAAATAGATAATGACTAAACAACTGAATCATATAGCAAAGACTTTTCATGAATAGTACTTTCAAGACAAGCATCAAAAAGCCTTGCATAAGAGTTAACTCATAAAGCAATAGATTCTTAATAAGAGGTTTTGAAGCAACACAAAGGAAGATTTAAGTTTCAGCAATTGCTTTCAACTTTCAACATGTATATCTCATGGATAATTGTCAACACAAAGTGATATGATGAGTGTGATGACCCACAAGTATTGGGGATCGCAACAGTCTTCGAGGGAAGTAAAACCCAATTTATTGATTCGACACAAGGGGAGCCAAAGAATATTTGTAAGCCTTAACAGCGGAGTTGTCAATTCAGCTGCACCTGGAAATAGACTAGCTCGCAAGAGTTTATCAGTAGCAACAGTTTTATAGCAGTAGTAGTAGTGAAATATAAGCAGCAGTGTAATAAAGACAACAGTAGTGATTATAGTAAACAGCAGGATTAAAATAATGTAGGCATAGGGATGGATGAACGGCGCTCGCATGGATAAGATAACTCATGTAATAATCAAGGCAAGGCATTTGCAGATAATAATAAAATAGTATCCAAGTACTAAATAACCATAGGCATGTGTTCCGTATATAGTCGTACGTGTTCGCAATGAGAAACTTGCACAACATCTTTTGTCCTACCAGCCGGTGGCAGCCGGGCCTCTAGGGAAACTACTGGTAATTAAGGTACTCCTTTTAATAAAGTACCGGAGCAAAGCATTAACACTCCGTGAACACATGTGATCCTCATATCACAGCCTTCCCCTCCGGTTGTCCCAATTTCTGTCACTTTGGGGCCTCGGGTTCCGGACAGCAATATGTGTATACAACTTGCAGGTAAGATCATAAAACAATGAATAACATCATGAATCAATAGCATGTTCAGATCTGAAATCATGGCACTCGGGCCCTAGTGACAAGCATTAAGCATAACAAGTTGCAACAATATCATAAAAGTACCAACAACGGACACTAGGCACTATGCCCTAACAATCTTATGGCTATTACATGAACAATCTCATCCAATCCCTACCATCCCCTTCAGCCTACAGCGGGGATTTACTCACACATGGATGGGGGAAGCATGGATGGTCGATGGAGAGGCGTCGGTGGTGATGATGGCGATGATCTCCTCCAATTCCCCGTCCCGGTAGGGTGCCAGAACGGAGTTTCTGATCCCGAGATTGAGTTTCGCGATGGCGGCAGAGTTCTGGATGTCTTCTGGCTAATTGGTCGAACCCCCCTGCGTTTTTAGGTCACAAGGGCTTTAAGTAGTCCAGAGGGGAGCGTCGGGGGCTGGCCGAGGCGGCGTCACCATAGGGCGGCGCGGCACAGGGGCCCACCGCGCCGCCATATGGTGTGCGCACCTCGTGGCCCCCCTCCGTCTCGTCTTCTGGCTCCGTAAGTCTTCTGTGAAAATAGGCCCATTGCAATTATTTCCGGGGATTTTCTTGAAAGTTGATTTCCTGCACAAAAATAAGACACCAGGGCAATTCTGCTGAAAACAGCGTTAATCCATGTTAGTTGTATCCAAAACACACAAATTAGAGGCAAAATAATAGCAAAAGTGTTCGGGAAAGTAGATACGTTTTGGACGTATCAACTCCCCCCAAGCTTAGCTTATTGCTTATCCTCAAGCAATTCAGTTAACAACTGAGTGCGATAAAAGAACTTTCATGAACACATTTGTTCATATGATGTAAATATTCTCATGATATGGACGAGTACTTAGGCAATTCATAATAAGATAAATGCAAATAAAGTCATCTAATAGTTATGTCAATCATGAAAGAGATACCAACAAACTAATAATAAGCATCATGAATCATATCCATCAGCAGGATTGCAATGTTCATAAAAGATATGATAAAGTGGTATCTCACTTGCCCGTATATGTACAGCAAAACATAAATGCCCAGGCACCTCTGAATTTCATGGAAAGACTAGAAGTAAAGATTATCAAAGATAAAAGCATCAAAGTTATACCACAGCTAATCATATTTTGGGACAAGCATATTACACTAAGAATGACAATTATGCTCTCAAGAAGGTGCTCAAAGGAAGGATGGTGACTCAACATAAAAGTAAAAGATTGACCCTTCGCAGAGAGAAGCACGGATTAACATGTGCTAGAGCTTTTCATTTTTTAAACAGAAGTAAAATTGTTTTGAGAGGTGTTTGTTGTTGTCAACGAATGGTAGTGGGCACTCTAACTACCTCGTCAACCAGACTTTCAAGAACGGCTTCCATGAAGGACGTTATTTCTACCAGCAAGGTAGATCATCCCTCTTCTCTTTTGTTAACACATGTATTTTAGTTTCATTATGGATGACACTCCTCCCAACCTTTGCTTACACAAGCCATGGCTAACCGAATCCTCGGGTGCCTTCCAACATTCACATACCATGGAGGAGTGTCTATTTGCAAGTTAAGTTTCTTACTGATAAATCAGGGCAAAACATGTGAAGAGAATTATCAATGAAAGTGAATTAATTGGGGCTGGGCACCCCGCTGCCGCTCTTTTTGCAAAATTATTGGATAAGCGGATGTGCCACTAGTCCATTGGTGAAAGTCCGTCAGAGTAAATGACAAGGTTGAAAGATAAAACACCACACACTTCCTCATGAGCTATAAAACATTGACACAAATTGAGAAGTACTTTGAAGGTTTTAAAGGTAGCACATGAAAATTTACTTGGAATGGTTTGAAATGCCATGCATAGGTATTTATGGTGGACACTTTGGAATAACTTGGTTTTCAGGGGTTTGGAAGCACGAGCAACATTCCCGCTCAGTACAAGTGAAGGCTCGCAATAGACTGGGAAGCGACAATCAAGAGAGCAATAACTGTCATAATCATGCTTGCGACAATGTAAAATTAACAGAGGCATAAAAGTGATACAAGAACTCTGAAGCAAAGTAAATCATCGAGGCTTAATTGACTTTTGTTTTTCAGTCATATGCATGCGTGAGCATGTGCCAAGTCAATTCAAAACCATGGCATAATAAACTTTACAAAACCGAAGAAGAACAACAAATATTTTTTGTGTTTTCGAATTGGAAACAAGAACGAAAGTAAAATCTTTTTGGATTTTCTCATAGACAACCAACGATACTAAATAAAGAAAAATAAGGACAAGAAACCAAATAAACAAATGATAAAGAGAAACAACAGAAATATTTTTGGTCTTTTTGTGTTTTACAAAAGAAACAAAGCAAAAACAAGAGAATGAAAACTAAAAGAGTCACACAAACACAAGGTGGCAGAAATCCGTCAAACTTGACAGCAGTACAGTAATTATTTTTTCGAAAATCTTCTGCTGTTGAACTCGAAAAGTGCTCAACTAATGAAACTTAGATAATAACCTGGGGAACATGCACAAAAATTGGCTTCTCAAAATAACGTTCTGGCTATTTTTAGAATTTTTTTTAGTATCAGTCCAGAATCTGTTTTTTAGACAGCACTTCCCCAAATATCATCTTCCTCATATTAGAGGCAACCATCGGCACACAAATGAAATAAAAACGTAAAGGTGAAGGTTACTATAGTAGTAAAAACTTTCAAAAACTAAAATAAGAACCTACTGAAATAAAAATAACCGAAAGAGAAACAACCAAAAGAAGTGAAACAAGTATGTACAAATATCCGGCAATTGTAATATGCAATGAATGAGTGATACCGGCATACCTCCCCCCAAGCTTAGGCTTTTGGCCTAAGTGGAGATCAATCCCACGGTGCCCATGAGGTGGCACCTCCGTAATATGATGAAGAAGGATCCTGTCCTTGGTATAAGCTGGAGGACGCACCAGGATATGTGACAGTATACCCGTCGGAGGGCTCGGCGTCCTCGGAGTCGTGCTGCTGGTGAAAGCCAAGTATCCTCAGCTGCTCATCCACCTCCTCCTTGGAGCGCGACCACGGTTTCCTGCGAACACTGAACAAATCGGCCTGCGGCAAAGGGATTTCCCTCCCATCCCCGTCAATAATCGGCCTGCTGGCTTTTCTTGCTTTGATTCTTGCAAGCTTGGTTGGGTAGTACCTTAACAGTTTCGTCATCTAATCCTAAGCCATCATCTATCTCTTGAGCCAACTCAGTCTAAAAGCACAAGTCTACACCAAAATCTGAGTGTCTTTGAGTTTGGAGGCCGGTACTACCGCTTCTCAGGCTGGTACTACCGCTTTGGGTAGTAATCTGACGAAACTGAATTTTGTCCCCAGAGCGGTACTACCGCCCGAGGTACCGGGTAAGTATCGGTAAGCGGTACTACCTCTTTTACGAGCGGTACTACCGCTTGCGATTCTGACTTGAGGTACCGGTTGGGGTCGGGATTCATCCCAAACCACCACAAACCCCCATCCACCTCAAGTCACCAACGTCCCCAAACTCAAGACCTCAAGGAGATCGGCCCCGATCTCCTCTTCCAGCCGCCGCCGGCCAAATCTCCTCCGTGGAGAAGCTTCCCCACCCTCTTCTCCGCCATGTCCTCCGGTATGAACCCTAATCTCTCTCTCTAGGGTGTGTTGAACTCCCTAGATGCATAGGCTACGGTTTGATGGAGATTTACGGTGGAGAAGCTCTCTTGGAAGCTCTACATGTGCGGGGATACTAGCTAGCAACAATGTGTGACACTATGAACTACTTTGCCATGTCCTCAATCTCGATCTAGATGTGCTGAGCTTGAGCGGTAGTACCGCTCGTGAACGAGCGGTACTACCGGTTCAAAATTGCGGTACTACCGCTTTGGCTAGTTTCACCAATGTTGCTTGTTAGTGTCCTCTTTGATCCTTAAATTCGTGACTTGTGCACTTATCCCCTATTCCCTCCCAAACCTTTGCTGTTCACAGGAGCACCTAGGACCCGTGGTGGCGGCAAGGTTAAGCCACCCTCTCGTCGTCATCGAGATGAAGACGAGCAAGAAGAGATCATTCCAACAAGAACCACCAAACGTCAGAGGGAGGCAGCAGCTAGAACCGCCCAAGGTCCTCAGAAGTCAATGGTTGATGTCAAGAAAGCCGAATTCTTGGAAATACGAGGGGCCAATTCGTATTTATTACCAAGAAATGCCCGTCAATTCCCCAATTCCTTCTTCTATCATGTCAATCAGGAAAGGATCTACAACGAAGTCTATGGGGCCAAGGAATTCAACTGTTGTCCCCAATACTCCATCAGCATGGATAAGCTCAACTCCAACCTCGAGTATTTTGGAGAAGCTCTTGAGATTTGTGATGAACAAGGGCTGACACCTCTGATGACCTTCTCTCACAACTACTCTAAGGAAGTGATATGCCAATTCTACGCCACAGCTGTATTTCTTGAGGATGAAGGAGGTTTTCGCTCGTTGAGATGGATGACTAGGGAGCATGTGATGGAGGCCACGTGGGAGGAGTTTGCTAGAGGCATTGGATATGAGCTTCATGGCTATGACACCAACGTCTTCAAGATCCACCTACAGCCCAAGCCAATGGCCAAATAAAAGATGGCCAACCTCTACATTCCTGGAAGGATGTTGTGTGGAAGTGCTTACCACCTCCTCCCCGTCTACGACATCATGAATCGCATCTACCGTAGCACCATCAACCCCAAGCACACCAACCATGATGAAGTGCACGGGTTCTTGTAAACCTTCTTGTGCGCACTCATGAGATGAGGGGCCGCGGCAAGTAGCTGGATGTCATGGACTATATTTGGCATGAGATGCGTGACTGTGCCTTTCTTCGCAAGCTTCCTCAATATGCACCCTACATTATGAGGCTCATTTTCCTAAAGTGGGATCAAGCGGGCCGTGGAGATCTTCTTGAGCAATGCCGCCCCAACGTCACTATCCATAAGGAGAAGAGTCCTCTTGTCAAGAACCATGACCTTCCAAGATACGGCAAGGGAGCTCCCAAGGACAAGGATGAAGACGAAGCCGATAGTGATGACTCCGACTACGTGCCCAACTCCGTCAAGACCAAGGGCCTCTTCGCCAAGCTCACCGCTCGCCTCAAGAAGTCCTTTTGCTTCAAGAGGGACCTTGAAGATAGGATGTATCAAGCTCATCACGACAACAAGAAGATCCGCCAACGCCAAAAAGGCGATGATGAGGCACATGCAGCTTCCTGTCTCCGAGCGCTCCGAGGACAACATCACTCCTCCCGGTGAGTGGAAGTCCAAGCTTACTTGGTCAAGTTCCGAGGACTCCATCCCCGAGCACATTGTTCGTCCCTCTCCACCACGTACGGGGACTGCAAGTCACCACGTACGTGGCCCCTTGCATCCAACATTCATTGTTCATCCAACGGTTCAAACAAAGCTGACCAAAACTGAATGGAACATCCACTGCTGCTACTCTCTTGCTTCAGACTTGAAAGATAGATGCACAACAAAATCGCATCAGGCAGCAACAAGCCAGGAGACAAGTCTGCTCAAATTTTTTCGATAAAAGTAATATATTAATATTAGAATATACCAATTACACCCAACATACGTAATACGGATGCACACAACTAAAAATGAGAAGAAAAAAGAGCCCCGCCACAGCATTCCACCCTAGCAACGACAATACAACCACCACCATGACAACACCTGAACTTTAGGCTCTTCAAAAACGATGCCTCCAAGAGGAGAACGGTGCACCAGCACCGTCGTCGCCCGATCAAAGATCTTAGGTTTCCATCCTGGAGATAGTCCGCATTTTTAAAACAATGCCTTCAGCAAGGTCATTACTAGGCACAACCAATTAAGGCTCGATCTTGGATTTTTATTCTGAAAGGTAGGACTTTGTACTTCACCTGTGCTGACGCCCCCACTTTCATACTGCTGTTACAAGTCCAGAACACCAAGCAAGTTCCTCACCAGCACGTAGACTTACACCTCCATTGCTAGTACTCTAAATCCAGTTATCATGATATTCTCCGCCTCTGACTTCACCCATGACCAAAATGGCGTTGTATGGCAAGAAAGAACAGAGCTTCACGTCGCTCCCTACGAAACCAAATAGTCGGAATAAACGCATGGGTCCGCACGACCGAATACCTCCCTGTCCAGCAAACTCCAGGCAATATGTACACTGTTACATTCGCCGGTGGTGCCTTCCGGAACTCAACACTCTGGCCAGATCGAGAAGGACAAGCCTCAGGCAGGTCTTCATCTTCGCACAAGAGCAACCCTAGGACCGCCACCTTTATTTAGGTCATGCCCCAACGCCGCCGACCATCCCAGGCCAACCGAAGCAACACAGAGACACCAAGAAGACCTGGGCAACGCCCTGCAGCCAACCGACCCTCCACCAGCAACAGATGGGATCACAGAGGGGCAAAGAGAAGAACCTAGGGTTTTCACCCAAACAGCACGCCCCCTGCATCTCTGTCATTTATACCATCATGGGTTATATATTCAATTAGTTATTGCATTATATTTTTGTCTATAAGTTTACATTTACATTTAAAGAAGAGCTTACGAAAACATCGTCACACTCAACATAACTAAGTGGGTCTTCTTCAATGTTAGCTAAATATAAATCAACGAACATATATACAAGTGTGCAAATATATGCGCACTAAGGCGCGTGCTCTTTTCTCGGATGACTTTGTAATTCTTATATTTTGTTCCAGAGAA
>NC_061509.1:63079709-63114246 GCF_022539505.1 Lolium rigidum
TAGAAACTCATGCTGTGTAAAAATATCAAGGTAAGTTTGTCCACTCAAATCTACATTAGGGCTATTGTTTGTGTGAAATAGGATCATTGGATAAGGTTTGGTGTGCCAACCACCATTGGTGTTGGATGCTAGCTCGGGAGCTCAACATAATTGATACTACCAACAAAGAACCTTCAGGTTAAGCGGGTGCTTGACCTGCACAAACTCCCCATGCCCTTACCCTAGCCGTGGTCTCTCCTCTCAGCCGCCGCCCTAACCCTAGCCGCCTCCAGTTCATCCTCCTCCATAGATTGGTTCCCCCTCCTCCGGTCGGCTTCGCCGGCGTCAGGAGGAGTGAGAACCCAATCTATGCGTGGAGTTTTGAATAAAAGTATTGTTTTCATTAGATTATGTTAGGATTTTGGTAGCCGCCTTCTTGTTGGTTTCCCTCAATGGAGATGGCATCGTATGCAATAAGTGATCTTCGGCCTTTCGTTCGGCGACGAGATCTTCTTCCGGCGTCAATGGTGGTGTTGAACAATCACAATTTTCTAGGTATGGGTCTTCGGATCTTGCTTCGCCGGATCGATTTTGGATCTTTTGTCGTTGTTGCCGCGAGGAGGATTATCCTCGCAGCTTTTGTCCCTGCTGCTACGTCCTCGACAATGGTGATTCGTACTCTCGGCTCTCCATCAACGACGACAAAGCTAGTTGGTTATTATTCCCCGATATACTCGGTGTTGGTACTCTTGCCGATGTTGTATGACTCGCTTTAATGGTTGCGTGCGTGCACACAGCCTTGGCATTACGGCTCAAAAAATTATGGGAGAACTTTCGTCGGTATCTACGGAGTCTATGGTTCGTTATGTATCTTTGGCTGCCTTCACAAGAGTACAAGATTGTGTTCTGGAAGAAGAAAGAAATTGAAGACCTCGAAGATTTGTTACTATCTTTTAGACTTTATTTTGTAATCGTTAGAGTCAGTTCATGTATCTCTACCATGTACTATTTGTTACTATGAATATATGTGGTATTGATTGTAAAAAAAAGCGGGTGCTTGACCTGGTGCACAAAAAACCTTTTAGGTTTAACGTGTTTAGCCTGAAGCAATTTAAGGATGAGTAAAGTCTATGGGGGCTAATCTAGAGATCATAAAGAGCTATCATGGTAACAGATCCCGACACACAGGTGTTGTGGATCTCTAAAGGCATTTCATATCAGCTATCACCTGATGAAAATCTTGCGTTTGAGAATGATTGTGTGTCAGTTGTTGACTCCTTGTGGTGGTTCCGTTAATCAAAGCTTATTCTAAAAACAATTGTGCGAGTTTACTTCAACACATTTTCACTACTATTTATCTTGTTTGTGTAGCATTCTTCGGTCAACCAACACATAATAGTATTTTGTAGGAGTCTTGGAGGCAACATCTCCAATCCTCAAACCCCACACCATTTAACAACAACCCTGCCTTCATTGTTTTTGTGGCACCGTAAAGAAGTGTGAAAATGCAACAAAGAATAAGATGGAAGAAATTAGGTAAATGTGAATGATAAAAAGTAGAATTGTCTTTGTTTTGGGTATAAATAATTCTACTCACGGCCATGTCAAGTCCTACATGTATGGCATTTCACATGATGTTAGTCAAGGTTACATCAATTAAACGAGAGTTCAAGATCGTAACCATGGTCCACAAGTCAAACGAATAGAGAAAGAGGCAACAAGAAGGCCCAACTTGAAAGAAGACCACATATGGTGGAGAATGAGAGGACATGGTCTACCACAGAATATGGACAACCCCTCTAGCTAACTAATCCACCATGGTCTAGTAGTAAAGTTTACCATTCTACGCCACTTTCTCTCCCTTATGGGTAGCCTTGGTCATTGATGAAGGACCCCGAGCCTACAAATAGCTTCCATGGGGCATACAACTCAAGGGGAGAGGCCCCAAAGGGGCTTGAGAAAAAAAAGGATTGGTGGAGAGGGAGCTACCTCGGGACCTTTGAAAGGAGATCCAAGCCTTGACACTAAAAACTCGAATGGGCCATTCGGAAGAAGTCTCAAGCATCACTCCCATATCCTCGATTGTGAACATGTGAAGAAGTACCATGCCTGTTTATTTGTGACCCACTCCCAAAATAGGACTAAGCCGCTCTTTGATGAGACACCCAAACCTATTAAAAAAATCAGCGTGTTAAAACTCTTCGTTGTACGCCGACCTTCAATGTAAGACCCCCATACACATACACACCCCATACTCGGTCTACAACATGACTCATCATCCTTCAACACCTTCTAATATCGTGTTGTCTTTATGACGATAACAATCTTTATTTTCTTAAAGAAGTATTATATTTTATTTATGTTATTGAACAACCAGCTCGACTCGTGATGAAAATTAACCCTCATATTATCGTACAATCAATTTAACGCGTGATACAAAAGACCATTATATTGCCGAACAACCAATTTAACTCGTGGTACAAATGGATATGACTTCAGGGAGTCTAGAAAGCAAAAACTTGAGAAACATCCATATTAGCAATTTCTAACTTAGGCCCCTAGTTGGTTGGTTAATCTCAGCCAACATATGAAGAACTTTTTTGAAAATAGTGCAAAAGGCTATGTAGAATTGTTTATGCAAATAACATTCATACAAATCTCACAAGGAATTAGAGTCTGCCTTTTTTCCTAGAAAGATCTAGATATATTATAAAGCTTAAAGCAAATTACAAAAGTATCCCAAACATAACAAAATTTACACCGAGGTCCTTGGACCATCTACCGCTGTCATAACGAGTCACCGGCGCGCTGCTGTCGCTACTACCCTACCGGGAAGTATTCATGCATGTGCCCCTAAGGACCAAACCCCTAGAGTTGAAGCCATCACATTAAACTCTTTAGTCCATCCGAATCTCCTAACACAAAACCTATAATACATGTAGACAATACGAGAACCACCGCTTCAAGGGAGCAACGATCATACGATTCTCCGCCCTCGTCAATGCCATCGGCAAGATCGCCGCCGATGAGGTGGATGAGAAGACGAGGAAACCTTATTCTTGTTCCACGCAACATCGCCATAGGCACATAAGTTCGTTGCCGGTCGACCCAAATGTAGCGCTGAGCGTAGGTCCAAGGCACACCGCCTCCAGAGCGACAAGCAGAGGAGGCGGAGGACTAGTCGGTGACGAATGGAGACGGGACGGCGGCTAGAGTTTTTCTTATGAGACAAGGACGTTCTCAAAGTTGCATTATTTAAAAATTTGTCTGAACTTTTTTGAATTAAAGAGCTCCAAAATAAGGGAAAAAATATGAGTAGAGCGAAAGCTCACTCCCAGGGAAAACATATCCATTTTCTCTCTCATTTTTTCCCCATCGTCAACAATATCTCTATCCCAAAAATCGTCAGGTTCGTTTTCCCCTTCTCTCTCGCCACCCCTTCTTCCGCCATCGCCCCTCCCGAGCGCCACCATGGCTTCCTCCACAGCTCTCTCTCCGGTGGCCTTCAAGTCTTCCTTCTCGCCGCTCTCCTCCAACTCACCACGTAAGTTGACGCCCCCGCTCTCTACGCCGTGTTAGCCACTTATCCGTACCGCGCCGCTGCCCCCACCGGCGGCCGGCGGCGCCTTCACCGCTCCGCCATTTACCATTTTCCCGCCATCCCGGTCCGCCAAAACCCGCATCGATCGTAAACCTCGTCGCCGGGCCGCCCGGCCCTGCCAACCCGCCATTGGTGTTCGGCTTGTCGGGTGGCTCCAATTAGTGCGCCTGCAAGCCTGTTTGGGGCCCACGCACGCAATTAGGGTTTCGCCCAGCGATATGGATGTGTTCTGTAAGGTCCATTTGGATGATAAATCTAGCATTCCGTGTTCGTGTGTTGTTACTGCACACCTCTGAAGTTTGTTTTGCGACAGAGATACCAAGTCTTGTTAGGAGGTGAAATGTTGATTGTATGAGGTGAAATGCAGATTTTGCGTCGGTTGATGTATCCATTAACTCCGAACATTCCACAGTTCAACTTTTCAACCATCTGCCCAGAACAGAATGAGTTGTGGTGATCTTGTTTACAAGGATGCTTCAGTGCGGAGAGACCTAGGAGAGTTCCGATTTTCTATTATGTACTTGGTACAGATTGGTTCAACTTAGCTCTTGTGGACATATAGTTCTGATGCTTAGATTCACTTGGTTCATCGTTCTCGCCAGCTTTTACGATTTGTTCTCTGTTCAAGCAAATTGTATAAAATGGAGTCACCAACATTATACCAGGGCCCTTCTCATCTCTGTGCTGCAGCGTGTACCTCTATGTTGATTTATTGCTGTAACATCGGCACACTTTATACATGTTCCTGATTTGTTGTTCAGGTAGGATAAATGTAGAAGGTGCATTCTGCTTACCATGTTCCACCTGGAAAAGAGCTAGTAATAGATCCTTCCGGGTGTACAGTTTATTTGGAGGAAAGAAGGAGAAAGACGAGAACGGGGACGAGGCACCATCAAAAGTAAGAAAGTTGCTCACCTTTACTCTTTAGTTTTTTTTTTTTGTTTTGTTTGTAACTCTGTGGTTTACATAGCTAAGTAAGATCTTCAAGCATGCCTGTTTGAATGAAACCAACTGTGAATTCGTTGCCTCATGTAGTCCCGAATCAATCTAAACCTGTGCACTGCTTATCTTTTTTTCCTATTTGACTAGCGAGTTATGTTCAAGGCAATATATGTGATTGCCTTGTGGAGATGGCCAATTTACTTAATTCGGATTACAGAAGTTTTTACCCTTGCAGATTCTGATGAGACCTTAAAGGCTTAAACTCCATGTTTAGAAAATTGTTGGGCTACTGCAGCTTTGAATCTTCCCAGCTTTCTAGAACTTAGCTTGACCATAATCAACAGATGAAATTGCTTTTGAACACACAATTCAAATTTTTGAATATTACAGTATTTCTGTATTAGTATATATTTTGTTCATCTGTTTTGTATCATTATAGCTTTGGTGAATAGCTTCCCTTTCCTTGAAAGGAAATATTGCATATTAGTAATGGAATTCCTGAGGGGCAAAGCTTTTACTTTGTTTGGTTACTCGGATAATATTGCATATTTCGTTGATCATGCCGAAATTTAAGCTACTTGTACATAATTCCCTCAGCAGACAGTGTAATTGTTTATGAAATTTTGTCTGCGTGCCTCAAACCACTTATGTTTCTTTCATTCTGTGCGCATGCCCAAAGTTTAGTAGTTATTTGTGAAACCATCTTATAGCACTACCATTTTATTGTTACTCATAGGGAGGACTCTTTGGAAATATTGGAAATATGCAAAACCTTTACGAAACTGTGAAGAAGGCTCAAATGGTTGTCCAAGTGGAGGCTGTGCGGGTGCAAAAGGAGCTTGCAGCGTACGCATTTGGATATTTGTGTAATATTTCATATGCTTTTGCAAAGTAGCATTTTGTGACTTCCCCCCTTATGTTTTTAGGACTGAGATTGAAGGCTATTGTGAAGGTGAGCTAATTAAGGTATGCTTGTAGCCTGCAAGGAGTTTAGTCGTGTTCTCCTTAACTGCACTCTTGCTAGCTGTATGCTTTGCTTGCGTTTCGAACTTAGTTTACCTCTGTCAAACAATTGATATTGATTACTGAAAAAACATGTTGAAGCAGCCATAAGTATCATAGCTAATCATTTCAACTATAACGTTGCATTATTAAACTTGCAGTTTGTGGCATCTTTACAAATTCTAGATGACTATATGAACTAAGCAAGCTGACCTGTTAGTCCTCTTAGCTTTGCCTTCGCTAACATTCTAGTGAAAGACCATGCAATTCCAATGGTAGTTAAAATATTCTGTGTTTTGTTGGAAATGCATTTTGGCTCAGGTGTAGATGCACCCATTTACCAGAAAAGCATATTTCAAAATGTACAAAAATTCCTAAAAAAAATATCTGGGTGTACATCTGGACATTCTATGTCCGCTCACAAAGTTTTGCCAAAAAATGATATTTTTTGTGGCCTTTGTAATAAAGACAATTTTTGGTGCTCCAAAATAGGTTTTCACGAGATAACAATTTTTTGTATTTTTTACAGAGGCTACAGAAAATGTCTTTTTTCCGCAAAACTTTGTGTCAGGATGTACACCCAGTTATTTTTTCCAGAACTTTTTGACATTTTGAAATACATTTAAAAATGCATTTTTCATAAGAGGTGCATCTATACCTATGAACCAAAACACCATGTCCGTGTTTTTGTTATGTATGGCATAGAAGAGCTATCAAAGCCGTTGGCAGGAAGGCAATAATAGTCAATAATTAATGTACCATGGTCATGGAAGGCTGTTGCAAAATGGAATATCCTGTTACAACTTACTATCCATGTGATGTGGAGCATATAAATAATGTTTTAGTTTCTGAAATGACCATAATAATATGATCGCAGGAACATTCCACATTTTAACCCTATATTTATGAGATCTTGACTTGTGCTATACCCTATAGAATAATGCTTTTGTGAAAAAATGCTAAAATTTATATGTTACTTATATATGCAAGAGACTATCCTAATTATGCATCTTTTTTGTGTTTCTCTACAAGTTGCATTGCACTTCTAGTGGTTATCCAGACCATATCTGACCTGATCTGTTAAACAGGTTACACTTTCTGGGAACCAGCAACCTATAAATGTTGAAATCACGGAGGCTGCAATGGAGCTGGGTGCTGAGGTATGCCTACGTACTTCGTAGTTTGATTATTTTCTTGGAAGATTACCCACAATTTTCATGGTCACATAATCGATTTTATGAGCAGGGTTGATGCGACGATTACCAAGTTAGCCAACTATGGCTTTTTCTACATATAAATTACTTCTAAAAGAAATGATATACATATAAATTTGACCAAACGCAGTTTAGCAGACCAAAACATAATCGATCTGTTGTAACTTCTTGGGTATAACTTCTCTTTACTTGCAGAAAGTATCTGAGCTGGTCAATGAAGCCTACAAGGATGCACATCAGAGGAGCGTCCAGGTGTGAATCCCGCTCCTGCTGTTGCTGCTGCATGCTCCAGTGTGAAATGTTGTCTTAAACTAACCTGATCTCGTGCTGATGACCTGCAGGCAATGAAGGAAAGGATGGCTGATCTAGCACAGAGCATAGGAATGCCTGCGGGGCTCGGCGATGGGCTCAAGTGATGGCTTGCTACTTGAATGTTTTTCAACAATGAAGCGTCTCTCAGTTTTGTATTCTAGCCATATCGAGTCATCAGTTAAACCTCTCTGCAACATCGGTTAGTTTTGCAAGAACTGTAATTGTAAACACCTGTTTCCTTGCTCATTGGCACAGCATAGTTACACCAGTAGTGCTAATGTGTTGTTTAAACCAGCGAATGTTACTTCTGTGCTAGTAGAGTGGCACCCCGGAGAACATTTGTAAACTAATAACTGCAGAGTGAAATCTATTTTGCAAATAATGAAAAATTCGTCCTGAGTTCCTATTGGGCAGTAGTGTGGTCATCCTCAGTCCAACATATTACTGGGCCGAATATTGTTATTACTATTTTTCTGTAGTAGGGTGAGTTACTGAAGTGACTACACATAGAAGTCAGTCATCAAACCTCGAAGGAATTAAGGTGGCATCATCTGCTCCAGTAGTAAACCACCTCTTGATTGTGGATGATAGCCTGCTGCTTTTCAAGGTGAGTGAGGGAGATGCAAGATGGCTCTGCACTGTTTGGCGTCCGGGCAAAGGATTAATAGGGATAAGTCCTCTGCTTTCTTCAGCAAGGGCTGCCCTAATGCTACCCATGAGCAAGTTAAAAGCTTATTAGATGTGAGAAATGAAACACTGAGTGAGAGGTATCTGGATGCCATCTGATGTGGGAAGATCACGTAATGGATCCTTTAAATTCTTGGAATGATAGGCTATGGAGAAAAATTCTAGGATGGATGGAGCAACTCTTTTTTGTGGGAGGAAGGAGATTCTCATTAAGCCAGTTGCCCAAGTGGTGTCGACTTCTGTTTACCAAGGTGTTTATGCGATCACTTAAATTCTCTAACTCAAAGCTTTATGTGGGGAAGTAAGGAAGGAAAAAAGGAAGACACACCGGATCTCTTGGGATGTGTTGACAAGTCTGAAACATCTGGGAGGCCTATAGGGTTTAGGGACATTGAATTATTCAATATCTCTTTGTTCGCAAAACAGGCATGGATAATTCTACAGGTACCAAGCTCGCTAAGTGCACGGTTGCTGAAATCAATTTACTTCCCAAAAGGAATATTTAGAAGCCTCACTGGGGAGTCACCCGTCTCAGATTTGGTGCTGAATTCTTGATGGAGTGGATGTGCTTCGTCAAGGACTTATCAGCAGAGTTGGGACGTGAGAGGACATTAATCCGTGGAATACAAAGTGGATACCCGGCAATTTGCGACCAGCTGACCACTGGCCTACATCAAGGACGATCCACCTTTCAAGGTGGCCGATTTTATCATTTCTTGAGAGGCGATGTGGGATGTAGCTAAGTTTATCGAGTTCTTTGTCGAAATGGATGTCGAAGTAACATGCAATATTCCGTTGAGCTCAAGGAATCAACTGGATGCATGGGCATGGAATTATGACCGAAAAGGTTTATTCTCGGTTAGATCAGCGTATCGAATGCTAGTGGAAACCAAGAAAATAAAGGAAGATTGGTTAGATGGGATTGGTTCAAGTTCAAATACTGCTCAGCAGAGGAAACCGAGGACGTCACTGTGGAAGGTGCTGGCCCCATCCAAGCTAAAAATCTTCCTATGGAGATTAGCAACAAAGTCTTTACCGACAGATGTAACAAGATTCGGAAGAAACATGGCACCATCCCCCTGCTGCGGTTTGTTCGGTTCAGCCTCAGATAACTGGAGGCATGCCTTAATTGACTGTCATATAGCAAAATGTGTTTGGGCTTTAACAGATGAAGAGTTAGCTGAGCACTTTTGCCAAAGTTCAGAAGAAGATGCTAGGCTATGGATTTTTGAGATGATGAACTCGGTAAAGCATGAGGAGTTCATCTCCATTATAACTATGTGGGCCATTTGGTATGCGAGACACAAAGCTTTACTTGATGAAGAATTTGAACATCAAAGCCCATCATCTCCACATAGTTTTATTCAATGCTTTGTGCAAGATCTGAGTGTGGCTAAACCCAAGACTCAGACGAAACAGGCAGCAGAGCGGATGTCAGGACCTAAACCGCTGCCACCTCCCCAGGACGTGGTTAAGATCAATTTTGATCCATCACCTGCGAAGTCTCAAGCCAAGGGTGGAGTAGCTGCAAGCTAGAGATTGTCAGGGCAATTTTCTTGGGTGTTCAGTGTTGACAGTTGTGGGGATCACCTATCCGACAGTCTTAGAAAGTTTGGCCTGCCGCGAGGCTCTTACTTTGGCTAGCGATCCGAATCTTAGTGGCTTGAAGATTGCAACTGATTGCTTGGAGGTTGATAACTCATTGCAGTCAATGGCGAGAGATGGAGGAAGATATGGCTACATTGTGAAGAAATGCATCGATGCAGGCATCATGAGTTTGCGCCTTTGCGGTTGAAGAAGGTTGAGAGAGTTTGTTGGTTTGTCTAGTGGGGAACTCGCTTGCGTTGGGTGTTGTTCTCTTGTGTTTTTGTTATAACGGTTTTCACCTGATTTTCCGTTAATTAACTAGGCATTATATTCTCAATACATAGATTGGGTAAAGCTTTTGCCCCCGTTTAAAAAAAAAGCATTGATTGGGCCGTCAGTTTTATGAGGCTTCTTTCTGTCATGAAGGAAGGGCTTTCAACGGTGAAGCACACCCCTTAGCTAAATCTGCTTCTAGTACAGAGGTTTGGAAACTGGTTTGGTTTGTTTTGCCACCAGTGCATTTGTGTATCCCGACAAACATTATCGTTTAAGAATAAAGTGGGGATTATTCTCAAAAAATAGAAACTACACATAGAGTGTAGTGGGTGTTAGACAGCGCCTATGTGATAGTGTGATGATCTCATTGGTTGTCTAATACCTCTGGATTTGGATTAAGATATTGTACTTAGAACATGGCGTAGAGCACTAAGCCACTAACTTATATTGTAATGTACCTTGAAAATATATCAAAATGCGATTGTGATGTACCAAAATACTGTTTTAAGACGTATTCAGTTAACATATTATACATCTGGGTCAGCTGGTAAATATATCCAAAACATTTTTTTAGAAATAAGGATGGAGCTAGCGTGATAACTGCGCATTTACGTTCTGAATGCAACTATGATATAGATAGATGTAGTGAGAGACTCTATTACTAGTGTAGATCAGATCCAAATCATGCCCATTAATGAATCAATGGCGCAGAAGAACACTCCTGGAATCTACTGAAGCATTAGCTTAATCTATTGGCGCTAACAAACTCCTAAGTAAGGCTGCTCGGGGAAAGCCAATGCCTAGTTAATCAGCATGAGAAAAACATCAACTTTTCAGATGGCACTGTCGTTCTGAACAAGGAGAGAAATTTTGGTACCGAATCCTGTCTTAATCTTAGCTACTACTCCCTCAAATCTATAGTTATCGAATACATGATCTTGTCATTCTCAAGGAGGCTAGTTTGATCAGGGGTGTTTTGTACTTAGCCTAAGATGCTAGTATTATAATTGCAAGATTAATAAATCGGGTATAACTAAAAGGTCGGTGTTTTGTTTCTATGTGAAGTTGCAATAATTTTAAAGTTTTGTTTGCTGCATAGGAAACAGAATTTGCAATTTGTCCATGAAACAGAATTTGCAATTTGTCCATGTAACAGACCTTACGCGCAATGCAATCCCTGAATGAAGACAAATATGCTGGTGTGTGTGTATGTGTGTGTATTATTGCTCACTGTTAAAGCAATCAAACACCATACCAAACATATGGTTTATATAAATCTGAGAATATATGCTTCGCCGAAATGCGGCTTTCTATCAAACTGCCAGCATTATGAAGCCATCCTAGCTCCTACCTATCTAGAGATGAAATCATTAGCCTATAACGAAATAAATGGAGTTATTTGGGAAGAAAGCATGTGACGTGCCAAGATATTTAGACTCTTCAAGTCTCGGCCGGTCTAGTACTCATTTTACTTATTTATTTTTTACACACAACACAATATCGTTTGTTAGGCTTAACTCGATGTCCCGAGTCGAGTAAAAGCTGTACACCTTTGCTGCATGTCCATTGAAAAAACATATATAGATGTGCTAGGTGGAAATGCTTTGCTTATCTCGTTGCTTAATTAGACTTGATGGTGCACCAGTTAATTTACCTACATATAATCATTAATAGTAAAACAAATAAACTGACTTAAAGATAAAATAAAGTAAGACTAGAGTTCATGACTCCGAAAAACAATGCGGTGGAGGCCACAGGGATCTCACCCGACTTTTTAACAAATATTTTTGCCACACAAATCATCACCATCAAGTCCAATACTTGTACTAGCAAAGATGCCTCATACCTATCAACACTAGGAACGTGTCCAGTTCAAACACAAGGCTTTATACAGCAACATAAGTAAACACCAATATAAGTAAACATACGGCTATCTCAAAAGGGACCAAAAGGGAATCCTCTCTTCTATTGGACGAAAAAGGCATCTCTTGTTTGGGTTTCTTGAGGGCTTTAAAGCCTATCGAGAGAGGTATTCCATCTGTCCCTGTTCATAGGACTTGCACATATCTTTATATGGTCAATTCGACAAACATAAGATTAATTGTACAATAAATAATTATATCATTAGAATGTACAACATCTAAACTTTCTAATAAAATATATTTAGTTACATATAACTTGTATTACAAATTTACGCTATGAACCGGGATAGAGGAAGTATTAAGGTTCATAAAAACTTGCGGATTTTAGAGTAGTCATGCTAAAATAAAAGAAGCTGCTGAAGAATGCCATTTTAGCAAAGAAGACTCAGTGAAAAGGGGAAATGCTAGCTATATCTCACTTGCTTTTCATTTAGTCATTGAGTATAATATGAGGCTTGCTTCAGTACAACCCCTCCCCCCAAAGGGTAATTAGCTAATTAATTAATTAATTTTGAGCCCTCCTAAACCCATATCCAAATAGAGTATACCTACGTACGGGTATACCGTAATCGTTCACAAGACAGTTCGGCCGTTAGCTCAAGACCCGGCAAAATCACCGCCAATGAGCTGACAACAACATACATATATACTACTCCTACCTATACAAAAGCTACCTATTCGTTCAAATAAGTTGAGCCACACGGGTTGATACAGGGCTACGTATACTATTTAGAGACCATCATGCCCTTAATTACGAAGGGGTATCGAGCGATCTCAACCATCTCTGTGTTTGAGTTTGTCTGAGTTTGGAGGAAGGGGGTTGTACTGAAGAAACGCCTTCTGATATAAATGTAGATTTTGGTTGCTTCTGTCTTTCCATGTGGCGTAAACGAGGTATAAGGTCTTTGTAGGAAAATCATAATCAACATTGTTATCATTTCACAGGGAATAATTGATATCATTGTTAGTAGTATGACTACTATGCATAAAATTAAAATTTTAATAATGCTTCACAATTATTTTTGTAAGGGTTTATAAATTTCTTTGTAGATTTTAATTTAAATCTTTAAGACATTTTCTTATTTATTAAATTTTATATGAGAATATTTAAACAAGAGAAATAGTATCATCACTCAAGCCAACTACAAAAAAGTAGTATATGACCTACTTGAAGCGGGGTGATGCATTTTCACTCAGAAATGATACCTACAAATGACAAGCCCGTCTCATTGTTAGCAGGAAAGCCGCATACTCATCCTTGGGGACTGTCATACCTCAAAGGAGAGTTAATTATCCAAAAGTAGAGAGCTACCAAAAGACAAACTTTGCATTTTATACCAACTAGATTGTTCCATGACTTCACCGATTATATACAACAATATATACAACTAGGTTCCTACAAGATCTTCAAGAGCTGCTACTAGTGTACTTGTAAGTACAACACTCCTTTTGCAAAAGCTTTGGCATATAATATTTTCCACACTTGATCACAATGCCGTTTGGTCACATTTCATGTGAAAAATGTGCAACTCCATGCTATCGTTCTTCTTTGTTTGGACAAAATGTGAACTACACATCTATCATCTTTGCATATTCTGATGTATTTGATGAATCTATCTTCTTGGTTGACCGAGCAGCCTGCGCAAATAACAGAAGAATTTTAAGAAAAAAATGTGGAATGGATTAATAAAATGCTCCCTCCTTAAAAAAATACTGTACATTACTTTACAATATCTTCAGCATACAATTCGACCATTGGATACTTACTAATATGCAACTAAAATATTATAGTGAATATCACTATGTACCTAATTTACTATTTGTAACAACGATTACCTCATATTATAATAAAAAGTCCTCTCATTTACTGGGGGCAAAACATGTTCCAGTTTTACCCCTTTTAATCTTTTACCTCCTTCTGTCATATGGGACCCGATCATCAGCTCAGAGACATACCCTTAGAGGGTGTTCCCGTGACAAAAGGGTAAAGGGGAGATTAATTTGAAGAGATTGATGTGCGTTTATCACTTTTTTTTGCATATAAAATGTTTATCAGGTTCACCATTTTTTTGAAGATTTAGAGAGGTAAAACCAACACAAATTTCACTAAACAAGTTGAGCAAAAAAGATCTGGTTACATTGGTACTTCAAAAGTAAAACTGGTGCCCTAATAGTGGGGTTTGGATGATCAATGACGATCGATTAAGGGACCAATGTGCTACTGAGTATACACATGTGCTTAGTACCAAGAAGGTGATTTAACCATAAGGATGCTGACCCCTCAAAATTAAGTGAAGAAGGTACTACTTAAAAATGATGACCTCCATGAAGACTGAGGAGTGGAACTGAAGACTTAGTGTAGTGCTTCGGAGGAAAAATGTACTTTAAAGAGGGGTTTGATCTCTTAGGAAGAAGATGAAAGTTGATTTTGTGTGCTCAGTTGGACTCATTCTTTGTAGACCAGTCTATTTGGATATCTTTGAGAAATCAGTGTGCAGAAAGACACAAGAACTGCGTTGAACACTTGGTTGAATTGGCTGAGACTTCAAAAAACCAATATCGAGCCTAGTGCTTCAGTTTGTGAAAACTGATTTCTGAACAGTTAGAGCTTCATGGATTTGATTGAAGCTCTAGATGTCTGTTGCTTTCACATGCATCAATTTGTGAAGAACCAAACTAGTGACCATTAAGATGCTTTCCTACAAAGCATATTCGGTGCAATGGCTAGATGATGTGATTATGCCTATAAATAGGACCCGGACCCCACGGGGTAGGATTGGTGAGTTGAGCTAAATGTTGAATATAAATACACTGCCTAGTCTCTTTCCATCAGTTCGGACTTTTGGTTCAATTGTCTAGTGCAACAATCTTTCACTAAATTCTAGATTTCAGATATACAATTCCTTGACATGCAAATTTCCCTCTCTTTGTGTTTTAGAGAAAATCCTTTGAGAGAAAAATAGTGAGCAGCAACCAAGAGCATGTTCTAGCATACGAGATCTGCTTGTTACTCTTAGAGATTTGGCATCTCCTAGTCGGTTAGGCGTCGTTGTTCAGCATCTGATAGATGGACCAACCATTGCAGGTTTCTGAAGTTTTAGTGATCACCTCAAGATCAACCCCAAGAGATAAATCTAGGATCTTGAGGATTTTTAGCTAGCGGAGAACAAGGCTATGTCTGAGGGCTTGCGCGCACTCGCGCATAGCCTCTTCAAAGACGTAGAACTGGTGCCAACATCTTGAACATCAGGAACTACATCAGTGTCTTTGTCACTATCTTTTTATATTACAGTTCATGCATGTTCTTATTTCTCTTAAATTTACTTGCTCATCTTGCCTATCTGTACCCGGAGCATCTGAATCTTCTTAGTTTATATCTGTTTACTTTCTGTTGCTTCAATATGTTTTGTTATAGATCTGTTTATGTTCTAGTCTTCACTAGATTAACTGAAGAATTTGTTTATCTATTTTTAGTAGAAGTATCTTTTTTGTGAACTCCTGGCACCCTTTCTAGTCGTAATATCTAGATCTTTCATACTTGGTGTCATAAATGACAAACTAGGGGTAAAAAGTGGAGTTCGCTCTAAATACTACTTTAACAACTCATAGCATAAAATTACTATTCATGACAAATCTAATTGTACTATCTTTAACTAACCAACCAAAAGAGTCTCTTTATTGCTTAGTGGTTGAATAAAATAATTTGGTTGCACTCTCTCTTGAAACATAATTTATTTTGGAACAGAGGTAGCATAATGTATTACATGATGCAAAAACGGTTCAAACCTTTGCGTTTGTATTTCTCCATGCTTTGTCCATCTCCTCGTACACATCCTTTATTGTCGGACGCCCTACGCTGGAGTGTGCCACGCAGAGGACTGCGATCTTCAGTATCAAGACAAAATCTTCGATATTAACCTCATCTCGCACGCGTGAGTCTATAAATTCATCCAACGGTTTTTTCCCACTTACAACATCTCTTGCCTTTAGACAAGAACATAGAGAAAAAAAAAAGGTGATTAGTGAGAACAGCCACCGGAGAGTTGCTTCTCAAAGAAATAGGAAATGTACCTTCTTGGTAAGAGAATCGCGTGCAACGATGTCAAGTTCTATGACCTTCTTTCCCGAGAGAAGTTGCAACACCACCACACCAAAGCTGTAGATATCGCTGGCACAAGTAAGCTTGGAGTGTGTGATGTACTCAGGGTCCATGTAACCAATGGTTCCCCTGACATCTGTGAACACCTTGGTCTCCTCCATCTGCAGCATTTTTGCCAGCCCGAAATCAGACAGCTTAGGCTCCATGTCCTCCGTCAGCAAGATGTTGCTAAGCTGTGAAAAAAAAAGAATTCAGCACACAAACACAAGATGGCTATTTTTTTTCCGATGCTCCGTTATTATTCCTTTCTCTCGTGAATGAGCAGAAATGTTTATATTTAGGGATGGAAAAATATTCTGACCTTAATGTCTCTATGTACAATGCATCCATCCGAGTGTGTGTGAAGAAACCTCAGGACAGAGGCACAATCCCGGAGGATCTTGACTCTTGTTGGCCATGAGAGAACAGCATCACCTCCTGGCAATTAATCAAGAACATAATAGTAACTTCTAAGGATTCGACAAGTGTAGCTAGCTAGGTTGAAATAATAGGCATGATTGATTGGTCCTTGTTCTTACGGAGTAGATTCTGGGCTAGGTTGCCGTTGGCGCAGTACTCGTAGACCAGGTACTGGTCGCTCCCGTCGTCGCAGTAGCCGAAGAGGCAGACGAGGTTTGGGTGCCTCACCTTGGACAGCCCGTCGGCCTCCCTGGTGAAGGACCCGGACATGGCCGTGTGGTGGATGTGCTTGATTGCCACGAGCTGGCCGCTGGGCAGCACCCCCTGGTACACCTGCCCCGCGCTGCCGGAGCCAAGGTAGATTCGGGTGTTGGCGTAGTCCATAGCCCGCTCGATCTCAGTCTTGGTAAACCTGTACAGGCCCGACCACCGGTTGATCACCTCCCCGCTGTGCACCTTGCTATCGTAAGGCGAGCCGACGGTATCGTCAGCTGATCTGCTCTTGGGCATCAGGTATTTGATGATTGCGATGGCGAGGGCCAGCACCATGACGGGGAAGACTATGAAGATGGCCAACAAGCTACCTGAAATGCTTGTTACTTGGAGCCTTTAGTATAGGGAGCGGTGTTGAAGGTAGTATGAATGCGCAAGCTAGAACGGTTCGGTAAGGGCATACGTTTTATCTTGATGTAATCACCATCTGCAATTTATCAAAAGGAAGAATCGTGTTAACTAAGGTTGTGTGTTAATAAAGGGACACATGCATGGATTGATGCAGAGGCCGTGCTGCTCCTTTTCGAAAAAGAAAGACTAAGATTATGTTACGATTGTCATTTGGTTTTTCTTTTATGAAAAGTTCACCAACCTATTAATAATCATCAGCAATAGAAGAAGTAGTCTAACAGGTAATAAAAATTGCAAACAGTTTTTGGAAATCGGACCTGTGACAATATCTGGATCAGCCTTGCAACCATGCGAGGCTGCCAAGATGAAAACGAGCCAAAGCAACAACGCTTTCTCCATCCTCGAGTCCCCTGCAATCAGACGAGGACGAACTTTGCGAGTACTCCCATGGAACCCAACTTATAGGCAATATTCGTCCGTTGTTTTCATCGTTGGTAGCTGACCTGTATACATGGAGAGCTGGATATCCTTCTTGGATGATCTGGCACTTGACTAGTTTAATGAGTTCTCGTCTTCTCTTATGCATTGATCTTTTTTTTTTGAACATACTTATGCATTGATCATGGCGCACGTATGTATGCGCACCTTTTAGGGGTATCATGCTCGAATAGTGTGTTGTAGAGTTGCTTTCGGGGGGCATAGGTAGCACCGATCGGTGGTAGCCATAGAACCCCACGGCTGAGTTTCTGCTTGTACGTATTGTGTATTCTAAGGCTGCAGCACAAGCTGGCAAGAGGGGGACGTGCTAATATATGGTCCAAATAGCTAAACAATATCTTCAAGCATGCCTGTTTAGTCGAAACCAACTATGAATTCGTTCCATCATGATAGTTGTCCAAGTGAAAATTTGTGTAATATTTTATACAGTACAGAACTCGTGCGCTACTACGGCCACAATAAATCAAATGAACAACTTTATTAGTACATTTCTTAATCCGCAACTGCAGGGAGCCCTTGATTGACCTGGCTTTTACACCGTGCCATGGTGAAAATCAGAACATGAATTTTAAATGTGTAATGATAAAAATCACATGATGTTTTAAGTTGCTTGTCAGGCGATGAACGGAAGCACGAGCACGGGCAACGTAGTTCATCGCAAGAATATGCCTACAATCCCCTTTCCACGGAGAAGCAAACCAAGGCGTCGGCAAAGACGACAAGAGCTCACTGTGCGACAATGGCCTTCATCTTTGGGGAGCCCTCACGTTTCGGAGTCCACTCGAGAAATGCAACTCGTTAGAGCATCTTCAGCCGCGTTCCCCAAAGGGATTTGGGGCGCGCCGGACCAAAAAACCGTTCCAGCTGCGTCCCCCAAAGCCCATTTTTATCCGGCGCGCCCCGATACGGTGTTCGGCGCCCCGAGCCCGTCCCCGTCCCACAGGGGACGCACCGAGGACGCCGGACACACCGAAAAGCGAGGCGGGGAGTGGCAGGGCCGACTCGTCAGCGGCACAATAAATTTTAACCTAACCGTCGCCTACCTCGCGACGGAAGTTACTGGCGCGCAGCGACGGTGCAGTTCCCGCAGCGACGGTGCAGTTCCCGCAGAGCCGCAGCGACGCGTCCCGTCGCGCCTAGCTCTGCGTGCCGGTGTTAATGAGCGCCACCCCTCCTCCGCCTCCCTCCGGCCTATGAAAGGGCCGCCTCTCATCGTCCCTCTCACACACAAACCCTAGCGCCTCTCTCCCAAACCCTAGCCGCCACCATCTCAACAAGACTCGACGCTATGTCTGGTAGAGGCGGAGGCCGACCTCGCGGCCGTGGTCGTGGTCGTGGTCGTGGCCGCGGCAGAGCTGAACGCTCGCCGTCGCCTCCCACGCCGTCGGCTTCATCGTCGGAGATGGACGTGCTGTTCGAGTTCGTCCTCGTCCTCAAGGGCGACCCGCGCGGCATCCAGAGGCTGCCGGACTCCTTCGCCGACTACGTCTTCGTGTAAACCGCGTTCCCAATTATGTATTAGTTTGTGGAAATTGAAATAAAAATGTCAAAAAAAGTATTTTAAATGATTGGGGGAGGCGTTTGGGGACGCGGCTGGGGAGCGATGTCCCCCAAAGGCGGCACGAATAAAACACGTCCCCCAAACGCTCAATCCGACGCGGTTTGGGGGACGCGACTAGGGCTAGAGATGATCTTAATATCAGAAGGTCCTCTCGGAGTATATGTAGCATTAATTTGGTGCAGATTGGTGCATAAAATTTCTCAGAATGCCTCTTGCATCAAATTCTTAAGTCCAACTAATATTTGCACAACCACCCCTAACTTTTCAGTTTTTTTACATCCTCATTTCAGACTCATAAATAACATCTTTTCATATCCCATAATATTTTTTGAAGAACAATTCACTATTTTATTTAATATACCAACAAAACTAACTCGGCTTCATATTTAACAGAGATATTCCAGTTTCGTAGGATTCTCTTTTATGTTTCATAAATATGTATAAATTTCACAAAGGATTCATGTAGTATACATAATTTAATACCTTTACTAACCTAGATCAATAGTATATCAAAAAACAACACAATTTCAAAGAAGATTCAAAAGGTGCTGCCACATTTTCATACATGTTTTATTAATTTTTCCATCTGAAAATAAGAAATAACACTGAAGAGAATGCATGAAGAAATTAACACATCAGATACATAGATGTGTCAAAATACATCACATGTTCATAGATCATACATTGTTTCATAGGAGATTTGTCATAGGAGATTTTATAAAGTGCAAATACAAATAGATATTTTTTGAAGATTATGTACAGATGCATACAAGATTTTAGCATGTTCAGAATAGAAACAGTGAACTGAGAAACCATCTATTGAGTAAAATATTGTATAGGTATAGGTCCCCGTGTTTTGTCAGGGTTGTACCTGTAATTGTACATGTGTCCGCCTATATAAATATATGAGCAGCCGCCCCTATTGGTGCTGTGCAATCTCCAATACCTTTCTACATGGTATCAGAGGCCCTTCGGCCCTGACCTAGCCGCCGCCCCCTCCTCCCTAGGGCGCCGCCGGCCTCCTCCCCCCTCTGACCTAGCCGCCGCCCCCTCTCCTCCTTGGGCGCCGCCGGCCCTCCCTCTCCCAACCCTAGCCGCCGCCCCTCCCCACCCCGGGCGCTGCCGGCCTTCACCCCAACCCTAGCCGCCGCCCCTCCCCACCCCGGGCGCCGCCGGCCTTCACCCTAGCCCTAGCCTCTTCCGCCTACCACCACCACCACCGCTTCCGCCATTGCCGGTTTCTCCTCCTCCGGCTCCGACCCCTTCAACTCCTCCCGCTCCGGCAACAGCAATCCCTTCGCCGGCCCCTCTGTCGCCGTCATCCGCGACATCCCCATCGCCAAGCGCGTGCCGGTGAAGCTCTCCACCACCGCTGCCAACTTCTTCCTGTGGAAGACCTACTTCGGGCTGCTCTTCCGCGAGTATGATCTCCTCGATCACGTCGACGGCACCATCGACCTCCTCGCCATGCCGCACGACCCTGAGTGGCTCGCAATCGATGCCACCATCATCCGCTGGTTCTACCAGACCGTCTCCAACGACATCTTCTGCACCGTCGTCCGCGACGGCGACTCTGCCCACACGGTCTGGGCTAAGATCACCGGTCTCTTCACCGACAACAAAATCCAGCGGGTCACCTTCCTCCAGCAGGAGTTCTTCGGCACCCACCAGAACGACCTCTCTCTCGACGAGTACGCCCTCAAGCTGAAGAGCCTCTCCGACGAGCTCCGTGACTTGGAGTTCCCGATCGATGACAAGATCATGCTCTCCACCCTGTCGGCGGGTCTCGGAGAGGATCTCAGCAACGCCGCCTCCAACCTCACGCTCCTCACCACGCCCACCTTCGAGCAGGCCGTGGCCTACCTGCGCCTCAAGGAGCGCCGCCTCAAGCATCTCCGGGCTCGGGCGGCCCACACCACCTTCGTCGCTGGCTTCTCCCGCGGTGCTCAGACTCCCGCGCCCCGCGCCCCTGCGCCTCGTCCCATGGGTCCGCCGCCGGCCAGCCACCCGGCCAGACCGGATCGTGGACCGGCCAGTCCGGTCACCAGGCCGGCCAGACCGGACCGTGGACTGGCCACGCCGGCGCCCAGACCGGCCAGACCGGCCCCTGGACCGGGCAGCCGGCTCCTTCTGGCGGTAGCCGCCGCGGCCGTCGTCGCCGTGGCGGTGGCAACTGCGGTGGCAACGGTGGCGCCAACGCCACCGCCCCCGTGCCTCGTCCCCCGCAGTACACCGCCCCTCCGCCATGGACTGCCGGTCACAACCCGTGGACCGGGGTTGTTCACGCCTACTCCATGCCCGTGCCGCGCGCCCCCTACCCTGGCATCATGGGGCCGCGTCCAGCCACCCACCAGGCGTTCTACGCGGCGCCCCAGCCCGCCCCGGCCTACGCCGCCCTCCCGGGCGCGACCCTTTGGGATCCCGCGCTCCTGACCGCCCTCCAGAGCGTCCCCTCCGCTTGGGCGTATGGTGGCGGTGGCGACTGGTTCATGGACACCGGCGCTTCCGCGCATATGGCTGCGCACCCCGGTAACCTCTCATTTTCTACACCCGCTTCCACTTCCTCTCGCATCATCGTTGGCAACGGTCATGCTCTTCCCATCACTCACACTAGTTCTGTCTCTTTTACTTCCACTTCCACTCCTCTCTCTCTCCATAACGTTCTCGTTTCTCATGACTTGATTAAAAATCTTGTTTCCGTTAAGTCTTTTTGTCGTGATAACCCTGTGACTGTGGAATTTGACGCTTTTGGTTTCTCTGTCAAGGATGGTCATACCCGGATGCTCCTCCACCGATGTGATAGCCCCGTTGGCGCGGCCTCCACCACCACCGGCCACCCACTCGCCCTCTCCGCCGGTGTCGACCTTTGGCACGCCCGTCTTGGCCATCCTAGCTCCGCCACTCTGCGTCAAATAATGCAAGGCTTCTCATTTACTTGTAATAAAACGGATGCCCACTCTTGTGAAGCATGTCGTCTAGGCAAACATGTTCGCCTTCCATTTAGTTCCTCCTCCACAGTCGCGTCTTTTCCGTTTCAACTTATTCATAGTGATGTTTGGACCTTGCTGGTTCCGAGTAATTCTAGTTATAATTATTATCTTGTGATTCTTGATGATTACTCGCATTTTGTATGGAATTTTCCCCTTCGCCGTAAATCAGATGTTGCCGCCACCCTCACCGCCTTCTTCGCCTTCGTCTCCACTCAGTTCGGTCGCCCATCCACGCCTTACAAACCGACAACGGCAAGGAGTTCGACAACATCACCATTCGCTCACTTCTCGCCACCCACGGCGCCGTCTTCCGCCTCACGTGTTCATACACCTCTTCACAGAACGGCCGTGCCGAACGGATGCTTCGTACCCTCAACGACTGCGTCTGCACCCTTCTGTTCCACGCCTCCATGCCCCCGCGATTCTGGCCGGATGCCCTCGCCACGGCGACTCTCCTCGTCAACATCCGCCCGTGTCGCGTGCGTTGGTCCTACACGCCTCATCACCTCCTCTACGATGTGCCGCCCGCCTATGATGACCTTCGCATCTTCGGCTTCCGGTGTTATCCTAACACTGCTGCCACCGCCATGCATAAGCTTGCGCCGTGCTCTCTCCCTTGTGTGTTTCTCGGCTACCCTGCCAACACCAAGGGATACCGCTGTTACGACCCGGTCTCCCATCGTGTCCTCACTTCCTGGCATGTGTACTTTGACGAGTTGGTTTTTCCGTTTCAGCAGGGACTCTTGGCGACACCTCCGACGACGCCCACGGCGCCCGCCGGCCCTCCTGCGGCCGCGCGCCGACGACTGATCGCGGTGGCGCCCTCTGCGCCGGCCCCGCCTGGTCCCTCGGCGTCTCCGTGGCCCATGGCGCCCCAGTCGCCCGCGACGCCTGAGGCGCCCCCAGCGCCCCCGTCGCCTGCGGCGTCTCCCTCGGCCGCCTCCTCATCGGCCGCCTCCTCGGCCGCCTCGTCGCCCGCCTTGCCGCCCGTTGCTGCGGCCCTGGGCCCATGATCACCCGCGCACGTGCGGGCGTGCGGTGGCCGTCTACACGCTACCCCGCCGACCAGTACGTCTGCGCGGCGCTTCGGTCCGCCGCGTTTGCCTTCTGGGCCAGCGGCAGCAGCATTTTGCCGCACGACGGCGGAGCTCCTCCCAGCCGCCGACCCGGCCCAGCGCCCGGTCAGGCCGGTTGCCCGGCCGGCCAACCCGGCCCGCCGCCCAGCGCGCCGCCCGGTTCTCCGCCCGGCCCGCCGCCCGGTCCGACCGGCCCCCCCGGCCGGACCACCCAGCCTGCCGCCCGGCCGAACCGGCTCCGCGACCGGCCCGGCAACCGCTCCTTCGCCGGTGCCCACCTCGGCTCGCGCCGCCTTGCACGACCCGCATTGGCGCGCCGCCATGCAGGAGGAGTAAGACGCGCTGCATCGCAATAGGACCTGGGAGCTGGTTCCCCGCCCCCTCGCGCCAACGTCATCACCGGCAAATGGGTCTTCAAGCACAAGCTCGGCTCCGACGGTACTCTCGAGCACTACAAGGCGCGCTGGGTCGTGCGCGGCTTTCGGCAACGCGCTGGCGTCGACTTCACGGATACGTTTGCCCCGGTTGTCAAACCGGGCACGATCCGCACGGTGTTGCACCTCGCCGCCTCTCGCGCGTGGCCGGTGCATCAGATGGACGTCTCCAATGCCTCCCTTCATGGCCATTTGCAGGAGAAGGTGTACTGTCAGCAGCCCATCGGCTTCGTCGACACCGAGCGCCCCGATGACGTGTGCTTGCTCTCTCGGTCCCTGTATGGACTGAAGCAGGCGCCCCGCGCCTGGTACCAGCGCATCGCCGGCTTCCTGCATCAGCTTGGCTTCCGCTCCACGCGCTCCGATGCGTCGCTGTTCGTCTACCGGACCGGCAACGACATGGCATACCTGCTGCTCTACGTCGACGACATCATCCTGACGGCCTCCACCGCTGGTCTTCTTCGACAGCTCACCGACAGTCTTCGCGCTGAGTTCGCTTTGAACGACCTTGGCCCGCTCCACTACTTCCTCGGCATCGAGGTTGTCCGGCCTGCGGACGGGTTCTTCCTTCATCAGCGGAAGTACGCTCACGAGCTTCTCGAGCGTGCCGGGATGCTTAATTGCAACCCTGCGCCTACTCCTGTCGACACGAAGGCCAAGCTCTCCGCCAGTGATGGGACGCTGGCGTCCGACGCGCCGTTCTACCGCTCCATCGTCGGTGCTCTCCAGTACTTGACGTTGACGCGACCGGAGCTCCAGTACGCTGTGCAGCAGGTGTGCTTGCACATGCATGCTCCTCGGGATGCTCATTGGGCCGCGGTGAAGCGGATTCTACGCTACGTCTGTGGTACCATGGGCTACGGCTTGTCGCTGCATGCTTCCCCCTCCGCGTCGACCGATCTCGTCGCCTACTCGAACGCGGACTGGGCGGGATGCCCGGACACGCGGCGCTCCACCAGCGGCTACTGCGTCTACCTCGGCTCGTCGCTCGTCTCTTGGTCCTCCAAGAGGCAGCCCACCGTGTCTCGCTCCAGTGCTGAGGCCGAGTACCGCGCTGTGGCCTACGCGGTGGCCGAGTGCACGTGGCTTCGCCAGCTTCTGTCCGAGCTCTCTTGTCCTATTGACAAGGCTACGGTGGTCTTCTGCGACAATGTGTCGGCCGTCTACCTCTCCGCCAACCCCGTTCATCATCGGCGTGAAATACCAAAAGTAGCGTGGACAACACGCCAGACTAGTTTAGAAAAAGTACACGAGATAAAAAGATGAATCACCGTCTCCTTCGAGTCGCAGAAACAAAATTTCGTACTCCCATTCTAATTCCTTTTAGCTAAATTATCGCGGGACAAGTAATTTCTTATTTAGGAATCACATTTTAACTTTTATCTTTAGTGGGATTTTCAGCTTCCATAGGTATTTTCTAAGAAAACTAGTATGTCCATTCATTAAGTCCACATACATTGATTTAACTGTAAATAATCCCGAAGGCATCAATTTCCAGACAAAAGAATCATGCTCATCGTATAAATGTACCTTCATTAGTTTGCGGCATAAATGTACCCAAGACTCCATTTGTTGCCAATTAAACGTCGTGTGAAACCCATGTTAATAGGGATCGAGGACAACACATTTGCGATGGAGACATGTCTCCGTTGTGCAATGTTATATAAAGAAGGGCACTGATGAGCAAGTGGAGACAAACCTAGCCATGTATCTTCCCAAAACTGAACAGTAGTTCCATCACCAACTTTGAAACGACCTTTTCAAAGAAACCACCTTTAACATTCATGAGCCCTTTCCAAAAAGGTGAGTGATACGTCCCAAACGTATCTATAATTTCTTATGTTCCATGCTACTTTTATGATGATACTCACATGTTTTATACACATTATATGTCATTATTATGCATTTTCTGGCACTAACCTATTGACGAGATGCCGAAGAGTCGATTGGCTGTTTTCTGCTGTTTTTGGTTTCAGAAATCCTAGTAAGGAAATATTCTCGGAATTGGACGAAATCAACGCCCAGGGTCCTATTTTTGCACGAAGCTTCCAGAAGACCGAAAGGGAAACGAAGTGGGGCGACGAGGCGGCGACACGCCAAGACGGCGCGGCCCACCTCCTGGCCACGCGACCCTGTTGTGTGGGCCCCTCGCGTCGCCTCCTGACCTGCCCTTCCGCCTACTTAAAGCCTTCGTCGCGAAACCCCCAGTACCGGGAGCCACGATACGGAAAACCTTCCAGAGACGCCGCCGCCAATCCCATCTCGGGGGATTCAGGAGATCGCCTCCGGCACCCTGCCGGAGAGGGGAATCATCTCCCGGAGGTCTCTTCATCGCCATGATCGCCTCCGGATCGATGTGTGAGTAGTTCACCCCTGGACTATGGGTCCATAGCAGTAGCTAGATGGTCGTCTTCTCCCCATTGTGCTATCATGTTAGATCTTGTGAGCTGCCTATCATGATCAAGATCATCTATTTGTAATCCTTCATGTTGTGTTTGTTGGGATCCGATGAATATTGAATACTATGTCAAGTTGATTATCAATCTATCATATATGTTATTTATGTTCTTGCATGCTCTCCGTTGCTAGTAGAGGCTCTGGCCAAGTTGATACTTGTGACTCCAAGAGGGGGTATTTATGCTCGATAGTGGGTTCATGCCTCCATTAAATGCGGGACGAGTGACAGAAAGTTCTAAGGTTGTGGATGTGTTGTTGCCACTAGGGATAAAACATCGATGCTTTGTCTAAGGATATTTGTGTTGATTACATTACGCACCATTCTTAATGCAATTGTGCATTGTTTACAACTTAATGCTGGAGGGGTTCGGATGATAACCTGAAGGTGGACTTTTTAGGCATAGATGCATGCTGGATAGCGGTCTATGTACTTTGTCGTAATGCCCTGATTGAATCTCATAGTACTCATCATGATATAAGTATGTGCATTGTTATGCCTTCTTTATTTGTCAATTGCCCAACTGTAATTTGTTCACCCAACATCTTCTATCTTATGGGAGAGACACCGCTAGTGAACTGTGGATCCCGGTCCTATTCTTTACATCTGAAATACAAACTGCTGCAATTGTTCTTTACTGTTCTTCACAAACAACCATCATCATCCACACTATACATCTAATCCTTTGTTTACAGCAAGCCGGTGAGATTGACAACCTCGCTGTTACGTTGGGGCAAAGTTCTGTGATTGTGTTGTGCAGGTTCCACGTTGGCGCCGGAATCCCTGGTGTTGCGCCGCACTACACTCCTCCGCCATCAACCTTCAACGTGCTTCTTGGCTCCTACTGGTTCGATAAACCTTGGTTTCTTACTGAGGGAAAACTTGCTGTTGTGCGCATCATACCTTCCTCTTGGGGTTCCCAACGGACGTGTTAACTACGCGCAATCAAGCTCTTTTTCTGGCGCCGTTCTTTGGGGAGATCAAGACACGCTGCAAGGGGAGTCTCCCACATCCAATCTCTTTACTTTGTTTTTGTCTTGCTTTATTTTATTTACTGCTTTGTTTGCTCTCTATATCAAAAACACAAAAAATTAGTTGCTAGTTTTACTTTATTTATTGTCTTGTTCTCTATATTGAAAACACACAAAAATTAGTTACTTACATTTACTTTATTTAGTTTGCTTTATTTACTACTGCTAAAATGGGTACTGTTGAGAATACTAAGTTGTGTGACTTCACTAGCACAAATAATAATGATTTCCTATGCACACCTATTGCTCCACCTGCTACTACGGCAGAATTCTTTGAAATTAAACACGCTTTACTTGAATCTTGTTATGAGAGAGCAATTTTCGGTGTTAGTTCGATGATCTTGCTGCCCATCTTAATAATTTTGTTGAACTATGTGAAATGCAAAAGTATAAGGATGTTGATGGTGACATTATAAAATTGAAATTGTTTCCTTTCTCCTTAAGAGGAAGAGCTAAAGATTGGTTGCTATCTCTGCCTAGAAATAGTATTGATTCATGGACTAAATGTAAGGATGCTTTTATTGGTAGATATTATCCTCCCGCTAAAATTATATCTTTGAGAAGTAGCATAATGAATTTTAAGCAATTAGATAATGAACATGTTGCTCAAGCATGGGAGAGAATGAAATCTTTGGTAAAGAATTGCCCAACCCATGGACTGACTACTTGGATGATCATCCAAACCTTTTATGCAGGATTGAATTTTTCTTCGCGGAACCTATTGGATTCAGCTGCAGGAGGTACCTTTATGTCCATTACTTTGGGGGCGGCAATAAAGCTTCTTGATGATATGATGATAAATTACTCTGAATGGCACACGGAAAGAGCTCCACAAGGTAAGAAGGTAAATTCTGTTGAAGAAACCTCCTCCTTGAGTGATAAGATTGATGCTATTATGTCTATGCTTGTGAATGGTAGATCTAATGTTGATCCTAATAATGTTCCTTTAGCTTCATTGGTTGCCCAAGAAGAACATGTTGATGTGAACTTCATTAAAAATAATAATTTCAACAACAATGCTTATAGGAATAATTACGGTAACAACTATAGGCCATATCCTTCTGCTAATGGTAATAGTTATGGTAATTCTTATGGGAATTCTTACAAAAATAATAGGAGTGTACCCCCTGGTCTTGAAGCCATGCTTAAAGAATTTATTAGTACATAAACTGCTTTTAACAAATCTGTTGAGGAAAAGCTCGATAAAATTGATATTCTTGCTTCTAAGGTTGATAGACTTGCCTCTGATGTTGATCTTTTAAAATTGAAAGTTATGTCTAATAATGATATTGATAATAAAATTTCTACTACAGCAAATGCCATCCAAGTTCGAATTAATGAAAATATTAGATTGATGGCTGAATTGCATGCTAGGTGGGAAAGAGAAGAAGATGAAAAACTTGCTAAAAAGAATAATGTAGCTAAAGTTTGGACTATTACCACCACTAGTAATGTTAATACTTCACATGTTGCTACACCTCCTACCATCAATGGTAAAATAATTGGTGTTGGCAATGTTACTACTCCTAGTGCAAAGCGTGCAAAATTGCCTGAAACTGCTAAAACTGCTGAAACTGCTAAAACTGCTAATTTTTTTCAAAATATTGGGGACAATGCTCCCATTGCTGTAGATCATAATGGTTTAGACTTTGATGATTGTCACATCTCTGAAGTTATAAAGTTCTTACAAAAACTTGCTAAAAGTCCCAATGCTAGTGCTATATATTTGGCCTTTACAAAACATATTACAAATGCTCTCATAAAAGCTAGAGAGGAGAAACTAAAACTTGAAACTTCTATTCCTAGGAAGTTAGAAGATGGTTGGGAGCCCATCATTAAGATGAGGGTCAATGATTTTGATTGTAATGCTTTATGTGATCTTGGTGCAAGTATTTCTGTTATGCCTAAAAAAATCTATGATATGCTTGACTTGCCACCATTGAAGAATTGTTATTTGGATGTTAATCTTGCTGATAATGCTATAAAGAAACCTTTGGGGAGGATTGCTAATGTTCGTATTATGGTTAACAATAACCTTGTCCCCATTGATTTTGTTGTCTTGGATATTGAATGCAATGCATCTTGTCCCATTATATTGGGAAGACCTTTTCTTCGAACCGTTGGTGCTACCATTGATATGAAGGAAGGTAATATTAAATATCAATTTCCTCTCAAGAAAGGTATGGAACACTTCCCTAGAAAGAGAATGAAGTTACCTTATGATTCTATTATTAGAACAAATTATGATGTTGATGCTTCGTCTCTTGATGTTACTTGATACACACTTTTTGCGCCTAGCTGAAAGGCGTTAAAGAAAAGCGCTTATGGGAGACAACCCATTATTTTACTTCTGCACTTTATTTTATATTTGAGTCTTGGAAGTTGTTACTACTGTAGCAACCTCTCCTTATCTTTATTTTATTGCATTGTTGTGCCAAGTAAAGTCTTTGATAGTAAAGTCAATACTAGATTTGGATTACTGCGTAGGAACAGATTTCTTGCTGTCACGAAATTGAGCCGCCCCTGCTGTAGAAAATTTACAAAAATCTTCCAATTTACATGGGTGATCCTCAGATATGTACGCAACTTTCATTCAATTTGGGCGTTTTCATCTGAGCAAGTCTGATGCCTCTTTAAAATTCGTCTTTACGGACTGTTCTATTTTGACAGATTCTGCCTTTTATTTCGCATTGCCTATTTTGCTATGTTTGATGGATTTCTTTGTTCCATTAACTTTCAGTAGCTTTGTGCAATGTCCAGAAGTGTTAAGAATGATTATGTCACCTCTGAATATATGAATTATGCATCGACCCTCTAATGAGTTTGTTTTAAGTTTGGTGTGGAGGAAGTTTTCAAGGGTCAAGAGAGGAGGATGATACAATATGATCAAGAAGAGTGAAAAGTCAAAGCTTGGGGATGCCTCGTGGTTCATCCCTGCATATTTTAAGAAGACTCAAGCGTCTAAGCTTGGGGATGCCCAAGGCATCCCTTCTTCATCGACAACTTATCAGGTTCCTCTAGTGAAACTATATTTTTATTCCGTCACATCATATGTGCTTTACATGGAGCGTCTGTTTGTTTTTGTTTTTGTTTTTGTTTGAATAAATCGGATCCTAGCATTGTTTGTTTGGGAGAGAGACACGCTCCACTGTTTCGTATGAACACATGTGTTCTTAGCTTCATCTTTAATGTTCATTGCGAAATTTGAACTACTTCATTCATTGTTATATGGTTGGAAACGGAAAATGCCGCCTGTGGTAAATGGTTTAATATCTTGAATAATGTGATACTTGGCAATTGTTGTGCTCATATAGATCTTCTTTAAGCTCTTGCATCATGTACCTTGTACTCATTAATGAATAACTACATAGAGCTTGTTAAAATTTGGTTTGCATGATTGATCTCTAGAGTCTAGATATTTTCTGGTTGAGGTGTTTGAACAACAAGGAGACAATGTAAAGTCTTATAATAGTTACGATATGTTCATATGTGAGCTTTGCTGCACCTTTTATACTTGAGTTTGCTTCAAACAACCTTGCTAGCCTAGCCTTGTATTGAGAGGAATTCTTCTCGTGCATCCAAATCCTTGAGCCAATAACCATGCCAATTGTGTCCACCATACCTACCTACCACATGGTATTTCTCCGCCATTCCAAAGTAAATTACTTGAGTGCTACCTTTAAAATTTCTATTCTTTACCTTTGCAATATATAGCTCATGGGACAAAATAGCTTAAAAACTATCGTGGTGAAGAATATGTACTTATGTGTCTTATTTCTTAGTAAGTTGCTTGTTGAGCGGTAACCATGTTTTACGGGGACGCCATCAACTCTTTACCTTTGTTGAATATCATGTGAGTTGCTATGCATGTTCGTCTTGTCCGAAGTAAGGGCGGTTTTCACAATCAAATGGTTTGAGTATGCATACTGTTAGAGAAGAACATTGGGCCGCTAACTAAAGCCATGATTCATGGTGGAAGTTTCAGTGTGGACAGCTAATCCTCAATCTCTTATGAGAATATTAACTGTTGTTGAGTACTTATGCATTAAAGAGGAGTCCATTATCTGTTGTCTATGTTGTCCCGGTATGGATGTCTAAGTTGAGAATAATCAAAAGCGAGAAATCCAATGCGAGCTTTCTCCTTAGACCTTTGTACAGGCGGCATAGAGGTACCCCTTTGTGACACTTGGTTGAAACATATGCTTGATACCTCTCCGACGTATCGATAATTTCTTATGTTCCATGCTTGTTTTATGACAATACCTACATGTTTTATACATACTTTATGATGATTTTATGCGTTTTCCGGAACTAACCTATTGACGAGATGCCGAAGTGCCAGTTCCTGTTTTCTGCTGTTTTTGGTTTAAGAAATCCTAGTAAGAAAATATTCTCGGAATTGGACGAAATCAACGCCCAGAGTCTTAGAATTGGACGAAGCTTCCAGAACACCCGAGAGTCGCCAGAGGGGGCCACAGGCCCACCAGATGATAGGCTGGCGCGGCCCAGGCCTTGGCCGCGCCGCCCTACTGTGACACCGCCTCGTCAGCCCTCCGACTCCGCCTCTTCGCCTATTTAAAGGTCCCTGACCTAAATCTTCGATACGAAAAAAGTCACGGTACGAGAAACCTTCCAGAGCCGCCGCCATCGCGAAGCCAAGATCTGGGGGACAAGAGTCTCTGTTCCGGCACGCCGCCGGGACGGGGAAGTGCCCCCGGAAGGCTCCTCCATCGACACCACCGCCATCTTCATCAACGCTGCTTGTCTCCCATGAGGAGGGAGTAGTTCTCCATCGAGGCTAAGGGCTGTACCGGTAGCTATGTGGTTCATCTCTCTCCTATGTACTTCAATACAATAATCTCATGAGCTGCCTTACATGATTGAGATTCATATGATGATGCTTGTAATCTAGATGTCATTATGCTAGTCAAGTGGGTTTTACTTATGTGATCTCCGGAGACTCCTTGTCCCACGTGTGTAAAGGTGACAGTGTGTGCACCGTGTGGGTCTCTTAGGCTATATTTCACAGAATACTTATTCACTGTTATGAATGGCATAGTGAAGTGCTTATTTATATCCCTTTATGACTGCAACGTGTTTTGTATCACAATTTATCTGTGTGCTACTCTAGTGATGTTATTAAAGTAGTTTATTCCTCCTGCATGGTGTAATGGTGACAGTGTGTGCATCGTGTAGTACTTGGCGTAGGCTATGATTGTGATCTCTTGTAGATTATGAAGTTAACTATTGCTATGATAGTATTGATGCGATCTATTCCTCCTTTCGTAGCGTGAAGGTGACAGTGTGCATGCTATGTTAGTACTTGGTTTGGTTATGTTGATCTGTCATGCACTCTAAGGTTATTTAAACATGAACATCGAATATTGTGGATCTTGTTAACTCCGGCATTGAGGGTTCGTGTAATCCTACACAGTTAGTGGTGCTCATCATCCAACAAGAGAGTGTAGAGTCTAGCATCTATTTATTTATTCTGTTATGTGATCAAAGTTGAGAGTGTCCACTAGTGAAAGTATGATCCCTAGGCCTTGTTCCTAAATACTGCTATCGCTGCTTCTTTACTGTTTTACTGCATCTCTCTTGTCCGCAATATTACCACCATCAACCACACGCCGGTCTGGGCAAAGCACTTTTCTGGTGCCGTTGCTACTGCTTATATTTATTCATACCACATGTATTTCACTATCTCTTCGCCGAACTAGTGCACATATTAGGTGTGTTGGGGACACAAGAGACTTCTTGCTTTGTGGTTTCAGGGTTGCATGAGAGGGATATCTTTGACCTCTTCCTCCCTGAGTTCGATAAACCTTGGGTGATCCACTTAAGGGAAACTTGCTGATGTTCTACAAACCTCTGCTCTTGGAGGCCCAACACTTGTCTACAAGAATAGAAGCACCCGTAGACATCAAGCACTTTTACGCGCGCCGTTGCCGGGGAGGAAAGGTAAAGGTACTCACACTCCGGATCTCGGCTACTAAGCACTTTTCCGGCACCGTTGTAAGTACTCGAAGCTATTTCCTTTAGATCCTGCAATTGCATCTTTTTGTTTCTTGTTTACACTAGTTTGGCATAATGGACAACAATGAGCTTCTTATTCTATTTCCTGATTTAAGACATGGATGGTTTGATGCGAAAATTAAAAAACCCATGGAACATATTAGTATGAACACTTTGAATACCATTGTTGCTAATGATATATAAAGTTCTAAGCTTGGGGAAGCTGGTTCTGATGAGCAAGATCTTTTTAGTCCCCCAAGCATTGATGAGAAAATTTACTTTGATGATACTTTGCCTCCTATTTATGATGATGTTATCACCAGAATTTGACCGAGTCAGAGGTGGGCCGCGATCAAGATGGACTTAAAGTATATATATAGAAGAAATACGTGAATCGGCCTTTTATACCAAGTTGGGCTTGTTTGCCCACGTATCTGTAACATATTAGATCGCATCTTAGTTTAGAAGTTAGAATCTTACTCGTGCACGGTTTGGTGCACGCCCACATTAGAAAGTCCGTTGGACTATAAATATGTATCTAGGGTTTATGGAATAAACAACAACCAACGTTCAACCACAAACAAATCTCGGCGCATCGCCAACTCCTTCGTCTCGAGGGTTTCTACCGGTAAGCACCATGCTGCCTAGATCGCATCTTGCGATCTAGGCAGCCTAAGCTTGCCCACGTTGTTCATGCGTTGCTCGTCATCGAAGCCTTTTTGATGGCGAGCAACGTAGTTATCTTAGATATGTTAGGGTTAGCATTGTTCTTCACATTACGTGCTGTCGTAGTGCAACCCTTGCATGTCTAGCCGCCCTTACACCTATCTTAGGTGTAGGGGCGGCACCCCGCTTGATCATAGTTTAGTAGATCTGATCCGTGACGATTGCTCCTTGTTTCATCAAGGATTAGTTTAACATCCGCAATAGTTAGGCCTTACAAAGGGTTGGAGGATCCAGCGGCGTGTAGGGTGGCGTTTGCTAGCCCTAGAAAGGATGTTCCGGGGATCAACCTCGTGTTGGTTTTTAGGCCCTGTCTAGGATCGGCTTACGGCCACCGTGCGCGAGCGCGAGGCCCAATCGTGAGTAGGATGATCCGATTATGCGGTGAAAACCCTAAATCGTCGTAGATCTCATTAGCTTTACCTTGATCAAGTAGGACCACCATATATTCGGACACCCCGTCCGGATCATGGGTGGATCGGCTCTTTGAGCCGATTCACGGGATAACTTTGAGAGCCGATCGAGGCTCGTATTTAATGTTTACGTGTATGCCATGCGGAAACTAAGCGAGGCATCATCCACACCTTCACGACCAGGTATAGGTCAGGTGGCACGCCCTTGTGATAAACATCGGACGTGCGACCGGGGAGGCTTTGCGGGCCGTCGCTGCGAGGGCCGGGGCCAGCCGCAGCCCTAGTTGTTCCCGGCTCTCTTGTGTTGCCCGTCTCTGCCCGCCGAGGGGTTTCCGACGTCAACACATTCGCGGCACGCCCGGTGGGACAACCTTCGACATCCACAACATCGCCATCTACATCCGAGATGGCGGAAGGCACTCCGGTCAAGTACGAGGATCTGCACGATGAGCTCAAGAAGAAGCATAACGAAATCAAGGCGGTCCTCGAAGCCGAACTCATCGGCTCTTTCCACCGAACCCGCTCCCATGGCGTCGGGTGGAAGGGTTTCACACCGAAGGCGCACTCGATGGAGTGGACCTGTCCGCCCCGTCGAGAAGAACGCACCGGGTCGGCTGCGGCGGGAGATCAACTACAT
>NC_061509.1:63114346-63176454 GCF_022539505.1 Lolium rigidum
CACTAGACTAAAATCCCGTGTGTCCTCGAGAACGTTTGGTCATTATAAGTAAACAAACCGGCTTGTCCTTTGTGCTAAAAAGGATTGGGCCACTCGCTGCAATTATTTCTCTCGCATTTTACTTACTCGTACTTAATTCATCCGTTACATCAAAACCCCCCGAATACTTGTCTGTGAGCATTTACAGTGAATCCTTCATCGAAACTGCTTGTCAACACCTTCTGCTCCTCGTTGGGATCGACATTCTTACTTATCGAAGATACTACGATACACCCCCTATACTTGTGGGTCATCACTAATCCATTCTTCCTCCTTTTGTTCATCACTCTCCTCTTCTTTTTCATCCAATGAGCTTTCAGGTTCATCAATTTCCTCCTCTTTTTCATCCAATGAGCTTTCAGGTTCATCAATTTCTTCTTCCACAGGTCCCTGCAAATTGTGAGTGCATTCTTGTGCATTAATAAGTCTCTCTTTATTATCAATGATATAAGGATTATCAGTGTAACTTTCATTGCAAAAATTAAGGATAGAAGAGACATAATCTTTAAGGTCCTTACAAACAACACAAGTTTCATAATTTTTGACCATGAAGGATTCTATCTCAGAGGCTCCCATAAATATGACAAATTGTTCTACCTCTTCAAACCCAAAATGAATATAGCTATTCCGATTATAGTTCTTAATTAAAAATTCCTCACTAAAGCCACATTGAAATTTAAGATGTTTAGTGTCCTGTTGAGAGCAACGAGTTTATATCATGGCGTTTAAGCAAGATTTTAGCAATTGTATTCAATTTTTCTATCACGGCACTCATCACTTTTCCCGCTCTTGATTCTCTATAATTATTATAATATTCTATAAGCTCCAAGTAGGTTATGGGTTCTCCCATAACAGCAGTTTTTAATTTTTAGGTTTTTCAAAATTTTATGGATTTTTGGGTATATGAGAAAAGTAAAACAAGACAAAAAGAAACTAGACAAAAGTAAACTAAGAAAAATAAAACAATACAGAAATAAACTAAGCACAAATAAACTAGGCAAAAGTAAACTAAGCAAAACAAAATAAAATAAAACAAAAACAGAGAGAGAGGTAGAGTGTACTCCCCAGGTGAACTTATGAGTAGAGCTATGCCTCCTCGGCAACGGCGCCAGAAAACGGTCTTGATAACCCACAAGTATAGGGGATCGCAGCAGTCTTCGAGGGAAGTAAAACCCAAATTTATTGATTCGACACAAGGGGAGGTAAAGAATACTTATAAGCCTTAACAACTGAGTTGTCAATTCAGCTGCACCTGGAAAAGCACTAATAACGGGGGTGATGTGAAAGCAGCGAGTAGTATGAGAGCAATAGTAACAGATAACACGGCAGCGAGTAGCAATAACACAGGAGCAATGGCACCGGAAAATAGTTGATACTACTTCCAATGACATGTAGAACGAGTATATAATGATGAGAGATGGAACGGGGTTCCCAGCTATCTACACTAGTGGCAACTCTCCAATAACAAGTGTTGGGTGAACAAATTACAGTCGGGTAATTGATAGGATTGAAATAGCATTAAGACAGAACATCAAGATCATTAATCATGTAGGCATGTTTTCCAATTATAGTCGTACGTGCTCGCAATGAGAAACTTGCACAACATCTTTTGTCCTACCGACCGGTGGCAGCCGGGCCTCTAGGGAATCGATCTGGAAATTAAGGTACTCCTTTTAATAGAGCACCGGAGCAAAGCATTAACACTCCATGAAAACATGTGATCCTCATATCTAAGCCTTCCCCTCCGGTTGTCCCAATTTCGTCACTTTGGGACCTTTGGTTCCGGACATAGACATGTGCATACAACTTGTAGATACAATCTAAGCAATAATTATAGAGCTTAAATCTAAGATCATGCCACTCGGGCCCTAGTGACAAGCATTAAACACAACAAGATTGCAGCAACAATAACTTCATAAACTTTGTAGATAGACAATCATAACGTAACAATCCATCGGATCCCGACAAACACAACACCGATTACATCAGATGAATCTCAATCATGTAAGGCAGCTCATGAGATCATTGTATTGAAGTACATGAGAGAGATGATACAAACTAGCTACAGCTAGAACCCGTAGTCCATGGGGGAACTACTCACGGAGCATGATGGAGGCGATGGCGTTGATGGAGATGGCTTCGGGGGCACTTCCCGTCCGGCAGGGTGCCGGAACGGAGACTCTCGTCCCCGAATTGGAGTTTCGCGATGGTGGCGGCGCCCACGGAGTCTTTGCGGAGTTTCGTCAATTGGTACTGCGTTTTTAGGTCGAAAGGGCTTAAATAGGCGAAGAGGCGGCGCGAGGAGGGGCGACGGGGTGGCCCCACACCGGGCCGGCGCGGCCGGCGTGTAGGTCGCGCGGCCCACCGTGTGGTGGCCCCCGGCTCTCCTCCGACTCTCCTTCGGTGTTCGGATGCTTCCGGAAAAATAGGATGTTTGGCGTTGATTTCGTCCAATTCCGAGAATATTGCCCGAACAGCCTTTACGGAACCAAAAACAGCAGAAAACAGGAACTGGCACTTCGGCATCTCGTTAATAGGTTAGTTCCGGAAAATGCATAAAAACATTATAAAGTGCAAGCAAAACATGTAAGTATTGTCATAAAACAAGCATGGAACATCAGAAATTATGGATACGTTGGAGACGTATCAGCGCACATGGAGGATCTTACACGATAACTTCTCACGGGGAGTTTAAGCATTTCTCCCATAAATTATGCGCCGGTGCAGCCCAGTCCAGAGGAACAACGGCCGCTTCGGTGGTCACACATACCCATTACGTTGGATGGATCACCCCGACCGCGTCGCCGGCATCGGCATGCTGCCCTTCGTGGTCTCTCCCATCATCAAGAACATCAAAGTCACCAAAATGCTGGTGGATGGAGGGGCTAGCCTCAACATCCTCTCAGTTAAGTTGGTGGACAAGCTGCAGATCACATAGGATCAATTAGCCCCTACTAAGTCTTTCCTGGGTGTGAATCCAGGAGCGACTTGGCTGTGGGGTAAGGTTGAGCTTCCGGTGACCTATGGTTCCAAAGATAACTACCGTACTAAGAACAATCTTTGATGTTGCCGACATCGCCCTGCCGTGCAACGGCATCATAGGGTGCCCTTCCTTGGCAAAGTTCATGGTCGTCACCCATCATGCCTATCATGCGCTCAAGCTTCCCTTCCTGTGGGGGAACTTGACCGTCAAAACTGATACCCGGGATGCCATGCTCTGTGCTGAACAGATGTTCAAAGTAGCTGCCATCGCCTCTCTCTGCTATCCATCTGATTCAGACCAAACTCTCGCCCCGATTCTGGCTCGCCCTATAAAAGGCTGCAACCCCTTCCGAAACTTGGTTCCGATGACATGTGACATACCTCGCTACGGTGATGTTCCGAGCTGACTACGGTCACCCTGCCCCCAAACCCTGAGAGCGAGTTGTGCTCCCGGTACCCCCCAAAGCCTGGGAGCGAGTTGTGCTCCCGGCACCCCCCAAAGCTCGGGAGCGAGTTTTGCTCCCGGCAACCCCCAAATCCCAGGAGCGAGTAGTGCTCCTGGCACCCCCCCCCCAAAGCTTAGGAGCGTGTTGTGCTCCAGGCGAACTCAATGTAAACAGACGTATCTGTCATGGCCAGCCTATGTGTAAACCGTCTGTATCCGGGTGTCGCCCCCATCTTGGAATGGGAATCCCGCTCCTCTCATTTTTCTGCCTAATTTATTTGCTGAGCTTTTTCAGGATTTTGCATTCCTTTGGATATTTCTCGCGTCAGGACGTGAGTGCAAGAGTCTGTCACAGCCGGAAACGTCCTACTCTCATGATTCGCTCTGAGGTATGAGCGTTGTTTGACCGGTACTGCCGGGAGCACTAAATCGCGTCGACACGTCTCTCACGTCCGGCCTGGCGTGGGTAAAGAATCGTCAAGGCCAGGAAATGTCGTACTCTCACGGTCCACTTTGAGGTATGAGCGTTGTGCGACTGGTACGGCTGGGGACACTAAATCACGTAGACTTACCTCTCAAGCACACGATGCCTTTATTTTTAAACCTGATGCATGGGTAAGATGCCGTAAGGTTTGTTCTTCGTGTTTCAGACGTAAAACGAGGAAAAAGCTGATGAACTAAGGGAAAAGGACTCTAGTGTGAGCTTTGCATCAAGTTCCGACAGTAGCATGACTTGGCCAAACCAGGGCAAAGAAGGTGTGCGGGATGCATTGCCGGAGAATGAACAGCACCCCAACAGGCCAAGTGATCAAGGTGAATACGAACTAGCCAGACAATGAGCAAAGTGATGATGCAAAAAAGGTACCTCTAATATTATATGGCTAGTCGGCATTACATTTCTATGGAATACAATCCAACAACTAGCTCAAGGGAGGGAATGAGAAAGAGGAGCGCGTGAAGGGTAGGCCGCTCGGAGGAGAGGGGCCAAGCCACTCTCTACAAACTCTAGCGCGCCTCGCCACTCACTCAACCCAGTGCTACGCCCCGGCTACGGGCTCTCAGGGCTGAACTCATCAAAGAGCGGCTGGTAGTAGCTCCGGCGGCAGAGGGTGTCATTGGAGATCTTCACCGACAAGCGTCCTTCGTCGCGATACCGATGCTTCAAGACGTGGCCGACCTGTAACTCGTAGTGGGTTGCGAGGTCTTGCCATCCACCTCTCAGGAACACGTTCCCGGTGTCGTCCCTCCATGTCTCCTGGTCCCAACTGGGTTGTTCGCCGCTCGCCTCCCGCATCCACAACTTGCAGGATGGGTCTTGAGGAGCTCATCAACAAACTTGCTTGAGAGCTTGAGCCAACGCTTAAAGCCCGCCGGGAGGAAGATAAGGAACTCAAAGCCTATCAAGTCGTCGGGCGCGTCATCGTTCATCCTGGTGTGCACTGAATGAGCAGAGCACCAGGTTGGCTCCCGCCAGTCGTACCGCCTATCGCGTTGGGGGCTGAGGCCATGCCTCGTCCCAGAGGAGCCACGCATCGGGGAACCCCCCCCCCCCCCCGATCTGTGGTCTACCCCACGATGATCACGCCGGGCCGGGGCCCTGCGGTCTAGCATCGGAGGATCTTCATCGGCCGGAGAGGCACCACGGTGGCCGCAGTGCTGGCGCCTGTGTCGTGGTGGCTCTGTCGAAGGAGGATCAACCTCATCCCCCAGGACAAAGAGCTCATCCTCATGGCCATCGTCCGAGCCTACCGACGCCATCGCCACCAACAAGGAAGGGGTGATAGGAGATCGAGGAGAACTGTGAGGGAGAGCGAGGTGGATGTGCCCCTGTTGTCATTCCCACCTTCCCCTTCTTACAGCAGGAAAAAGGAGCGGCCCACGCCCTCACCGATACTCGGAGTAAGGACGAAAGTCGTACCCACTCCTTGCGGTTTCTTTGTATTTGCATGATTCGAACAACCACAATCAACGTGGGATTGCCGTGGAAGACGAGGCGAGGCGCATCGCCTGCGCCCGCACTTGAGTGCTGGTGCCTGCACGCGTCTGGTCAAATCTTGGGCGAATCGATCTGTTGCGTCACGCCCCGCGATAGGCTAGGCCCACGAGTCCATATGAAGAAAACATGCCGATGAGCGATCATGGACTACTCTGTGGCGTTGCCTGCCCTCGCCCGGAGGCTTCTGTCGGCGTAATGGGATCGAGGGTCCCCACGATTACGCCGCGGCGCGCGGTATCCAGCCCATGGCGCCCCGGTCACGATCACAATGAGCAAGTCAGGTATGTACCATGATAAAACAGGTGTAACTATGCTAAGAATTACCCTTTTGACGTAGGCACCCTGGTGGCAGACAGGCACTATCGGATGAAGGCGAACCAGGAAGAATGGACAAGCTAAGGAGATACGGACAAGCTAGGCAAGGAGTTTTCCATGGTCTCCTTCCGGGGCTTCCCCCAGAAGGGGAGCTGAGGATGAAGAGGCGGGGAAGCCACGGAAAGGCGTGGTCCGGACTGCAACGGGAAGGACTTGGGAACCACCTCTCCTTGGCTAGGCGCGGCCAAGGAGTGGGGGCCAGCTGAGCCAGACTGGACGTGGCAGGACTTCCGTGGGGAACAGGCGAGGCGCCTGCACCCATGCGTGTCATCGTGGCGCGGACGGGCAGAGGCCTGCGTCACGGATAGTTGGTTGTACTATCAAGAGGTATCTCGAGTGAGTAACTTAATACTATCATTTAGAGAGATCTCAAACCTTTGCATCCTTGCATCAACTTTCTTGGTCGTTATTTTCATCTTATCCACATGGTGTTTTAGAGGTTGTGATTATTCTCATTACAAGCTCTAGTTCACTAGAAACGTATTCCGCATGAAATACTTGTTGGAATTTCAATATTGGAGTTTTTACTGGTTCTTCGTGTTGAAAGGGTCCACCTCTAACTTCATAGGAAAATCTCCCCACTTTCTCTTAAAATTTCCAACATAAATTGTTTCACCTGAATCGGAGTTATCTAACTCAAGTTGTTGCATTGCTGAAGTTGGAGGTTTTACCGGGTTGTCTCTTATAGATAGGTTAAACCCTTCTTCATTTGGATTTATACTCCGTGGTGGTACTATGATGTTTCTCTGCATGATATTGTAAAGCTTGTTGTTTTGATTCCAACTTGCCAAAGATCATCAAATTTGGAGTCCAGGTGTGAAATTCATGGCATTCTAATGGCTCCCAAGTGCAGGAGATCAATTGTGGTACTTTTCAATAAGGAAGGTTGTCGAACCCACGAGGATCTGACGGTATTGGTTAGCGGATTTAACAAGTAGACAATAATAAGAATGCAGTAGTTTTGGTGTTTTGGGTGTATAGTTTGCAATAAAATAAAATATGGAAAGTAAATAGCAATATGTAAATGCTCTCAATGAGAGAAAGCCCAATCCTATATGCGGCAAGAGGACAAGATCAAGCATTTGTGTGCTTATTTTGTCAAGTTTAGAGTTCTACACAACATGGTAAATATTTTGTTCCTCATGACGGCATGGATTTACTAGCATTTAGAGTTCTACACAACATGGTAAATATTTTGTCAAGTTTCATTCCCTTAGGGGCGGGGCCTAAATTAGGGGCATCCATAGATATGATCAAGTACACCCCTTATGATGGGTCCTAGATCCATTTTCATGAGCAAGGATAGGAATCATTAAGACATAAATGCCCCATCATACCAATTAGTTCATTGGTCCCCGACATAAACCCCTCTAATGCAACTCAAAATATTGGAAAGCGGTTTCTGTCATTCCGTCCCTTCCAACACTCATCATTGCATTAAAGTGCTGCCCTATGATCTCATATAGGTGAAGTAATATTCAGTCGATGTTCGCATAAAACTTGACCAAACACTTATTGCACATTATATAGAATCATATCTAGATCATCCTATGCCCTCATGAACACGGGGAACTACTCACAAGTGTCAAACATGATATGGACCAGAGGCATAAAGACTACTACACAATCTGAAAGTATAATCTCTCGACCAAATAAACACAAAGTACCAATCACAAAAATGCAACTAGCCCTTAAAATAATATTCGGGGTTCAATCAAACACAAATTATGAGGGGGGATGAAGTCGATCTCGTAGATGGTGATGGTGGTGATGATGGATATGCCCCCAATATGCCAAGGAGGAGTGGTGATGACGATGGCGTCGATTTCCCCTTGACCAGAGGCACCGGTGCGGTAGGATCTGCCCTCTCCCAAAGTAGGAGAGAACTTTCACCTCCGCCGCCGCCTCAATAAATCTCAGGAAAAATATGGCTTAGGTTTTCTTGCGAAATGGAGGCGTCTGTATAAAGGGGGATCCGAGACGATGCTCGAAGGCCAAATGGGCCTAGGTGGCACGCTGAGCAGAAGGGGGGTGCACCACCTGACCTCTTCTGGTCCTTGTGGTCCCCTCTCGTACTTCTTTGGCCCATGGTCTTTATCTTGATGAAACACTGATCATGTATTTTTTCTTTAATTTTTAGGTGTCTAGAAGGTACCTGAAACAGCAAAATACGAAAAAGGAGGTTTTCTTCCTCCCAAAAATTAAATACTAATGAAAGGGACTTTGTAGGAAAGTCCAGGAAATCAACTAAAAATGCATAAATAATGATGTATGATCGCAAATATGAATGAAAACTAATCATATATGTCACAATATTGATGATGTAAAATGTACATATCACATTCTTAGGCATGTTGTTGCGCTATCGTCGGAGTGGTCCGACTAGCCCGGGCCAACCTGCCCGGACTGGTCCGGATGTGGTCCGGGATAAGACCCGAGCGCTCATTACCCTTGCCCGCCTGCCGCCGGCATTGTTCCGATCAGCCAGAGTGATCTGGCCTAGCTGGCATGTTCGGCTAGCGGAAAAATCTGCACAACAGTCAGATTCGGTGGGAAGCTATTTAAGGGGTTTTCTTCCCCAACACTACTAGGAAAAGGCCTATAGATGAAAATAGCACTACCGGCGCACCAGCAAATCCATGCGCCGGTGGCAAAATACCGCCGGCGAGCCATGTTAGGCCGCGCCGGCGAAGAACCTATACTGCCGGCGCACAAGCAAATTTAGTGCGCCGGGAATAAAATTCGAAGAATGTGTACCACCGGCGCACCACCATAGAGGTGCGCCGGGGGTAAGGTGCCTAGATTTTTCTCTCCACCCCCCCCGGGAATCCTGTTTTCGAAAAAATAAAAGAAAATGGTACAAAATTCAAAAAATAAAATCCTTTGAACTGCCCATGTATTATGTAATCTAGCTTTAATAAAAATTTGAAAAAATGAATTTCGATATATTATGCAAAATGGCGTCATCTTTCGGTAAAACAGGATTTCTGGTTGCATACGACCTCCGATGAAAAACTTTTTTATATCAAAATCTATCTACGCGAAATTTCCTATCCGAATTACCAATTTTTTTGATTCCCAAAATTCGAAAAGGAAAACAGAGTTTTTTGAGGTTTTAGATTTGGATGAAAAAAATTAAAAATTACCCCCGGCGCACCACCATACTAGGTGCGCCGGCAGTAACCTCTACTATATAGGCGTAGACTAGCCTCCTCCTCCTCTTTTCCACTTCTCCGGCCTCCTCCTCCTCTTCTCCTTCCTCCTTTTCTCCTCCCTGACGGGCTCCTCCTCCGATGACGACGACGACGACCTCCTCCGGCGACCTCAACCTCGGGCCTCCTCCTTCTCAACCTCGGGCCTCCTCCTCCTCCTCCTCCTCCTCCTCCTCCTCCTCCTACTCCGGTGACATCCTCCCTCCGGTGACATATTCCTCCTCCTCCTCCTCATACTACACATCGGGCCTCCTCCTCTTCCACCTCCCTCCTCCTACTCCGGTGACATCCTCCTCCGGTGATATCCTCCTCCTCCTCCTCCTCATACTCCACCTCCGGTCACCTCCTCCTCCACCACCACCTTCGGTCTCCTACACCTCCTCCTACTCCTACCTCGGCGCAACAACGACAGGCCCACATTCATGGTTTTCGAGGACGAACCCGAGCTAGATCTAGATCGAGATCTAGATCTAGATCGGCCATTTTTAAAAAAAAATTGAAAAATCATACCGCCGGCGCACCTGGCCTGGTTCACCGGGGATAATTCATGTTACTGCTGGCGCACCAGCTGGTGCGCCGGTGGTAACTCATTATCACCGGCCTGTTCCCACCGGCGGGCTCTGGTGCGCCGGCAATAGCCGTTTTTGGTGCGCCGACAATAAGGCTTTTCCTTGTAGTGCAACTCGTCTAGCTTGTTTATCCTCCATTGTTGACCTCCATTTGAGCTTGCTATCTCCCTGTCCCTCCCATGATTCCTGCATATATTTGAGAGAAAGATAGAGGAGATCTAGATCTACATCTTCACCAATCAAATCCCTCTCTTTGTGAGGCGAATCCACTAAATCTAGACCTTGGAGAAATTTGGTGTTCCTCCTTTTTTCTTCCTCTCATATTTCCCCATTAGCTTGTGTAGTTTTGTTGGAATTTCATATGGGAGACTTGACATTGCATTTGGTGTATAGGTTTGAGTTCTCCGTAGTAATACATGGAGTTGAAAGTTCGTGATTATTTCTCACGGGTACCTGGATCTTGTTCCCAGTGGGACTTCGGACCCTAGATGGCTTGGTGATCTGACTGGTGTTCTTGGGGCCTCCAAGTAAGTTGTGCAGATTCTTCAAGCGTGAGGCCTTAGTGGAGATTTCTTAGGAGCCTCCAATTAAGGTGTGGAGATTGCCCCAAGCTTGTACAGGTTTGTGACCTCCCTCAAGGGTACCTTAGTGGATGGAGGAATTCACTTTTGGTGGGAGGCTCGAGGAGAATACGTTGAAGCATGTGTGGCGTTTGGAGTGCTTTGGCCTCCACACCACACTAATGGAGAGTAGCACTCGCAAGAGTGTGAACTTAGGGATACATCATCGTCTCCACGTGCCTCGGTTATTTCTATACCCAAGCTCTTTACTTATGCACTTTACTTTGTGTTAGCTTTCATGCTTAAAGTTATATCTTTCTATCACATAGTTGCTTGTCTTGCTTAGCACAAGTTGTTGGTGCACATAGGTGAACCCTAGTTTTATAGTTTTTTTGCTTGACAAATTAAACGCTTGTTTTATTCTGTATTTATTCAAGTATCGTAAAAGATTTAAATCACCTTTTCACCCCCCTCCCCTCTAAGCGGCATCTGTATCTTTCAACCTCGCAAAATATTGACTCGAGCTTTGGAGTGAGAATAGTACAGAGATGTAATGGAAATCCATATCTCTTCGGTGTGCTAAAGATCAAGTACATGAGACAGAACATCAGGCTACATGGATTTGAGAAGGAAACGCGGAAAATGCTCATCTCAAAAAAGCCCAGTATGTGTAGGTACAACTGGTCACGACCGTCTTAGCTTGTTGATGTCTTCAACCTTCCGGGTTTTAGGGGGCACCACATCGAAACCGTCGAGCATTCCCATGACTTTGGCGCCACGCAAGAAGGGCATGATCTGCGCCTTCCAGAGGAGAAAGTTCTCCCAAGTTAACTTCTTCATCGGTGGGCTTCCAAGAGCCACCACCAGCCCCGCCATCGATGATGAGGAGGACGACATCAGGAGGTTGAACGAGTGTTGTGATCCGTAGACCAGCGAGTGTTATAGGGGGATGAGAATAGCCCTCATTTGGTGGCAATACAGAGTATGTATACGGGTTGGAATACTACTCCATACCCTATACGATACATATTACATGTACAACAACCATGTCGTTGACGCCAACTCCACTCACGAGCCGTTCGAGCACATGATCGTACGCTCCATAAAACTTGTTGCATTTCGCTTGGATAAACTCCCACCTCTTTTGAAGGGATAGCTCGGTGCGATCGTCCTCAAAGCGCTCGTGCCCAAAGCGTCTATGCTCATGGAAAAAGTCATGGGCACTGCCCCAATATGTTCCTCCCTTTTGCTCAGCACCACAATTTAACTCTTGCCCAATCACCATCCATGCCCAGAATATCATCTTCTCCTCCAGATTTGTATGCTCCGGTCCTTTTGCTATGCCGTTTCATTTGAGCACCTGCTTGTTGGTGAGCTCATCCCAAACAATGGCTCATCACCGGCATTTATCCCATCTTGTTCAGCCCCTTGGCACTGCTACCTACATGAAAAGACTTTGGCGATGCTTAATATTTGATTGCACTAGATAATCGACCGCATGCGCCGGATCAGTAACTGACAGATGATCCAAATATGTGCATTATGATTGATGAACTAAATATATACATGGTCCCAACAAGAAATAATTAATATTGTTCAAATGGATCTCTGAGATGATTGGCAATGGAGGAGATTGGGCGAGGACTATTTTTGTGTGTGTAGATGCACCTGATGACCGACACGAGAGCGATCAGCACCTTCTAGGAGAGTCTCACATGTAGTTAACTAAGCTAATGGTCCATGCTTAATGCAACCAAAAAATGATTAATCTGCTTGGATACGAATCTTTGGAGTTGCCCAATCTATGCGATGCCGTGTCGAAATGTGCTCTACTTTTTTGTGACATGATCATAAGCAGATACTGTGTTTTGTTGGTTCATGTACTCTACCTAGGGAAGCGGATTTTCCAATCGAGAGATGATAATATATAGCTAGCTGCTAGAGATCCTCTCATATATATATGGGTAAGTTGTGAAATGTTGGTTGTCAACATGCTGCTCTCATAAGTGCCACTTGAGCCGATTGTCATATAACAGTATGTCATTCGATAACGCGTGGAACCTGCTTGCTGAGAAACCACTACAGGAATGGCTCGCTGCGCCGACGGCCGTGGCGTACGCCGACGGTCAAATGTCGGGGCCGTCGGCGTACGTCCGGTCCATGGCAGCGGCGTATGAATACCCTCGGCGTAGAGAGGGCTACGCCGACGGCCACCCTCGGCGTACGCAAGGCCGTCGGCGTAGCACAAGCATGTGCTCCGGTCCCGCTCCGGCCGTGACGGCTCGGTCACGGCGTCAGCGAGGCGCCGAGGGCCACCCTCGGCATAGGGCATCACCCACCTATGCCGACGGCCACCCTCGGCATACATATTTTTTTTTCTTTTTTTCTTCTCTCTCATTTACTTTATATTATGTTTGTTTTATTTATGTACTAGTATGAATTATGTAAACATAGTTACTTTTTTAAAGGAAAAAATGGTAGATGGCATATGTAGATCCCACGAGTGACGCTCTTCGTAGACGGGTCGACGGGAGCCAGTAGGCCCAACATCTGCTATCGATGTACATATGTCCTAAAACAAAGGAAAAAAGTCCATTGCTAACCCTAACCCTAACCCTAGGGGTAGATTTGCATGGTCCCCGCCATAGGGTTTATTTTTTATTTTTTCCTCTCTTATATTACTTTATATTATGTTTGTATTATTTATTTACTAGTATGAATTATGTAAAAAATGGTTCTATTTTTTAAGAATTGGTAGATGGCATATGTAGGTCCCACGAGTGACGCTCTTCGCGGACGGGTCAACCGGAGCCACTAGGCCCAACATTTGCTATCGATGTACATATGGGTAGATGTGCGGGGTCCCCGCCCTACGGTTTCCCTAACCCTAACTCTAACCCTAGCTCTAACCCTAACCCTAACTCTAACCCTAACCCTAACCCTAGGGTTTCCACATACATTGCTAACCCTAACTCTAACCCTAACCCTAACCCTAGGGGTAGATCTGCGGGGTCCCCGCCCTAGGGTTTCCCAAGATACAGATCATCGGAGCGTCAGAATTGTTGGAAAACTTGCATCTGCCCCTAACATATATGTACAAGTGTGATGTAAGGTTTGGCTAACCTTGCATGTACCCGGCGTTGACGATTTTCGCATACATGGGCTAGCACTTGGTAAAATGCAGGATCTGTATGTGGAAACTCCCGCCACGGCTCAAACAGAGCCTATTTTATGGTAAAGTATGCCCAACCTATAGTTTTCATGTACATATGTCCTAAACAAACCAAAGCAAGTAAAAAAGTCCATTGGTAAACCCTCACACGGAGAAAGCTATAGGGGTAGATCTGCGGGGTCCCCGCCCTAGGGTTTTTCAAGATACAGACCATCGGATCGTCGGAATCGCTGGAAAACTTGCATATGCCCATAACATATGTGTACAAGTGTGATGGAAGGTTTGGCTAACCTTGGATGTACCCGTTGTTGACGATTTCCGCATACATGGGCTAACACTTGGTAAAATCCAGGATCTGTATGTGTAAACTCCCGCCACGGCTCAAATGGAGCCTATTTTATGGTAAAGTATGCCCAACCTATGGTTTCCATGTACATATGTCCTAAATAAACCAAAACAAGTAAAAAATTACATTGGTAAACTCTCGCACGGAGAAAGCTATAGGGGTAGATGCGGGGGTCCCCGCCCTAGGGTTTCCCAAGATACAGATCACCGGAGCGTCAGAATTGTTGGAAAACTTGCATCTACCCCTAACATATATGTACAAGTGTGATGTAAGGTTTGGCTAACCTTGCATGTACCCGGCGTTGACGATTTCCGCATACATGGGCTAGCACTTGGTAAAATGCAGGATCTGTATGTGGAAACTCCCGCCACGGCTCAAACGAGCCTATTTTATGGTAAAGTATGCCCAACCTATGGTTTCCATGTACATATGTCCTAAACAAACCAAAGCAAGTAAAAAAGTCCATTGGTAAACCCTCTCACGGAGAAAGCTATAGGGGTAGATCTGCGGGGTCCCCGCCCTAGGGTTTTTCAAGATACAGACCATCGGATCGTCGGAATCGCTGGAAAACTTGCATATGCCCATAACATATGTGTAAAAGTGTGATGTAAGGTTTGGCTAACCTTGGATGTACCCGTTGTTGACGATTTCCGCATACATGGGCTAACACTTGGTAAAATCCAGGATCTGTATGTGGAAACTCCCGCCACGGCTCAAATGGAGCCTATTTTATGGTAAAGTATGCCCAAACTATGGTTTCCATGTACATATGTCCTAAATAAACCAAAACAAGTAAAAAATTATATTGGTAAACTCTCGCACGGAGAAAGCTATAGGGGTAGATCTGCGGGGACCCCGCCCTAGGATTTTCCAAGATACAGATCACCGGAGCGTCAGAATTGTTGGAAAACTTGCATCTGCCCCTAACATATATGTACAAGTGTGATGTAAGGTTTGGCTAACCTTGCATGTACCCGGCGTTGACGATTTCCGCATACAGGGGCTAGCACTTTGTAAAATCCAGGATCTGTATGTGGAAACTCCCGCCACGGCCCGTTTCACCACATAGTTTGTCGGAACGAGGCCATATTTGGCACGTGCGTGGGCCTTAGGATGGGAAGCAAGGCCCCGGTCGCGGATTTCCAATCCGAACCACGGGCGACGGGTTTTCCATTTTCGGGGTGCCGGAAGGGCTTTTTTTGTGAAGGAGCTGCATGGTGCGCATTTTAGTATTGCGCGGGACCTCCGCGCAGCGGTAGGATACCTCCTACGCACCACCTATCACATGCCATATGCGCGCGGCAGCCATCTGGGAATCCCTCCCGCTTCCTGCGGTGTCCCGCCGAATCCGTCGGAACCGGCCGGATTTGAACTGGGGCGACACATTCCTTCGCTCAATAAATGGAGGGAAAAATGTTTTTAGGTCTAGGAAGCGTCATTTTATCTGCTAAATGTTTTCCGTTTCACGCGTTGGCGGACGGGTGCACGCGCGCGCCCGGTACGGCCTTACCGCATGTCCCGGCGGCCCCGTTTTGCACAGTTGGCAAAGCAAACGGAGCCAAAAAAATCGAGCGGAGCCGCGTGGCGTCATTTTATGTGTCCTAGTAACCACTGCAAAAGACGGAACTGGGATACGGCAATTATCTTGAAAAACCCTTCACGAATAGGGCTATCACGTCCGGAGTTCTATGGCTTTTAGGGGAAATGAGTAGGAAACGGCCCGTTTCACCACATAGTTTGTCGGAACGAGGCCATATTTGGCACGTGCGTGGGCCTTAGGATGGGAAGCAAGGCCCCGGTCGCGGATTTCCAAACCGAACCACGGGCGACGGGTTTTCCACTTTCGGGGTGCCGGAAGGGCTTTTTGTGAAGGAGCTGCATGGTGCGCATTTTAGTATTGCGCGGGACCTCCGCGCGGCGGTAGGATACCTCCTACGCACCACCTATCACATGCCATATGCGCGCGGCGGACATCCGGGAATCCCTCCCGCTTCTGCGGTGTCCCGCCGAATCCGTCGGAAGCTGACCGGATTTGAACTGGGGCGACACTTTCCTTCGCTCAATAAATGGAGGGAAAAATGTTTTTAGGTCTAGGACGCGTCATTTTATGTGCTAAATGTTTTCCGTTTCGCGCGTTGGCGGATGGGTGCACGCGCGCGCCCGGTACGGCCATACCGCATGTCCCGGCGGCCCCGTTTTGCACAGTTGGCAAAGCAAACGGGGCCAAAAAATCGAGCGGAGCCGCGTGGCGTCATTTTATGTGTCCTAGTAACCACTGCAAAAGACGGAACTGGGATACGGCAATTATCTTGAAAAACCCTTCACGAATAGGGCTATCACACGTCCGGAGTTCTATGTCTTTTAGGGGAAATGAGTAGGAAACGGCCCGTTTCACCACATAGTTTGTCGGAACGAGGCCATATTTGGCACGTGCGTGGGCCTTAGGATGGGAAGCAAGGCCCCGGTCGCGGATTTCCAATCCGAACCACGGGCGACGGGTTTTCCATTTTCGGGGTGCCGGAAGGGCTTTTTTGTGAAGGAGCTGCATGGTGCGCATTTCAGTATTGCGCGGGACCTCCGCGCGGCGGTAGGATACCTCCTACGCACCACCTATCACATGCCATATGCGCGCGGCAGCCATCTGGGAATCCCACCCGCTTCCTGCGGTGCCCCGCCGAATCCGCCGGAGACCGGCCGGATTTGAGCCGGGGCGACACTTTCCTTCGCTCAATAAATGGAGGGAAAAATGTTTTTAGGTCTAGGACGCGTCATTTTATGTGCTAAATGTTTTCCGTTTCGCGCGTTCGCGGACGGGTGCACGCGCGCGCCCGGTCGGCCATACCGCATGTCCCGGCGGCCCCGTTTTGCACAGTTGGCAAAGCAAACGGAGCCAAAAAAAATCGAGCGGTGCCGCGTGGCATCATTTTATGTGTCCTAGTAACCACTGCAAAAGACGGAACTGGGATACGGCAATTATCTTGAAAAACCCTTCACGAATATGGCTATCACGTCCGGAGTTCTATGGCTTTTAGGGGAAATGAGTAGGAAACGGCCCGTTTCACCACATAGTTTGTCGGAACGAGGCCATATTTGGCACGTGCGTGGGCCTTAGGATGGGAAGCAAGGCCCCGGTCGCGGATTTCCAATCCGAACCACGGGCGACGGGTTTTCCATTTTCGGGGTGCCGGAAGGGCTTTTTTTGTGAAGGAGCTGCATGGTGCGCATTTTAGTATTGCGCGGGACCTCCGCGCGGAGGTAGCATACCTCCTACGCACCACCTATCACATGCCATATGCGCGTGGCAGCCATCTGGGAATCCCTCCCGCTTCTGCGGTGTCCCGCCGAATCCGCCGGAGACCGGCCGGATTTGAACTGGGCGACACTTTCCTTCGCTCAATAAATGGAGGGAAAAATGTTTTTAGGTCTAGGACGCATCATTTTATGTGCTAAATGTTTTCCGTTTCACGTGTTGGCGGACGGGTGCACGCGCGCGCCCGGTACGGCCTTACCGCATGTCCCGGCGGCCCCGTTTTGCACAGTTGGCAAAGCAAACGGAGCCAAAAAATCGAGCGGAGCCGCGTGGCGTCATTTTATGTGTCCTAGTAACCACTGCAAAAGACGGAACTGGGATACGGCAATTATCTTGAAAAACCCTTCACGAATAGGGCTATCACGTCCGGAGTTCTATGGCTTTTAGGGGAAATGAGTAGGAAACGGCCCGTTTCACCACATAGTTTGTCGGAACGAGGCCATATTTGGCACGTGCGTGGGCCTTAGGATGGGAAGCAAGGCCCCGGTCGCGGATTTCCAATCCGAACCACGGGCGATGGGTTTTCCATTTTCGGGGTGCCGGAAGGGTTTTTTTTGTGAAGGAGCTGCATGGTGCGCATTTTAGTATTGCGCGGGACCTCCGCGCGGCGGTAGGATACCTCCTACGCACCACCTATCACATGCCATATGCGCGCGGCAGCCATCTGGGAATCCCTCCCGCTTCCTGCGGTGTCCCGCCGAATCCGCTGGAAACTGACCGGATTTGAACTGGGGCGACACTTTCATTCGCTCAATAAATGGAGGGAAAAATGTTTTTAGGTCTAGGACGCATCATTTTATGTGCTAAACGTTTTCCGTTTCGCGCGTTGGCGGACGGGCGCACGCGCGCGCCCGGTACGGTCATACCGCATGTCCCGGCGGCCCCATTTTGCACAGCTGGCAAAGTAAACGGAGCCAAAAAAATCGAGCGGAGCCGCGTGGCGTCATTTTATGTGTCATAAAAAGGCAGAGTAAAGTCACGGGGGCAGCTGTCATCGGACGCCGGTCAAAGGGGTAGATCTGACCCTCGGCATAGCCCCACGCGCCTTAGCTAGATCTATTATAATTATATATTATTATTATATTGACCTATTCTTAACATATATATTAGTATATTATATTCAGAAAAATAAATGAAATAAAAAAGAAAAAAAATGGGCTATGCCGGATTTGAACTGGGACGCACGCCACGCACGCACACGGTCAGCCTATCCCCACTACCCGAGCCCGACCCGCGCCCCTGCAGCCACCCGCGCCGCCGCCACCCGCCGTCGCCCGCTTCCCCGCGCCTCCTGAGCCGCCGCCCCGCCTTCTCCCGCTTCCCCGCGCCTCCCGAGCCGCCGCTCGCCGCCGCCCGCTGCCAGCTGCTCGCCTGACCGCGCAGGCGCGCCCCCCCTCGACTATACACTGAGTCGCCACCCCGGGTTGGGCCGCCGCCACTGCTCCCGCCGGCGAACCTCCGCCTCCCCCGACTCCTCCCTCTCCCGCCGCCCTCTACCGTCGCCCCGCCTTCGCCTTCCCCGCCTCACCTCCGCTGCCCCGGCCTCCCAGATCGACCGCGCCCGACCGCGCCGGCCATCTCAGGCTCGACCCCGTCCCCGCTGGGAATCCCCCTCCTCCGTCGACCTCTTCCCCGTCCGGCCTCATCCCCTGCCGGCCTCGTTCCAAGGCAGAGGTGAGCACCCCGGCCCCTCCCTTCATACTGTGCTGCTGTACGTATTCTCTGTTGCCATTGGGAATACATGATTTTGGGTGATGTTTTGGTACTGCTAGATAGTTGTAGAAGAGGTAGTGAAAAAGATTATGCATATATTTTATACGTACTGACAGGAAGGGGCCAAGCAAAATATTTGGCAGGAAGGGGCCAAGCAAAATAGTGTTCTTTAACCATGCTTGAAACTCCTACATTAGGATCTAAAAAACTATGTTTCCTCTCTTCCTCACCAAGGAATGCACACATTTTTTTTTCATTGCCTCCTTAACGATCCTTAACGAGCTGCTCGCGAGCGCTTGCATGAACATAATGAGTCGAGCCGAACAATGATTTCAGCTCGTTATTCTTAACGAGCTTAACGATCCGAGCCTTAATGATCACGACCTTAATGAGCCGAGCTTTAACGATCCGAACAGCTCGTTAGTCCACCCCTACGTACTGTAAGGTGCTGCGATTATGATGGTGCATATGCTCTGGTATTTGCGATTATCACCACAAATACATTTTCTCAACCATGGTTTTTGAGTCGCCGAGTCAAGTCAAGTCGCCGAGGCTACGACATAAAAAGTGATAGGTAGGAATTAAAATCAGAAAAAAAATGCACATGTAAAGACAAATGACCTGACATAGCACCTGAAGATAGCCACTCTGAAATAGAGCCAGCCAATATAGCCCGGCATGACTCAAATATTGCTGTCAAATTATTGGGATATGATGCGCCGCTGTTTGTTCAGTTTATTTGTTCTATTACACTAACGCTGACCCTGAATGCGGATTTGTAATAGGCCATGCCGTGACCGCCTCGTCTTGAGCACCCCGGCGTGACGATCCCGGATCTTGACGCGCTTCTCGACGGTCGCCGACATTGACAGTCGGTTGTTCGACTACTTCCTCTACAGCCGAGGGTGAGCAAAATTTCCAACTTCTTCTCCGCATTTTATTTATGTCACTAGATTCATTTTCCAAGTCAAGTTGCATAACCTAGGTGTCACTTCCCGTCCTCAAGCGTTATGCGGATAAATATGCATTAGTGGTCGGCATATTTTCAACCGTAACGCTTGCGGCATTTACGGGACAGTCGGCGGATCCGTAGTTGGGTACGTTCTCCATGCTCTGCTCCGGTCCGAGTCAGAATTTCGGTAGCGCCTCACCGTTGTTCTCCGGATGCACATCCTCTTGTCTTTTTGGCGAGACGTGTATCGGGAGAGCAGCGGGGAGGTGCTGCCGAAATTTTGACTCGGACCGGGGTAGAGCATGGAGAACGTACTCAATCTACGGATCCGGCGGCTGCTAGGAGCCCACCTAGTAGAGATGTAGGTTGATGCATTCGTTTTGCCTGGTAAAAAAATTAAAATATGATGCATTTTCCTATTTGATATAAATGCTATGCTTGTCGTTTGGCTTCCAATAGAGCAGAGGATGGCTGATAATGGATGGATGTACACCGGCCGTGTTAGTGCGACTAATAAAACAGATGAGTGGATAAGGAAGACTTGGTATTTAGTGAAGGAGTTGGCGCGTGGTATGATACGTCTCCAACGTATCGATAATTTCTTGTGTTCCATGCCACATTATTGATGTTATCTACATGTTTTATGCACACTTTATGTCATATTCGTGCATTTTCTGGAACTAACCTATTAACAAGATGCCGAAGTGCCAGTTGCTGTTTTCTGCTGTTTTTGGTTTCAGAAATCCTAGTAAAGAAATATTCTCGGAATTGGACGAAATAAAATCCCAGAGGCCTATTTTTCCACGAAGCTTCCAGAAGTCCGAAGATGAGACGAAGAGGGGCCACAGGGTGGCCAAACCCTAGGGCGGCGCGGCCCCACCCCTGGCCGCGCCGGCCTGTGGTTTGGGCCCCCTGTGCCGCCTCTCGACTTGCCCTTCCGCCTACTTAAAGCCTCCGTGACGAAACCCCCAGTACCGAGAGCCACGATACGGAAAACATTACTGAGACGCCGTCGCCGCCGATCCCATCTCGGGGGATCCCGGAGATCGCCTCCGGCACCCTGCCGGAGAGGGGATTCATCTCCCGGAGGACTCTACACCGCCATGGTCGCCTCCGGAGTGATGAGTGAGTAGTCTACCCCTGGACTATGGGTCCATAGCAGTAGCTAGATGGTTGTCTTCTCCCCATTGTGCTATCATTGTCGGATCTTGTGAGCTGCCTATCATGATCAAGATCATCTATATGTAATTCTATATGTTGCGTTTGTTGGGATCCGATGAATAGAGAATACTTGTTATGTTGATTATCAAAGTTATGCTTATGTGTTGTTTATGATCTTGCATGCTCTCCGTTACTAGTAGATGCTCTGGCCAAGTAGATGCTTTTAACTCCAAGAGGGAGTACTTATGCTCGATAGTGGGTTCATGCCTGCATTGACACTTGGGACAGTGACAGAAAGTTCTAAGGTTGTGTTGTGCTGTTGCCACTAGGGATAAAACATTGATGCTATGTCTAAGGATGTAGTTGTTGATTACATTACGCACCATACTTAATGCAATTGTCTGTTGTTTAGCAACTTAATACTCGGAGGGGGTTCGGATGATAATCTGAAGGTGGACTTTTTAGGCATAGATGCAGTTGGATGGCGGTCTATGTACTTTGTCGTAATGCCCAATTAAATCTCACTATACTCATCATGATATGTATGTGCATTGTCATGCTCTCTTTATTTGTCAATTGCCCAACTCGTAATTTGTTCACCCAACATGCTGTTCGTCTTATGGGAGAGACACCTCTAGTGAACTGTGGACCCCGGTCCAATTCTCTTAACTGAAATACAATCTACTCGCAATACTTGTTTTTACTGTTTTCTCTGCAAACAATCATCTTCCACACAATACGGTTAATCCTTTGTAACGAGCAAGCCGGTGAGATTGACAACCTCACTGTTTCGTTGGGGCAAAGTACTTTGGTTGTGTTGTGCAGGTTCCACGTTGGCGCCAGAATCTCTGGTGTTGCGCCGCACTACATCCCGCCGCCATCAACCTTCAACGTGCTTCTTGGCTCCTCCTGGTTCGATAAACCTTGGGTATCCACTTAAGGGAAACTTGCTGCTGTTCTACAAACCTCTGCTCTTGGAGGCCCAACACTGTCTACAAGAATAGAAGCTCCCGTAGACATCAAGCACTTTTCTGGCGCCGTTGCCGGGGAGGAAAGGTAAAAAGGCTCTCATACTACGGTCCCAGGTAAAGTATTTTTCTGGCGCCGTTGTGTGTGTGCTCAAAGCTATTTCCTTTAGATCCTGCAATTGCATCTTGTTGTTTCTTGTTTACACTAGTTTGGCATAATGTACAAGAGTGAGCTTCTTATTCTATTTCCTGATTTAAAACATGGATTGTTTGATGCGAAAATTAAAAAACCTATGAAATCTTCTTTGCATGCTGGTAGTAATATTAGTATGAACGCTTTGAACACCATTGTTGACAATAATATAGAAAGTTCTAAGCTTGGGGAAGTTGGTTTTCATGATCTTTTTAGTCCCCCAAGCATTGAGGAGAAAATTTTCTTTGATGATACTTTGCCTCCTATTTATGATGATTATAATGATAGTGGTCTTTTGGTGCCACCTACTATGGAGAGTGAATTTGATTATGATTACAATATGCCTCCTACACTTGATGAGAATAATAATGATAGCTACTTTGTTGAATTTGCTCCCACTACAACTAATAAAACTGATTATGCTTATGTTGGGAGTAGTAATAATTTTGTGCATGAGACTCATGATAAGAATGTTTCATTTGATAGTTATATTGTTGAGTTTGCTCATGTTGCTACTGAAAGTTATTATGAGAGAGGAAAATATGGTTGTAGAAATTTTCATGTTACTAAAATGCCTCTCTATGTGCTGAAATTTTTGAAGCTATACTTGTTTTATCTTCCTATGCTTATTACTTTGCTCCTCATGAACTTGTTTATTTACAAGATTCCTATGCATAGGAAGCATGTTAGACTTAAATATGTTTTGAATTTGCCTCTTGATGCTCTCTTTTGCTTCACATACTATCTTTTGCGAGTGCATCATTAAAACTCGCTGAGCCCATCTTAATGGCTATAAAGAAAAGAACTTCTTGGGAGGTAACCCATGTGTTATTTTGCTACAGTACTTTGTTTTTATTTTGTGTCTTGGAAGTTGTTTACTACTGTAGCAACCTCTCCTTATCTTAGTTTTGAGTTTTATTGTGCCAAGTTAAGCCGTTGATAGAAAAGTAAGTACTAGATTTGGATTACTGCGCAGTTCCAGATTTCTTTGCTGTCACGAATCTGAGCCCACTGCCCTGCAGGAAGCTCAGAAAATTATGCCAATTTACGTGCATGATCCTCAGATATGTACGCAACTTTCATTCAATTTGAGCATTTTCATTTGAGCAAGTCTGGTGGCCTAATAAAATCCATCTTTACGGACTGTTCTGTTTTGACAGATTCTGCCTTTTATTTCGCATTGCCTCTTTTGCTATGTTGGATGAATTTCTTTGATCCATTAATGTCCAGTAGCTTTATGCAATGTCCAGAAGTGTTAAGAATGATTGTGTCACCTCTGAACATGTTAATTTTTATTGTCCACTAACCCTCTAATGAGTTGTTTCGAGTTTGGTGTGGAGGAAGTTTTCAAGGGTCAAGAGAGGAGGATGATATACTACGATCAAGAAGAGTGAAAATTCTAAGCTTGGGGATGCCCCGGTGGTTCATCCCTGCATATATCAAGAAGACTCAAGCGTCTAAGCTTGGGGATGCCCAAGGCATCCCCTTCTTCATCGATAAATTATCAGGTTCCTTCTCTTGAAACTATATTTTTATTCGGTCACATTTTATGTGCTTTACTTGGAGCGTCTGTGTGCTTTTGTTTTTGTTTTGTTTGAATAAAATGGATCCTAGCATTCACTTCATGGGAGAGATACACGCTCCGCTGTAGCATATGGACAAATATGTCCTTGGTTTCTACTCATAGTATTCATGGCGAAGTTTCTCCTTCGTTAAATTGTTATATGGTTGGAATTGGAAAATGATACATGTAGTAATTGCTATAAATGTTTTGGGTAATGTGATATTTGGCAATTGTTGTGCTCATGTTTAAGCTCTTGCATCATATGCTTTGCACCCATTAATGAAGAAATACATAGAGCATGCTAAAATTTGGTTTGCATATTTGGTTTCTCTAAGGTCTAGATAATTTCTAGTTTTGAGTTTGAACAACAAGGAAGACGGTGTAGAGTCTTATAATGTTTTCAATATGTATTTTATGTGAGTTTTGCTGTACCGTTCATCCTTGTGTTTGTTTCAAATAACCCTGCTAGCCTAAACCTTGTATCGAGAGGGAATACTTCTCATGCATCCAAAATACTTGAGCCAACCACTATGCCATTTGTGTCCACCATACCTACCTATACTACATGGTATTTTCCCGCCATTCCAAAGTAAATTGCTTGAGTGCTACCTTTAAAATTCCATCATTTACCTTTGCAATATATAGCTCATGGGACAAATAGCTTAAAAACTATTGTGGTATTGAATATGTAATTATGCACTTTATCTCTTATTAAGTTGCTTGTTGTGCGATAACCATGTTTATCGGGGAACGCCATCAACTCTTTGTTGAATTTCATGTGAGTTGCTATGCATGTTCGTTTTGTCGGAAGTAAGGGCGATCTACACTGAGTTGAATGGTTTGAGCATGCATATTGTGAGAGAAGAACATTGGGCCGCTAACTAAAGCCATGATTCATGGTGGAAGTTTCAGTTTTGGACAAATATCCTCAAATCTCTAATGAGAAAAGAATTAATTGTTGTCAAATGCTTAAAGCATTAAAAGAGGAGTCCATTATCTGTTGTCTATGTTGTCCCGGTATGGATGTCTAAGTTGAGAATAATCAAAAGCGAGAAATCCAAATGCGAGCTTTCTCCTTAGACCTTTGTACAGGCGGCATAGAGGTACCCCTTTGTGAAACTTGGTTAAAGCATATGTATTGCGGTGATAATCCAGGTAGTCCAAGCTAATTAGGACAAGGTGCGGGCACTATTGGTACACTATGCATGAGGCTTGCAACTTATAAGATATAATTTACATGATGCATATGCTTTATTACTACCGTTGACAAAATTGTTTCATGTTTTCAAAATCAAAGCTCTAGCACAAATATAGCAATCGATGCTTTTCCTCTATGAGGACCATTCTTTTACTTTCAATGTTGAGTCAGTTCACCTATTTCTCTCCACCTCAAGAAGCAAACACTTGTGTGAACTGTGCATTGATTCTTACATACTTGCATATCGCACTTATTATATTACTCTATGTTGACAATATCCATGAGATATACATGTTACAAGTTGAAAGCAACCGCTGAAACTTAATCTTCTTTTGTGTTGCTTCAATACCTTTACTTTGAATTATTGCTTTATGAGTTAACTCTTATGCAAGACTTATTGATGCTTGTCTTGAAGTGCTATTCATGAAAAGTCTTTGCTTTATGATTCACTTGTTTACCCATGTCATACACATTGTTTTGATCGCTGCATTCTCTACATATGCTTTACAAATAGTATGATCAAGATTATGATGGCATGTCACTCCAGAAATTATCTTTGTTATCGTTTTACCTGCTCGGGACGAGCGTAACTAAGCTTAGGGATGCTGATACGTCTCCAACGTATCGATAATTTCTTGTGTTCCATGCCACATTATTGATGTTATCTACATGTTTTATGCACACTTTATGTCATATTCGTGCATTTTCCGGAACTAACCTATTAACAAGATGCCGAAGTGCCGATTCTGTTGTTCTCGCTGTTTTTGGTTTCAGAAATCCTAGTAAAGAAATATTCTCGGAATTGGACGAAATAAAAGCCCAGAGGCCTATTTTTCCACGAAGCTTCCAGAAGTCCGAAGATGAGACGAAGAGGGGCCACAGGGTGGCCAAACCCTAGGGCGGCGCGGCCCCACCCCTGGCCGCGCCGGCCTGTGGTTTGGGCCCCCCGTGCCGCCTCTCGACTTGCCCTTCCGCCTACTTAAAGCCTCCGTGACGAAACCCCCAGTACCGAGAGCCACGATACGGAAAACATTACCGAGACGCCGTCGCCGCCGATCCCATCTCGGGGGATCCTGGAGATCGCCTCCGGCACCCTGCCGGAGAGGGGATTCATCTCCCGGAGGACTCTACACCGCCATGGTCGCCTCCGGAGTGATGAGTGAGTAGTCTACCCCTGGACTATGGGTGCATAGCAGTAGCTAGATGGTTGTCTTCTCCCCATTGTGCTATCATTGTCGGATCTTGTGAGCTGCCTATCATGATCAAGATCATCTATATGTAATTCTATATGTTGCGTTTGTTGGGATCCGATGAATAGAGAATACTTGTTATGTTGATTATCAAAGTTATGCTTATGTGTTGTTTATGATCTTGCATGCTCTCCGTTACTAGTAGATGCTCTGGCCAAGTAGATGCTTTTAACTCCAAGAGGGAGTACTTATGCTCGATAGTGGGTTCATGCCTGCATTGACACTCGGGACGAGTGACGTAAAGTTCTAAGGTTGTGTTGTGCTCGTTGCCACTAGGGATAAAACATTGATGCTATGTCTAAGGATGTAGTTGTTGATTACATTACGCACCATACTTAATGCAATTGTCTGTTGTTTAGCAACTTAATACTGGAGGGGTTCGGATGATAACCTGAAGGTGGACTTTTTAGGCATAGATGCGGTTGGATGGCGGTCTATGTACTTTGTCGTAATGCCCAATTAAATCTCACTATACTCATCATGATATGTATGTGCATTGTCATGCTCTCTTTATTTGTCAATTGCCCAACTGTAATTTGTTCACCCAACATGCTGTTCGTCTTATGGGAGAGACACCTCTAGTGAACTGTGGACCCCGGTCCAATTCTCTTAACTGAAATACAATCTACTGCAATACTTGTTTTTACTGTTTTCTCTGCAAACAATCATCTTCCACACAATACGGTTAATCCTTTGTAACAGCAAGCCGGTGAGATTGACAACCTCACTGTTTCGTTGGGGCAAAGTACTTTGGTTGTGTTGTGCAGGTTCCACGTTGGCGCCGGAATCTCCGGTGTTGCGCCGCACTACATCCCGCCGCCATCAACCTTCAACGTGCTTCTTGGCTCCTCCTGGTTCGATAAACCTTGGTTTCTTTCTGAGGGAAAACTTGCTGCTGTGCGCATCATACCTTCCTCTTGGGGTTGCCCAACGAACGTGTGAAATACACGCCATCATGGTACAAAACAGAAGGTTCAGCCACTTTGCCCGTGCAATCGTTGCTTGAAGCATCACCATCGTGGAAAGGATGACATGTTTAAACACCTTCTCCAATATGGGTATATGCCTCGTTACGTCACGCGACTTTGATGAGCACGAACGTGACAGAGGTGAGGTGATGCGGCAGCGGCTCAATGGCAATGAGTATGATGGGGTTAGAGACTTTCTAGATGATCTTGTCGATGCCCACATGCCAGAGTCGCCACCTTCACGGGAGGAACCGCCGGAGCCGGAGGAACCTCCGGAACCGGAGGAACCGCGAGCCAGCCGCGAAGGCCTTCTATGATATGATAGCCGCCGCTAAGACGCCTCCGTACGATGGCGCCGCGATTTCTCAGCTCGATGCCATCTCCCAATGTCTAGCCGACAAGACCCGGTACAACACCACCCGTGACGGATTCGAAGCAAGTCCGAGAACAACTGGTAACATGTTGCCCAAGGGGCATTGTCCGCCTAAAAGCCTCGCACGAGACGAGGCAACTCATGTCGGCGCTCAACATGGATTATCAAAGGATAGACTGTTGTCCAAAAGGCTGCGTTCTCTTCTGGAAACAGTTTGCGGAGGACAAGTACTGTCCCATTTGTAAGGCCTCTAGGTATGAAGAGGTAACGGGAGAGGATGGTCAGGTGAGGCAGTCAAAGATCGCAAAGTCGATTCTTCGGTATCTGTGAAAACTGTGAAATCTGTGAAATCTGTGCAAACTGTGAAATCTGTGAAGGCGATACCGGAGCCGATGTCTATATTGTTGCTCACCAAGCCAAGCAAGTTTATTATTTGCCGTACCCATGCCAGAAAGCGGCACTCAACGGCTGGGAAGTCGTGTTCCAGGTATCGCCACATGGTAACCTACTGATTCCCTCTGAGGACGATTACAACAACATTGACCCTGTAACATACGAGGGAATTTTCTATCAAGAGGAAGAGGACTTCGGGCACTTTGAGTTAGAATGTGTTCTTGAAGAGGACCTCGGGAACGATGCAGAAACTCGTGGTGAGTCAGTGGTGGATCTAAAGGACATAGATATGCTCGAGAAGTTACAAGTGGAAGATGATAGCGATGATGAGACTCCACCCGTCTATCAAGATCCAACTTACTACTCAAAAGATAGTGATAGTGATAGTGACAAGGAGAAACAAAATGAGATTGACGATGAGATTGATGACGGCTGGTGAGGGTCTTTTATGTGTTTATATTTCAACATGCTTCTTATTTGTTTAGTGTCTTTATGCTTAGTATTTCTATTTTTTTCAACATGCTTCTTATTTGTTTAGTATCTTTATGCTTAGTATTTATATTTTTTTCAACATGATTCTTTATTGTTTAGTATCTTTATGCTTAGTATTTATATATTTTTCAACATGCTTCTTAATTGTTTAGTGTCTTTATGCTTACTATTTATATATTTTTCAACATGCTTCTTAATTGTTTTCTCTTTCTCAATGCAGGCGATTGAACAATATGAGCGGCGGCAAGGAGGACTCGTCGAGCTTGCTTAAGAAGATGCAACAGCGCAAGACCAATGTTAGAAGGAGTGAGAGGGCACCGCGTCGCAATCCGCGTTACGAGGACGGCGCGGGAGGAGGAGGAGGACGAGGACGAGGACGGGGACGAGGTGGTGGAGCTGGAGGTGGAGCTGGAGGTGGAGGTGGAGGTGGAGGTGGAGGTGGAGGTGGCTGGGGAGGACCAGACTTTGAGCCACCACCCTCGGCTTCAGGCGACGTTGCTTCCGGGTTCTTTTTGGAGGGGCCGTCTAGAGAGGAGGCGGAGACGGAGTCTAGAGCCGAGGAGGACTCTAGCCGCGGGTTTGAGACGCCGGAGGAGGATGGGCGGCCGAAGCCACTGAAGATTCGTGGGGAAGCGAGAGTCCCCGACGAGAGGAAGGAGCCTAAGACCCATGAGGCGAAGACCCTTATTATTCCTGCTGGCCCTGAGTAAGTGTACTAATTTGGCAATTTCGATCTTCATGTACTAATGTTTGATTTTCATGTGCTAATGTTTGATTTTCATGTGCAGCAATTGGACATTTCCTCCGGGGTCAAGGGGCGCCAGCCTAGCAGCATGATTGGAGCTTTGCTTAGGAAGTTCTGGCCGGGCAAGTACTATCCCCTCGACAATGTCCCCGCTGGCGAGAAGAAGCTAGCCACTACTTGGACGGACTATGAGCGTGCCCCTGTCGTAGGCTTCCCGACGGCTGGTGAGGCCGTGATGAGAAAGTTTTGGGTAAGACATATTTTCTCGAGCTTCGTTCATATTTGATGACCCCAATGTTCTAACTCATGACTCTCACAATTGTTTTTTGCATGATTGAAGTGTTTTTATCGTGTGGCGCCCGAGGTTGAGGAGACGGCCGCGAACATGACTTTGCGGGCGACTTGTGAGAGGTTGACACCGCAGGTGTGGTACAACCAAAGGATCACGTCCGCGGGTCACTTCGGGCACGAGAGGCGAGAGGGTCCAGAAGCCGGACATTGTCGGTAAGAATGCTAAGGCCGAGTACGAGATGACGGTGGAGGACTACATGTCGGTGAGTAAAATGTCAATGAGATTCTACATTGCTACTAAGTTGCAATTGCATTAGATTGAGTTGAGTATTGCATTTTCAGGTTATCCCCGATTGGGCCGAGCCGCATGCCGAGGCATGGGAGGAGATGGTTAGAACGAGGTGGCTCAAGATGGACGAGGACTTTGCAGCCATGGCGAGGCGGAACGCGGAGAACCGAGGCGACGGTGGCACACACTGTGGGGGAAACCTCAGCTACGAGCGCTACAAGGGGAAGACGGTATGTATACATTTTATTTTCCGTCAGGTTCAAAGTTGGTACTCACAACATTTCCTTTCGCGATGCGAGAGGGCCGCGTTAGGACCCGAGGAGGAGATGTCTGACCTCGATATATACAACAAGATGCGGCTTAAGAAGCCCGATCTCTCGCAGCCTCAGCCCTCGCTCCCTGAGTACTTCGGCACCTACGCCGAGGACGTCGAGAACTACTGCGCGATGGTGAGGCATCGTCACCCGGAGGTGGATGACCCCATGAGCGCGGAGGTCGACGAGGAGTCGTTGGTCCTGTCGTCCGGAGGGTTGCCGCATGGCCGTCTCGCCATGCTGAACAAGGCCGTCAAGCATACCCTCACCACGACCTTCACGCGTCTCAAGGCGGGCCTCACCAAGGACAGCCCCCTCTCCCGCCTCGTCGCCGGGCTCGGCAACAACCCGCATACGACGTAAGTTTCCCTCATTTCCATCCTCTTTCCGACTTTCGTTCATACATTGCTAAGTGCTAACGAGACATGAATTTGTGAAATTGTAGCCTGACTTCGAGGCGGCCTACGCGGCCGCTCATCAAGAATATCAGGTGGCCTTCAACCGGCAGCAGCAGCAGTTCACGGAGTACATGGCATATATACATGTAAGTTCCAACCTTTGTTTTCGCAAATGATGACAAGTCCCACTTTCCCCTAGTTTGATGCTTCATTTCTGCAAAGACTGACATGTAAACTATCTTGCAGGCGTCGATGCTGGCCAATCAAACTGGACAGACAGTGGATGTTGGGCCGATGCCTCCCTTTCTGGGGCCCGCGCCAAACTATCCATCGAAGGAAAATTTCGCTGCGGAGTACTATGGGAGAACAGCGGTAAGTTCTTCGCCAAACCGAATACTACGGCATTCCTTTGCCTCGCAAATTGCTAACATCTCGGGAACATGTGTGTAGGGAACGGGATGTTCCGGAAACCAGGGTGGTGGGAGGGAGATGACACCGGTTCATCATGGTGGTCCTTCTCCCGGTGTTACTCCTGGTACTTCTCCCGGTACTTCTCCCGGTACTTCTGCCGGTGGTTCTTCCGCAGCTTCTACTGCAGCGCATCGGCCCGGGCCGGTGTATAGCGGCGACGAGCTCCTCTAGTTGTCCCATGCATGTATCTTATCGACACGATACTATGTATCCGGAGCTATGTTATGAGCAAGGTTTAAAATAGCGCGCTATTTCTCCGCTAATACCACGCAATAGCATATTTGGAGGATCTACGCTAAATTTTAGTAATTTTGCTCGCTATGACGCTATTTGTGAAATAGCATGATATATCGTGCTAAAACTTCATAGCGTTAGCGCGCTATTTTTTCAAGCTAAGTTGCTTTCACTTTTCAGTGGTAATGAACTACAATATGTTGATTTCTCTTCTAGATTAGAACTTAATATCGCTAATGCTGATGATTCTTAATAAAGAATTTATACTATGTTGTTGCCTTGTGGAATATTGTTCTTAGCCTTCTGAAAAATTGGAGATCTATTTGTTGTATGTGGTTATGTATGTATGGTTTAGTTATTTTTAGACTAAATATTCAACCTTTTTAGCGAAATCCTTTATTTTAGACTATATTTAATATTTTTTCAAAACGCTATTTGAAATATAGCACGCAATTAGCACGATATAGCGTCTATAGCGTTTGAAGGAGGCCTACGCTATTTCATTTAGCACGCTATTTTAAACCTTGGTTATGAGACCATGATTTGTAGCTATTTGAACATCATGTGATGTCTATGTGCAAAGTCCTGTGAATTATGCAATATATGTGCTGTGAAAACTGTGAACTCTGTGAAATCTGTCAAACTGTGAAATCTGTGAAAAACTGTGAAATCTGTCAATTTCGCAATTTTGTGAAATCTGGGTCGACGCTACACCGACGGCCTAACCCTCGGCATAGCCTCGACATGGACCAAATGGTCAGGGCTATGCCGAGGGCCTCCCCCTCGGCGTACCGTCTGCGTAGAAGCGGCCAGGAGGCGCCACGTGCCTCCATACGCCGACGGGGCGACGCTCGGCGTAGTGTCCGCGTAGACGCGGCCAGGAGGCGCCACGTGCCGCCGTACGCCGACGGGGCGACGCTCGGCGTAGCGTCTGCGTAGAAGCGGCCAGGAGGCGCCACGTGCCTCCATACGCCGACGGGGCGACGCTCGGCGTAGCCCAAACGGACGTTAGCCGGACGGCGCCGGTCACCGTGCTACGCCGAGGGTTGCGACGCCGACGGGCGGTTCCAGCCGTCGGCCCTCTGCGGCTACGCCGACGGCGACGTCTACGCCGAGGGCCGCGTGTGCTCTGCCGAGGCCGATCTTCCCCGAGGAGCTACGCTGAGGGGGGCCCGTCGGCGTATCGTACGCCGAGGGCAAGCGCGTGCTACGCCGAGGGTCGAAGGCCGTCGGCATCTACCGTGATTCCTGTAGTGAACACGCGTTTGTGTCATATAACAACATGTCATTCGATAACCCGTGGAACTTGTTTGCACCGTATTCATCCAGAATCCAGACAGATCAAAAAGAAGCTTCCCCCTTTAACGTTTCTTTGAGAAGCGAATGCAAACTTTTTTTCTTTCTCATTCTAAGTCCTCGTCAGCAAAGAATGCGTGGCGTGTCAAAATTAAGGAAGACTGATGTCATATAGGTACCACATTGCACCTGACAGTGCGAGTAACTTCTGTCAATCTTTTCATGAGCTAAGCATAATCTAAACCATATTTCATATTGCAGACACGTCAGGTCATAGACTTAATCAAGTAAGAGAATTCACCTGACCAAGTTTGCAGGCACGTAAGCATATAATTTTGTGTGCCCATATATAATGCAATTACACCGTTTCAAAATAAAAATGCAATTACACAGCCTACTTAGTTTGAATGAACCGTTGAGTGTTTTTTGAGAAGAAGAAGAAAATATTTTATTTTCTGGATGAATGTTCTTGAGTTGACTTGTGCATCAGACTGGAATATTCTCGCATCTCAATCACATCACGCAATAGAAAAAGAAAAAGAATGAATATTAACAAGTTGATGTGTACCAAGTTTGGCCACTCGCATGGATACTAACTAGTCCATTACCTGCTGAGTGAACCTGATGTACCTTCTAAACTAATGCACGTTTGGTAGTAGTAGACGACGAATGTGCCAAATTAGCTCCGCTGGAGGCAATAAAATTCAGAATGCATGATTCATGGGCTAACTAGTGTATAGAGTTGATGAACTTGCACAAAATCTATCCAGTTAAATTTAATGTGGTTTTCTAGTGAACATTCAGGATTGTTTATTACTATAATTTCACTGTATAGTTAGGTAGTACAAGTATACAAGGTCAGTCTTAGAGATTTCTGAACTGTAACTTCTTTTAGATATATAAGTCTGAAATCACAATGGATATCTTTTTTTATATTAGGGCACCAGATGCATGTAAAAAATATGTGCAAAGTATTGATGCAAAATATACTTCCCTGATACCAGAATCTTATTTGATCTCTTAAGTATATGTAACATTATTAGTGGTAAATGTTATGTTTCAAATATTCTCTTCCAAAACACTTGTTATTTATTTTGAATGAGAGAGTACATATATTATGGAGGTAGAACTTTTCTGGGATTGGACATGAAAGCACTCAACAAGTCATTAGCAAGTCACCTTGGTAATTAAATAAACCCAATAGTTGAATTGATAAGGATCTGTTTAAGCTATGATTGAGCAAGACAGCGTAATTTACTAGAGGATCAACGTGTTGAACACGCACAACGACAAGTCCACAAGTGAAGAAGTATTTCTTAATTGGGATCATCTAGGTAGATTTCGACATAAAGGCCACGGGAAACCAGTACGAAATAACTGGTGCAAGGTCATTAGCTATGATAAATATAGAAATATTATATATACAATGGCCACATCACCGTCAGCATCACTGTAACACTGAGAATAAGCAATGGTTATTACATTTTTTTGCCATGAAATACAAAGTGTAATTATTACAGATCTGAAGTAGAGATTATTGGCTCCACAATGCATTCATATGAATAAATGATATTGGGAGATCAAGAAGAAATGAAATGAAATCAGATAATTACCATAATATGTATAACAAAATATCATCTGCATACCCTACCCTATTTAACAAACATATTGACACAATGTAACCCATTTAATTATTTGCCCCAAAAATAACACTAGTTGGCCTACATGTCGGTATGCCAAGGCATCGCAGTGTATTCTTACAGTGTCTAGCAAAGGTCTTACCCACTAGGCAACTTGGCTGGTTTAGCCAAACCAGCTTCAGCGCGTTGATCAATCAAATACACTGCTCGTCATCACCTAGATGAAAGCCATGAGAAGCATGTGATTCCTAGATACAGAAACCAATGTGTGATTTCAGCCTCTGGCTGCCCTTCGTCCTTTTCGCTACGTTTGCCACCTTCCTCGCCACGGTTTCCTTCATTTCGGTACTCGCTCCAGCCTTCTTCATCATTGTCGGCGATTATATTTCCTTCCTTGATGATATGCTCCTTTCGTGGCTTGTTGTCTCATCGATAGTTTCTACCTCAGCGGGAATGGAGACTGGAAAATTGTGACCAACTGAGGGCTAGTGCGGCATTATTGGTTTACTGAACAACCGAGTGCATGCGGCCCGTTACCATAGTAGAAACGCCATATAGGAATAGGTGTCTATGTGTCATTCCAAGTCAATACGGGCAGGTGGGGAAACCCTATCTTGTAAATGCATGCATTCTTCTGTGCCATCAGAAATGGTCGCAAGTGCAAATGCATGATCCCTCTCTTGATTATGGACCTTGGGGAGGTCTCGGATCAGACGGCATTGGTGGACCATGTCTTTGCCTTCTACCAGGGCCTCATGGGATCATAGGGTGATCCTAGGGCGTTCTCACTCTCGCCTCATATTTGGCCAGAAGGAAAAAAAACATCTCAGGGGCTGAGAATTTGGCCTTGGAGCTCACATTTTCACCTTAGGAACTCCACGAGGTGCTGCTCAACGCGAAGCAGGATTTGGCGCCTGGCCCGGACGGCTTTCATGTTCTTTCCTTCAAGCACTTTAGGGGAAGCTTTAAGGGCCCATCCTTCAACTCCTGATTGATTTCACTTTGGGGAGGGTTGATATTTTGCGCCTAAACTACGGGATTATCTCCATGATACACAAGGTTAAGGGGGCGGATAGTATTAAACAGTTTAGTCCCATCGTTGTTATTAATGTTATCTTTCAATTTGTATCCAAGGCCTATGCTATTCGACTCGCACCTCTAGCTCATAGGACCATCGATCGGAGCCAACCCGCCTTTATTAAAGGTAGGTGACTGCATGAAGGGGTTGTGGTTATGCACGAGATTTCTCATGCGCTAAGATGCAACAAGATAGTGGGGGGGGGGGGGGGCTTGTTCCTCAATCTTGATTTCGAGAAGGCCTACGGCTGTGTCAACTGGGACTTCCCGCTGGAATTCTTGATCTGGAAAGGCTTCTCGACTCTGGTTGTACGCTATTTTATGCAGTTTGTCTCGGGGGGGGGGGGCATACCACAATCAACATCAACAGTGAGATAAGTTCATATTTCCAGAATGCGCGAGGAGTGTGGCAAGGAGACCCACTCTCTCTTATCCTATTCGGCTTTTTGGTTGATGGCATGGCAACGATGTTGGCTAAGGCAAATGAGGCGGGACATATTCAAAGGTTTGTCCAACATGTCATTCCAGGGAAAGTAACACAGCTACAATATGCAATATGCAGATGACACTATGGTGCTCATCAAACCATTGGATTTGGGAATCGTGAACCTCAAGTTCATCCTATTGTGTTTCGAAAACATGTCTGGTCTTAAGATCGATTTCGATAAAAGCGAGGTGGTAGTGATGGGGGTCAAACCACATGAGCAATGCAGGGTGGCTAACACGCTTAACTTCAAACTTGTAAAATTCCCTATTAAACACTTAGGGCTTCCGGTCAACGATCGTTATCTAACTGTCGTGCACTGGAACTTCCTATACCAGATAAAGTGGGTCATAGGGTTGACACATGTAAGGGTTTATTCCTCGCATCCCATGGTCGTCTTGAACTAGCCAGCTCTTGCCTATCGAGCCCCCTGCTTTTTTGCGATGGACATCTATTTTTTGCATGAAGCTACTCATGCTAAGATGGATTAGCCGCGCCACGGCTTCTTTTGGGAAGGAGTGGGCCCTAAAAGGAAGTATCACATGGTCGACTCGCCCATGGTGTGTAAACCTCGAGAGTTTGGGGGTTGGGGGTCCTTAATACCAAGTTCTTCAATACAACCTTAATGTTAAAATGGATTCAGAAACTTTACCACAATGGGGAGGGGTTTGTGGGCTGACCTCCTACGGGCAAAATATTTAGGAGATAAGGATCTCTTCTCAAGCGATGTCTCATCTCGGGGCTCCCAATTTTAGAATTCCATACAAAATATCGAAAGGTATTTCAAATTGGGAGCTAATCATAAGGTTTGCAATGGGTAGTGAAACTTCTTCTAGTTGGACTGGTGGGCATGGAGTACCCCTATCCGAGACCGTTTCCCACTCCTTTTCAGCTACTGCACGGACCATTTTATAACTGTGATTAGGGCACACTCGGCTCTAAGATGGCATGTGAGGTTCTGACGTTAGTTGGGCCTTGCTGAGAAGGTGGAGCTAGTGGGATAATCTGTGTAGGGAATTGCACCTGGATCCCTCCTCCTCTTCTTTTGAGGGCAATGTATACTAGAAACTTGAGGCCTCTAGAGCGTTCACAGCAAAATCCATCTATCTTTGGCCATCGCAAGGGGCGGCAGGCATACACTTCAAGGATGTCTGGTGTACCCGGGTGCCTCTGAAGATCAAGATCTTTCTATGGAAACTCATTCATGGTTGGCTTCCTTCAAGCGACCATGTAGCTAAAAGGCAGGGGACTTGGAATGGTCTTTGCTCTCTTTGTGGGGAGCCTAAAGATTGGAACAATATATATTTTTTTCCTCCTCGTTGCATTGCAGCCGGAATCCAAGAGGGCCTGGTAATTTCCTAGCCATTACCCAGGGTCTTTCGGGTACCTTTCGTAGTTAAGTTTAGTTCATGTCCGCGGCCCAATGTTGGACGCTCTACAAGCTTTTAACTATTGAATGCAAGATCATTAACAATCCGGTAGATTTTTTGTTCCAAATATCACTTCACATGCAGAGTTTGAGGGTTCTCGTAAGAGCGAAGGATCGACCACTGGTGGACGTGCTAGACTCCACGCCAAGATCAGGGCTATGGAAGCTTGTTGATTTGGCTCTCCCTTCTATGGGTTGATGTTTCTTATGCCTATACTTAAGATATCTGTGTTTTTTGTGTTGTTGGACCATTTTATAACTGTGATGCTTGGGATCAGAACTTGATGTATGACTGTATTTGGCGGTGATGTTTGGGTCTTTATATATAGAGCTGGGTTTAGGCCTTATGTTAAAAAAAATACATGTGCTATGTTGTTTCATCATCACAAACTTAATATCTGTCTATACTAGAAGAATAAAACATACAGTCATACAGTGAGTTCATGTACTGTATGTAAGACAATGTGCCGAGCTGCCAATTTAGGGCACACGTACAGGAGTATAGAGCAATCTAGACCGTTGATGTGCACTAAAGCAAAAGTGGTAAAGAGAATCTCCGATTTACGGTAGCGTGGACTGGGCAAAAAGAATGTCCAGCTCTAATTTCCATTACATTTCATTGTTGCTCCTTGGATATGTTTTTGTGCCTCCAAGTCTATGATCGGGATATATGATGCTCCAAGCTAGATTACATCCGGAGTAACATATCCACAAATTCTCTTAGCAGAATATATGTTTGGATGTCCTAGAATTTATAGGCTTTGGGGCAATGTCGCAAGCTACAATCCAATAATAATTATTTTTGCCACAAGGGAGGCTTAGGTTATGGCAAAAAAAAAATCAAATTAAAGGTACACACTGATTAGAACAATCATTTGTTTAATGAGTAGTGTCTCAAGGAGTTGTATAGATTCCTTGTGTATGTGACTTTTAAGGTTACATCATCCAACAGCTCCATACATGCCATTGACACATAATTCCAGCTACATTGGTAGTTAATTTGGATCATTTCGTAAGTTGAATGTGAAAAGGTGTGATACCTCCAAACTAAGTAAGGATCTGACACCATGGAAGTGCTTCTCCAAAAAAAAAAACCTAGCAATGCATGACTAAAAGTTCAAGTGCACATATCCCAAGAGATCACTAGACATAGTAGATAAGCACAGAGATTTATTTTATTTCCGGGACTATAGCTAGCTTGCCATCATACTCAACACACTAAGTTAATCGACCTAATGATCAAATCAAGCTCGCAAGCTTATTATACAAAACAAGGCCGTGAATATTTTAACATCCCATGTCTCTCTGCATATCACCCGTTATTTCCTCATGGCCCCACCAAGCCCCCCTGGCCTCTCTCTCCCTATCAACCTGCGTGTATAAATTCCAAGTTCCTTCCCTCCCAAACCGATCAGAAGCACTCACAAAGTGTTTGCTACAAGCTATAACCACAGATCAGTTTGGCTACATAACGTATAGTGCTTGATTGCTCATAGCTCGAGAAGCTCGAGAAAAATCACCATAGAGCAAAGAGATTGATCAGCTAGAGCGTGATGTTTGAGGAGAATCCGATGGCGATACGTGTTAGGGAGTTCAACATGGAGAGGGACTTGCCGGCGGTCGAGGATCTTGAGCGCCGGTGCCAGGTCGGCCTCTCCGGCGACCAGGCGAACCCTGAGGAGGCGTCGACCGTCGATGCCGATGGCGGCGGAGCCAAAAAGTGGAGGAAGGGGAGGAAGAAGAAGACGGCGAAGAAGCAAGGGATGTCGCTCTACGTGGAGCAGATCGGCGACCCGTTCGCCAGGGTGCGCCACTCGCCCGACTATGTCATCCTGGTAACAATTATAACCTGCTCCTTCTCCCTGTTGTCATTGACACTTGTCCGACACTTCGAGTACACGCCACTCTAATTTGACAGTGATGTTAAGTTACGAAAATATTTTTCTTGAGGAAGTACACATCAAGTTGATTAATTAGCTGTGTAATATGCTGTGTAGGTAGCCGAGCATGGAGAGGAAGGAGGAGAGGTGGTGGGAGTGATCAAGGCGTGCGTCAGGACGGTGAGCCGAGGGAAGAAGAAGCAGTTCGCCAAGGTGGCCTGCCTCCTCGGCCTCAGGGTCTCCCCGTCTCACAGGTAATTTCTACAGACGTGTGTAATTATCTGCATTTTTGCATGACCTATATATGCGAGTAGTCTCTGACCGTACGGGTGGTGTGCAGGCGGCTCGGCATCGCAACGGAGCTGGTGCGGCGCGCCGAGGCGTGGTGCGAGGCGAGGGGCGCGGCCCACGCGACCATGGCGACCACAGCATCCAACTCCGCCTCGCTGGAGCTCTTCACCGGCCGCTTCGGGTACGCGCCGTTCCGGCGGCCGGTGTTCCTCGGCCACCCGGTGCACCGGCACCGCGCGCGCGTCCCCAGCGCGCACCACGTGCTGCAGCTGCCGCCGCAGCTCGCGGCCGCTGCCTACGCCTCCCTGCTCTCGCCGGCCGAGTTCGTTCCCACCGACCTCCCCGCGCTGCTCGCCCACAAGCTCACCCTCGGCACCTACCTCGCCGTCGAGCGCGACCCGGACCCGACCCTCCCGCCGTCCTTCGCGCTGCTCAGCGTCTGGGACGCCACGCGCTCACTACGCCTCCGCGTCGGCGGCGTCGCGCCGCTCCTCCGCGCGTCCCTCGCCGCGGCGCGCGCGCTCGACCGGCACGCGCCCTGGCTACGCGTCCCGTCCCTCCCGGACGTGTTCCGCCCGTTCGGCACGTACCTCCTCTACGGCCTCCGCATGTCCGGCCCCGAGGGCCCCGCGCTGCTCCGCTCGCTGTGCCGACACGCGCACAACGTCGCGCGCAACAACCCTGCCTGCGCCGTCGTGGCCGCCGACCTCGGGCCTGACGACCCCGCAGCCGCTGCCGTACCGCACTGGCAGAGCTTCTCCTGCGACGAGGACGTCTGGTGCGTCAAGAAGCTCGGCTCCACCGCTGACAGCACTGGCAATGCTGGCGACGACGACGAAGACGACTGGACGACCTTGCCTCCGGCCGAATTCCTGTTCGTGGATCCCCGAGAGTTCTGATGTTCCATCACGTCCTTCCACGGTCTCCTCGGTTTTGATTTTGGTGACCACGAAGAACTGTAGATACGTTATACTCTCATTCGTAGATTGACATGTGTATGGTGCAGATTGATGCATGGATTAATATTGCGGAGGGTTTTTACAGTAACCCTCAAGAACAACAAGGTCACCTTCTGACAGACTTTCTCTCAAGTTGGTTGTTCATCTGTCTCAACTATATGAAACGAGCGGAATTTTTTGTTTAGGCTGGAGCGTGCTGCTCCTTGTATCCTGGGCTGGTACAGTACAAAGCTTTCCAAGGAGAAAAGCCCAAATTAGCCCCCCTAAAGTTCAGATTAAACCCACAAATTTTTAGTACGGCTCAAAATGCCGCCTCCAACTATCAATACCGCTTGGATTACACAAGCTTCGTCCATTTTGCAGTTGTTTTGTCCCTGATGTTAACAAGTCGGCATGTCCACATCAGCTTCTTATTCTCTCTACTTTTTCAAGAATGACGAGGCAAAAGACTTCCCACCGTTTCCGTTTGTTATGAAGCCACTCAAGGCTGTCAACGTTTTACAGAAGATACAAAGCTTACATGGGGGAACAAAGAAGATATAGAGGTGCAGAAGATGCACAATCATCTAATAAAGGAAGCTAAAATCAGTACAAAACGATACAGAGAACAACCCATAAAAGGGAAAAATCAAAAAGAATAAAAGGGAAGTGCCATATCTAAGACATTGTAAAAAATAAAGAAAGTGTGGGTTATGAGGGATGGCAGAACTGGGTTAACCACATTGCCAATGGAGGTTTATAGACCAACATTGACGATATGGGTTGCCGGGGGTACTCACATTGGCCAAGCGTATTTTATAAGATCCACTTCCAATGTGGACCATATTGGCACCAGATATTTATATTTTCATGTTGCCAATCTAAGCAGCCCAAAAGTTCACGTGTCCTATATAAACTTTTTCACTCTAGTTGCTCTCACCCACTCCCTTGAACCCTAGTTGTCACTCTACTCCTTGAAAACCCTAGACACCACCGGCACTTTGGGTCACTACCGTTGTACACCCATCTACGCCATCTCACCGATGGAGACATCGTCTCATCCTCTGCCAGCCTCAATAACTGCAATGGCTCGGTAGACGAGGACGAGATGGCAAAGGCAATTACCCTCTCCTTGGCCTGACCCAAAGGCACCACGGCCGGTGGGTGAGATGAAGTAGAGAATGGCCATGGCCCTCTCCTTGACGGAAGCCGAAACGGGCGTTGCCGCATGGGCGGCATTCGAGGCGGATACAAGTACCTCACTGGCAGGGCCGGCCCTGACCCATGGCAGCCATGGGCAGCTGCCTAGGGCCCAGGCCGTTGGGGGGCCCAAAATTGGGGCTTTTATTTACTATGGACTGAAAAGAAAAAGGTAAAACAAGACTATAAGTGAACAAGGACAGCTAGAAAAGATGCAAGAAGTAAAAGTAGCTCATGTCCCGATCAGTTCAATCCTACTCCGATTGGCAGTCTTCCACGACCACGAGGCCACTGCTTGGCTGCTTCCCTCAATCGATTCTCTTGAAAAACATAGACGTCGATTGAGTGTTCCGTCTGTTCGTCTCTAGTCTCGCCGATCATCTTGCCTGACCGCTCGTCTGTTCATCTCTCGTCTCGCCAATCGCCTAGCTCGACTGTCTTGCTGCCTCATTGACAAGATATCGACTTGTCAATGCCTATAAGTTGTAGACTAGGGTTTTCGTGGAAGTAGAGGGCAAGTAGATCTCGAGGGTTTCAGCCGAAAAAGTACTCGACTGCTAGAAAACTAGGGTTGTGTTGACAATGAAATCGATCTTTTCTTCGTCCCTCGACTCCCCCTTATATAGGAGGCGGAGCCGAGGGTTTCGTATTACACAAGTTACAAATTTCGGGAGACTCTTTGAGTCCGACCCGTAAAGTTACAAATCTCTTTATTCCTAATCTATCTCTTCTTGCCATAGTCGATGCTTTAGTAGGCTTCTGGGCTTCGTATTCTTCGGGTTATGGGCCTTCAGTAAGCCCCGGGTACCATCTTCGGCAGGCCCATTGGGGATGCATATGTCACTCATCTTTTGTCTCTTGTCTCTATGTGATTGTGTCTCTTAGATTGCCTCGCCCCGCCCGACCTGCCTGCCGTCCTGCCCCTCCATGAGTTCATGATTAAATATCTTGTCTATTTCTTAGTCTAAGTCATGACTTATTTATTTAACTAGGGTTCTAATTTCATGTAAATTTCTTCATAATTATAGGTGTTATAATGCCAAAACAATTATTATGTGCTGCGAAAAAGAGAAAGCTAGATAATCAATTCATTGAAACGCAAAGAGGTGCTTTGAATAAGTATTCTCCAATGATATTTGGTGCTGCGAAGAAGCATTTTTGCGAAGCATTGAAGCGCAGTTGTTAATGGAGTCTTTGGTTTTATTTGAGATAATTAAACTAGTAGAAAATACTTGTTATATTTTCCAACCATTTTATTATTATTTCTATCAGATATGCATATAAAGTAAAAGTAGGCGTATACATGATATAGTTATATATCTAATTATGCGTACACATATGTTAGTTTTAAGGGGCCTTTTTGTTGACTTCACCCAAGGGCCCTGAAAAACATAGGGCCGGCTCACTGGCGTCTGCTTGCCCGACATGGATGGCCAATGACCCCATATGGCGGCGGCGGAGGGGATTCTCAATTCGCCTTCTCCTCTAGCTATGGTGAAATCTGAACCCACCAAAGGAATATATATAAAAAGCAGATAATGATGAACTTACTAAAATCAAGTGACGAGGATCAGCAGCAACCAACTAACAATAATTTATGATCAAGAAAAGAAATAGGAATCAGCCAATCACTAGCTGTCATGGAGAAGCTTTGTAGTTCATATCATGACTTAATGAGCACTGCAAAAGGTCATAACTAATGGTTCCCCTGGTTGTATCTTCCAGCCGTATCTTCTTTTGTTGCACAAGATCACATACATCAAATCCCCGAAACAGAAGGCTCGTACATCAGTTTGATGGGTCCAGTTCAACGGGTAGTCCACAAAAGAAAGTATCCATTTTGAGATCACATCGTACCTACTCCAGATAGCATAAAAGGCAAATCAGATACTAGTCAATATATAGCAGCTGAAATGTTCACTGGACCCGGCCAGGGGCACGTTTCCAGAACACCAAAACTGTAACCACCAAGTCTACACAAATGAGAAACAAATTAATCCTAAACACCCCTATGAACGCACGCATGCACATCCTACCCCTACGAGCATCTCCGAGGGACTGAGCCGGTATATCTTGAGGTTGACGAAATCATCACTGGCGCCTCGCTATTGACGGACACATCATTTACCACTGAAAGCATAGCGCCGGTTAAATCCTGAAATAAATCCAGGTAAACGCAAACACCATGTCAAGTCTAGAACTTGAACCTAGGTGGACTAGTTCCACCACAAGGAACCTAACCACCAGAGCCAAGCTCGGGTCTGTATCATTTTGTTCTCGAAAATTTGGAAAGGAAAAAACAATGTTTACCGCCGTTTACAAACAGCACAACAGGGAAGTCAAGGAAAATATATAGTAACTTCGAAGAAACGAATTAACCGTTAGGAAAATAGATACTAGTAACTTCAAAGCAACGAATTAACCATTACAAAATATTAACTGCAACTGAGCCCAAATAACAGTACTCCGTACGACGGTTTGGAATATGTTCTTAAAATAAAGAATGGGATGCAACCGAGGGTAAACTACATTACACTTTTACAGGAGTAACCGCTAATGCCACAACAGACAAAACATATGGACGTCAGAATAGATGTTCGCATATTTCATTTCCAAGTGCAATCAGAATATAATAGATAGATATTCTTTTTTGTATAAACAAATAAAGTGGAATTTTTAATTTCACATTTTTCTGTATTTTTTTAAGCTATTCAATGTGTATGCTTTAGAATTCTCTTGGTCCAAATAACTTTCAAGGATAGGAGGCTACAAACTAAAGGCAAAAGCAATCATATGCATTGAGAATAAATTTATGACTGTCATGACATCATGCCTGAGCCTAATAAAGACTGCAATACAAACAAGAATATGCATAATAAGTCCAATCTACTTGCATGACACAATGCACCTGATTATAATATAAAGTGCAATTTGGCCAAGGAAAAACAAAATATCTGTCCAATCAGCTAGTGAGCCAAGCAAACAAAAACAGATCTTGCAGAAAAAGGCACGGAAAGGGATCCATAACAGCAATCCACTTAAGATGGTCTTGCAGGTGCTCGGGAATGTACCAAATCAAAGCTGAAAAGTTAAATTAAATACTACATATGCTAGAAGAATCAAGATATATAGTTAGTGAATTGTAAAGAGTAGTTCAAGATATTATTTTGCACCAATAGGCATACAGACTATTCTCTGAAAAAAGTAAGATACTGGAAATGACTGTACTGACATGTACAAGGATGTAGTTCAGATCATGCTCTAAAACCTAACAACAGATAGCAGGATAGGCATCTGTATTTTTCTAGCGACATAGGTACAAAATAATAAATATGAGCACGCATATTTATTCAGATACACTTCATAAATCATTTGTGCAGAAGCACTCAGCAAGCCTCTATTGGTACTCATTATTCAAACAACTCACTTTCTATCACATCCTGTTCCATCTGTCTTGAAATGTTCTAGACAATTCTACTAGTGCGTGAAATAATGAAATAAATTAAAATCTGTATATTTTCCATTATACCAAACAGTCCAAGCAGAGCACAGATTAGATCAATATAATCACAGTGGAACCCACTGTTGTGATGAATAGGATAAGTGATGATATGCATCCTATCAGTTTTGCTTACTTTATAACCACCCAAAAGTAGCTTCTCATCATAGCTGTCGTGGATGAATGTATGCCCTGCTTATTTTAAAATTTGCAACCACCAAGAAGATAAACATTTGCAATATGAAAAACCTTCAAATCGTGCCAGCCGTTCAAAACTTATCACAAGTTGGAGCAAAGAGAACAGTTTTTGTGCTCAACTTGCATAACAAAGACAGACATACTACATACAGCATTTCATAAACTAATACCTAATTGTCAATCGATGGATGCCAACTATTTTTATTTTCTATTAGGCATTAAATTTCTACTGAGCAGTCATTCTACAAAAGAACACCTGAAATTTCGTGATCATAGTCCAAAGTAGGATTTAGCATGTTTAAACCAAGTGAGGTGGGGAATAACCAGTAGATGGATAATGTTACTATTACATATGGAGCCAAGCGTCCAGGACCATAATCTGGTTGAGCTAATTTATTATCCGCTTACACATTTCAGCTGCATTTGTAATCACCAGAAGAGAAAAAGGTGAAGAAAAGCATGGAGTCAGTATCTTCAATATATTAATGCTTCTGGTTTAAAGTAGAGACAGGGAAGCTTGACATTTAATCAGATGACAAAGCTGTTGATAAATAGGTTCTTCACTTGTTTAGTCACCTATGTACCAAAAACATGGCATTCCGATCATGCCAAGGGAATGGCTTTAAGTTAAGTGCAATGGTAGGGAGAAAATAACATAAACCAAGCTGCTCTACCCTGAATATATTTCTAGTGACCACCCCTCAGAGCGAGCACGAGATATGATGGAGCACTGAACCACTTTCAATGTTGTAATCTTTAGCAGTTTTATTGTCAGCAAGCTGCTTTCCAGGATAAATTAGCCTGCAAGTGCAACAGTTCTGCATCAGAGTAAGGAACTAAGGATGATGTCTAGCTTGAACTAAAGTTGAAATTCACCTTAATCAGCATCCCTCCCCTGAGCCTCAGGACAAAATTAAGTGTCGACTCTTTCTGAATGTTGTAGTCAATTGGCAAAGGATCACGCTGCAACAAATTGGTACCAAAGGAGGAAGGCAACTACACACAGATGGTTTCACTTCTATGCCGACTTGTAGGTAAATAAAACGGAGCCTGCCAATCCCATTCCAGGATCATCATCTCACATGGGACGAATCGTGTTCTTCAAAAAAAAAGGTGAGGGGACAAGAGGAGGATGACCTGGATCTTGGCCTTCATATTGTCGATGGTGTCGCTGTTCTCCACCTCCAGCATGACCGTCTTCCTCGTCAGCGTCTTCATGAAGATCTGCATCTCCTCCCCTCTCTCCAGTGCGACAGTTGGCCTATCAGAAGTAGCCCATGTCGAGATTTCTTGTTAATTTGGAGACCAGAAAGCAGAGCTCAGGCAGCGATAGTTTTTGAGCCTGTTCTAGATTGTGCTACTCTGGAGGCACTGACTGCCACAAGGCTTTAGCAGTGGCTGCCGATACTGACGTTGGAAATTTATTTCACACTGCATTGGTTTTGTAGGGCTTTCTTGGAATTCAGCAAGCCCTCAGGATCAACCACCATAGTTATGCAGTGACTATCCCCACCCCACCATGTTGAACAGCTGGTTCAGTGATAAATTGTTACGATCAGGGGAATATTATTCAACTAACCAAGAGGCTGTATATCACTCAGCGTAGTTGTTACATATGTATTAAAATAAGCTTTACACGAATTTTCAAGGACACATTCGATAAAGCCTTTCCACTATATGGCAAAGGCTACAACATACTTGTTCATCTCAAATTGTTTGGTGATTCAGTCTAGACGCTGAAGAAGATATTTGACTTCAACATCCTTTGTTAAAGGCATTACCCACAGATCATATAACTTGGAAAGCACTTTTGGATCAACTTTGCATTCACTATCACAGGCATTGCCATCTTGCTTGTTAACACTGTCCTCCTCCAAAGTGACATTCTGTCCGAATATCCTGGCCTTCTTCTCTACTCTCTGCTTGACCTTTTCTTCAACCGCCTTGAATGTTAGTAAGTTCATCAGAGCATTGTTGTCCTGCATTGAGCGGGAAGATAAAGAAAATCACAAGCTCCAGTCTTACATAGCACACATTAGCCTAGTGGCTATTGTTCAAATGTGAATGGTCAAGGTGCATTAATATAAACAAGCCACCAAATTATATTTCGAAAAATATAAATAGTTTCAGCAATGTAAGATATGGAAGATAATATGGGGAGGCGGAGTATAAGGTTTTAACTAAATTAACCTTAGCATGTATTGGTGGGCTATAATCTTGAGGAGAATCTTTGAACTTCACCTCAGCAACATATTTACCACAATGGATTCTTCTTGAGAGGGCCTACAAGCAAATGATCAGTATATTTCACTGATATACACTTGCATCAAAGTGACTATCACTAAATGACAATCATGTATACACATTATGACATTATTAATTAGATGGAACATTTCTTCCTATAAATGTTGCAAGACTACCCAGCCAACCAAACCATCTGAGAGGGGCAAATGAATCTGGGTCGTTGGTTTTGCCCAGCCACATCCCACTTTTCACTACAGCCGTTCGATCGGTAATTTTTTTCTCACTCGTTGAAATAAATGTCCATGTTCAACATATACCTGCAGACATGCAAAATCTAATGCAACTGTTTCTGCATAGTTACCATCATCACCAATCGCAGTGAATAATGGGAGTAATTCATCAAAATACATCTTCCATATTGCATCATTCACACAGACCCGTGAAGCAGAAGGGTGCAAAACCTAAGAACAGAACAAGTAACTCAGCATCCCAGTAATAGTAAGTCATAAGTCGTCTGTTCCTGATACTATAATGTTAAAGTGCAGTATTCACCTTTGGGTAACCTTTGGTAGGAAAGAGAGGTGGCGGAAGATCTTGAGGAAAGAATGGAACATCTTCTGGCTTTTGATAGTGTCCAGCCTATGATATTTCACAGATGTAAATTAGATCATGCACACAGATGCAGAGTCATAATTAATGAGATATCACACTATAAGCATATCTACGATGTTTTACTGTCAATAAAACAGTTTGATGTTTCAATAGGATGTCCTGGATAGGATACCAACTTAAAATAATTCCTAATTCCTAAATATTTTCCCTATCTTAGTTTTTGTGAGAATTTCTTCATCCAGTTGGGAGGAAATTGCACAAACTAGTAACTCTTGGGACCATTGTTGCACAAACCAGTGACTCAAATTTTCTGTTGCACAAACCAGTGACTTTTATGGTCAATTATTTGCAAGGAGCAGTAATGATCTGCTTACACCGTTTAACAGACTTTCAGACAAATGAGGGCCTTCGGTGTCTGCCTAATGGGTGACCCAACTGCCATCGTGGCCCTGAGTGTGCGCCAATTGTGTGCCGGAAAAAATCTGTAGGGCAGAGCAAGCTGCACCAGTTTGCGACCACTCGTTCCCTATGATCCCAGACGGCAGCGGCCCGATGCGACCACCCAGAGGCGATGGAGGCTGCTCCAGTGGTTGAGCCAGACTAGGAGTCTCCAGTCTGCCTCCTTTCTTGCCAGGCGGCGGTGGTCCGATGGGATGACTTACCCACGGGTGACGGCCAATGCGTCGACAGCCGGCCGGCTGCCAGCGGCTCCACGTGCAATGGCGGAGCTAGCAAAACTAGATAGTCTGGGCAAACCACAAAAGGTCTTGGCCAATGGCTTTTTTCCCACTGAACATTTACTTAACTACTCTATGCATTCTATAACTTAAACAAGTGGTTCTTGCTAGAGCCCAGGCAGCTGCCCAGCCTTGCCCAGCTGAAGCTCCGCCACTGTCCACGTGGTCGATCCATGTTGAGACAAAACCCACTTGTCACCGGTTTGCTTACTTTCTTCGCAGGTGATGAAGGCTCGATGCGAGGACCGGCTGTTGCCTCCAGGTGATCGCATCGGGCCGCCGCCATCTGGGAATCTGGGATCGAAGGGGATGGGTACTGTTCCTGGCTGCTGGTTTATGCATTTTCCTCGTCAAGCTGGCTATCTGTTAGAAATTGTGTTAATACGAATTTGTCGCATTTCAGATTCTTTTTTTGTCCTTTGGAGGTAGTCCTGATGAGTTAGACAAGCCAATATAAGCAAGGATTGATTCTCAGAATATGGCACAAGAAGATAATAACAGACCATTTCCTTTAATTAATCGAATGTTGAGACCCAAGTGAACAAGTGCCCCCAACATCAAACGTGCAGACCCAAAGAAGCAAATCCAAGTCCAGCCTCTCTAAGATCTGTGTGACTGTTACACAGAGGACTGTCATCACAATTATAATGATGAAGATGACTGATAAATTCAACAACAGTCAACATGCTTATAATTCCATCATATTTATCCATGTGTGCCTATGTGTGTGCTCCTTCTCAGTTTACTAGTCCTCCCCGTATCCCTAGGTCATCAATTTAACCTATATAATTTAAATTATATAATGCAAAAATTATATCATTAGAAAATAGAACATCTAAACTTTCTAATGATATAATTTTTATAACATATAACTAATGCTAACTTGATCAAATTTGCGACCTACGAGTACGCGCACGTCTAATAAACTATGAGAGAGGGAGTACCTACAATGAGACATTTCACAGCCGGGAACAGTTCCCCAAAAATGACACCACGCCATGAACTCCAGATTCCTATCGAAGCTCATCATGGCTGCACTACAATACGGTCAAAAACGGATGGAACGGCCAGATCAAATTCTGAACCAGGTACAGTAATAGGACGGCTAAATCTGAATCGATCCGGTGGCATTATGCCACCCCCGCCCGAGCATGTGAGATTAATTTCTGGATAAGACGCCGAGAAGTGAAGGAGGCTTGCCTTGGTGTACAGTGCCTCGGCTTCCCGGACGAAGAACTCCGCGAGGGAGCCGCCGCCTGCGGCGGCGGAGTAGGCCGGCGCGTTGCGCGGGCGCTTGGCGCGCTCGATGAGGGCGAAGACAATGGAGTCCTCCTCGCGGATCAGCTGGTCGCGAACCGCAGATAGGCTCAGCTGCTCGCCGGCGCCGCCACCCGCGTCCATTGCTCTGGTCGGCTCGTCAGGTGTGGGGAAAGTGAAAGGCGCGCTCACGAAGCGACGCTGGTCGTTGTGTAGGTCAACACGCTTGGAAATTAAGGCGGCACGTCAATGTAAGTGATTTGCACGTTCTCTGTGGCGAATCAGTGAACAAAAACTGAAGCAACAGCAAAATTGATGTGAAATCTTTGTAGTACCTTCGTCCCAAAGTTTAAAGCCTATATTTTTTTAGAAAGTGAAAATATGTTAAATTTGACTAAGTTTTTATCAAAAATCATTAACATGAAAAGTACAAAATCAATAGCATTATAGATAGATAATAAAATATATTTTCATATGGTACCTACAAAATATCATATTTATTCATAAATTCTTCTAAAAATTTGCTCAAACTTTACTTCGTTTGATTTCTATAAAAAAATAGACCTTAAGCCTTAGGATAGAGGTAGTATGTAGTATTTATAATGAAAATTTGTTGAAGTGTCTACTTTTTTAAGTTCGCATCAAGCACAATGCATAGACCAGTGATTCTTTGTAACGAATATAGTAGTCGGACAAATGGCTCCTGACTTTCTGTGAGCCTTTTAATTTAAACAATTAAAAAGTTATTTTTAAAAAAGTTTCTATCTTTGCGCTCCCGCACCTAGCGTTGCCTCTCGCCACCGCTTCCTTGTGTGGCTGATGTTCATCATTGCCACTAGGCGACTCCTTTGAGCCTCGACAAATGCTCCACCAAATCATCTTGCAGTATCCTTTTCATTCTTTGCCTCAACTTTCTCTTGCACCTGTTAAGCTTCATGCACTAGCCACTTGAACCAAAAGTTCGAACTGATGGAAATGGCTAGGCAATCTACTTGTATACGTCAACACCCCCTCTCACGTGTGACGGGAAGATGAGAAGACAACACGTGTAGAGAGGCAAAGAGGCAGCGGAAGGCCGAATACACACGTCAGGAGGCTGCGGGGATTTTTTAGAATAAATTGTGAAAGCCAGGATTTGAACTCGAGACCTGGGGCTCTGATACCATGTTAAGCTTCATGCACTAGCCACTTGAACCAAAAGTCCGAACTGATGGAAATGGCTAGGCAATCTACTTGTACACGTCAACAGCACCATCCTAATGTGGAACCACTAATTCTCGGCTTATCCTCTTTGACGATCATGGTCAGGAGGGCGACCAACATCGCAAGATGCTCCTCGTCACCGACAGCTTCCCTCACAGCAGGGGCGAGCACCTCTTCATCGTCCGAGTCCATCACCTTGGCAAACTGTTGAACACCTGGAGTGTAAGGGGACACGGGGTGGAAACGGAGTATGGGTGGCGGATGGGGAGGCGTGATGGCGCGGGTTGCGAAAAAAAAATACTGCAGTGGAGGAATTTCTACCGGAGACAAATGGCCAAAAGCGGCGAGGGATGGTTGCGGTGGCGACCTGGGGTGCGGGAGGTCGTCGCGAGGTGGAAAGGGCTTGATGCAGAGGATCTTCTGCTAGTCTTTGACAAGGCTAGCCCGCAGTGTTATTTCGTCCATCTGGTGCCCCGCTAGCCCTCCCCCCCACACCCCCCACACCCGTGGATTGGGTTCGGATTAGAGTCGCCAGATGATATGTTAGACCCGCAAAAACAAAATTGAGAGGTGCACGGGAAACAAAATTGGGCATTCCTCCAGCCGGGTCGGGTTTTGGGCTATGCCTAAAAAAGCCCAACCTGAAATTCCCAGGCCGGAACCCAACCCGACCCAACCTTCAGACTTACAAATTAGGCCCGAACTCGGCCCGATGTCAAAAGCCCAGCCCGGCCTAAACTAGGCTTAAATTACGTTTTCTGCAAGGCCGAATCCGGCCTGACCCGATGTTCGGGCTTGAAAATCAGGCCCGAACCCGACCCGATGTGCTCGCCCGATCTTGCCCGGTCTGGGATTTTCGGGCCGGGCCGTTCGGGCCGACCTGCCCATGCCCTGCTGTTGTGAAGATGCTCTAAACAGGTACGAGGTACGGTTTAAAATAAACAAGCTCTCTAGGGGCGGGGATCTCAAATCACTTATTGCCAAAATATGGAATAAGGGCATCTCTAACGGGGTGAACGGACGCTGAGCGATCGTTTGCGTCCGCGCGGTCGAAAAAATGCGTCTGGGGGATCAGGTCCAGCGGCCCAACGCATAGTGTCCGGGCTATCCGCGGAGACGCAAACTTGACCCAAATATGCGCCTTGGATGCGTCTCTGCGGACGCTGCGTGGACGCGCCGAGTGTCCGCTCGCGTCTGGCAGACGTTTCGTCAGGCCCGCCTGGCAGCAACCCTGGCTCGATGCGTCTTCTCAGGCGCGCCAGTAACTGGCGTCGCTGCGTCACTTTGGCAGTCTGCGCCACGTTAATGCCGATGTCTCGCCTGCCGAGTGGTTGTCGCCCACCTCTGCCACTAAAGTAATGGCGATGCCATGAGTGCCGCGCCCCTCGCCTGCCTCCGGCGTATATAAAGAGGGCGCGCGCTCGTCTTCCTTATCCACTCCTCCACACAAACCCTAGCCGCCACAACCTCCACCGTAGCGCCGCCTAGCTCTTCCTGCTATGCAACCAACCCCGCGAGGAACTCCATGGCGGGTCCAGATGGCCGACGAGGTGGTCGAGGCTGGGGCCAATGAGGTGGAGCAGCTACGGCCCCACAGTCGTCAGTGCCGGCGCCATCGTCATCTTCGTAGGAGGACCTATGCTTTGTGCTTCGAGTTCCTCCTTCGCATGACCAGGACCCCGTCAGCATCAAGCGGCTCCCGGACAAATTGGCCGAGTTCGTCGATGGCGTCGAGCTGGCCTAGTTGCAGCTATGGGAGGCCAACTGCAACTTTTGCCGTTGGCCTGTAGAGGTCTTGTTCGACGGGCATGGCAAGATGTACATGCACACCGGGGTGAGGGAGGGGACAAGTTCGCCCGCGACCTCGCTCTCGAGCCCGACTATCAGCTCACCTTTCTCTACGAGGGGGATGGCGAGATGATCGTCATGGTGTTCAACGACACATCCTGCCGCAGGCACTACCACACCAGCGAGTCCGGCTCGGACAACGACAGTTAAAACTAAAAGAGTGTTCTGTCTTCGCAGCGAATATAGCCACGACCCAATTAAAGCTGCTAGTGGCGGTTTCTGGATGTCCGTCCCCCCTAGGACCAGCAGGGCTATCATTATTAATTGGATTTTTCAATTTAGGTAACTGAGAGTGCGTGGGAGTGTTCTTTCTTAGCAGCAAAAATACGAAATCTACGAAGTCAACACTAGTTAGGTTTTCTCATTTTGCAATGTTTTAACTATGTATTAGTTTATATAAACCATGTCCAAACTATGTATTAATTTGTGTAGAACCATGTTCCCAATTATGTACTAGTATTAGTTTGTGTAATATTTGCAACTATATTTAAATGAAAAAAGGGAAAAAAGTAGGAAAAATTATATGTATCAGACGGTCAGGCCCCAGACACCCCAGGCGCAAATGAACGCGTGGAAAAAACAACCATTTGATCCAAACTGACACCGGCCTTTATATGAAAAAAAAAAAAAGGAAACCATCCCCATTCGCAGGCCGCACGCAAAGCCCGGAACTGGATCCTCTAACTTGAAGAAGCAAACTTAGGTAAGCTACATTTCCCTAACTTTCCTTCTTCCAAACTATGTAGTTTAAGTTAAAATAAATAGAATACAATTAGATAATATAAATTTATGTTATGTATTTAGAGTAATTACATAGAAGCAAAATTATGGTGTAACAAAACTTAGTTTAATTTTTAATATCTACAGTAATTACCTACAGTAATTAATAGGGTAATTAAGCTATAATTTCCTGACTTTGCTTCTTTCTTTGCCCTGACTTGCTTCCTCAATGTTAGAGGATCCGGCTCCGCAAAGCCCACCGGAGCAGGATGAGTTCATCTCGCAGCCGCCTCTCGCCGCCGCCGCAGCTTCCCGATGACGTTATCCGAGACACACTCCTCCGCACCCCGTCGGACGACTCCAGGCGCCTCGTCCGTGCCTCCCTCTCCTGCAAGCCGTGGCGACGGATCGTCCCGGATCCGCTCTTCTGCCGCACCAACCGCGAGCTCCACCGCCGGACGAAGCCCTTGCTCGGATTCATCCACAACAAGGGCAGCGCGGAGAAGCCGCACCACTGCGTCCTGGACTCCTGGTGCCCACCACGTCGTTCCGCCCGCCCGGCGGCACCCACCGCCGCAACTGGATCGTGCTCGACTCCCGCCACGGCGTCGTCCTCCTCTACAGCTTCCCGCCCAAGCCGGACATCGAGTTCGTCGTCTGGGACCCCATCACGGATGAGCAGTGCCGACTCGTCCTGCCCGACTTCACCCACGGCTCCTGGAGCGCCACCGTGCTCTGCGCCTTGGACGGCTGCGACCACGTCGACTGCCACGGCGGCCCCTTCCTCGTGGTCTTCGCGGGCCTCGACAGGCTCGCCTTCGCTTCCGTCTACTCGTCTGTGTCCGGTGACTGGAGCGACACCATCTTCGTCGACTATCCGGATGCCGCCATGGAGCAGTACCCTGGCACGGATCGAGTACATGAGGTTCATGGACAGCGGTCTGGGCTTCACTGTTCTACGGGGGAAAACTGCCTACTTCCCTTGCAATATGAGCAACAGAATCCTCAAGTACAACATTGCTGAAAAGCGGCTGTCGGTGATCGACACCCAGTTCCACGAGTACTACCAGTGGCACGCTGTCCTCTATCGCGGTCGAAGACGACGGCATGCTTGTGTTTGCCGGCTTGGAGGATTCTAGCCTCCACGTGTGGTCAAGGGAGGCCGGTCAAGACGGCGTCGTGGCGTGGGCGCGACGCAGGGTCATCCATGCATCTCGAGATGCTGGTGCCCCGTCCTGGCTCCTGCAGCACGCCCGATTGGGATGGCATGTCGGGTGGCCTATTGGTTGGATCCGCAGAAGGCGTCATCTTCCTCAGCACACATGCTGGATCATACACAGTTGACATTACTTCAGGCCAAGTCAGGAAGTTAACCAACATGAGATTCACGGACAAAATCATCCCCTACACTAGCTTCTACACTCTAGGTATATAACTGATCTTGTACCTACCTGTTTCAAACACCTACAACTAGTGTAGGTCAGTTCGAATAACTTTTTTTTTGTCAGATTGTAAGTACTTCGTTTCGGTTAGTGACATGAAACCATAGATATATTGTTCCTGTCCTGAAGAATTCTAATATAGAGATATTAGAAGACTTGCCATCTCACATGTGTGTGTATTCTATCTTTTCAGATCATTCTAGGGGCATAAAGCACCACTGCCTTGAACATGTGAGTTCATCAACATGACCTGGCTGCCATTTTGGTGCACTTTTCTTCGTTTGTTGGTAAGATTAGGCATGGATGCACGGTTCTGAATTCCAATTTGGTTCTGATGCCTATGCATATCTCAATTCTGAAAGAAAATGCACACTTGAAGGTTGGACCATACTCTGATGGCTGTCAACATTTTATAGCATGCTATAACCTGTTGAAAATCCTAGATGATTGTAGTGACTACTATTAAGATATGTTCAATGTCATCTTCCTATGTGTATCTATATCCAGTACTAGCTTTGCAACTGGTAGGTTTTCGCCAGACATTTCGACTTTTTGGGTACTTAACCTGACTAGGTTTCTGTTTTGTTGGTCTAACTGTTCTGGTATCTAATTTTGTTCTGAAGATTCTGCATATGCCCTATGCATGTCTCTGTGTGAAAGAGAATGCAGTCACGAAGGTTGAACCATCCTCTGTTGGTGGAAGTCAAAATTCCACAGTGCTATACTTTCTTGAGTCCTGGACTTGTAAAATACACTCCTGCTGCGTGTATCAGCCTGTATCAGCAAGACAAGTGGAGTTTTTGGGTGTGCAACCGGACTAAGTTTCAGACAAGCGGTAGCGTTCAAATGAGTCTGTTTGTCTGGTGTAACTGAATTAGCCGTAAGACCGTTAATTTGGTCATTGCGTTTGGTTTAATTGTTTGCAGTATGCTGTAATTAAGGCTAATGACTAACTAGTATGATGGTGAATGATATATTGATACTTATTTATTTATTTGTTTTGATGTTCAGGCTTGCTGCGAAGTTGGTTGGTGTAGAGGCGAAACAGTAGTAGTTCCTACTGCATATAGCTATAGTTTTTGCCAACTGTACAAATAAAAAAAGAGCTCTTGTTCTGTGTGTTCATGAATCAGTGTTGGTATGCAGCTTCTACCAGACGCATGCTGGTGCAAAAATTCAGAGAGATTGCAACATGTCTGTTCATGAATTGGTCCAATGCGGTAGGACAAATGTCAATTGTGTATTGTGGCTCGTTGCAGGAGTGCTTGACCGAGTGTGAACTCTTTTTCTGATGTGCAATGTAATCTCTCCATCCTTTTAAGAAAGTACCATTAATAAAAACGAGAACTGAATAAATATTCTTGAAAGACTACTCAATGGCCAGCGGAGCTGAACCTGGGATGGCCATTCACTTCAACGTGCTACCAATGTTTCTGTGCACATTTTCGAATCACCAGTTCACCAAGCCAGAGAGATGACTGCGATCAAACATGGAATGGGTATCGGTAAAACCATGATACTTGCAAAGTTTTATCTAAACCTTTGTTTACAAGGAAAAAAAAGGGTGTTGTTATTAGTCCCAGTACACACTAGTAGAAAAACGTCCATTCGTACCGGTTCCAGAGGGGCATTCGTACCGGTTTTGCAACCGGTATAAAACTTCCGGCACTAAAGCCCCCCCCTTTCGTACCGGTTGCTTACGAACCGGTATAAAAGGGGCCTCCACGTGGGCCACCAGGAGAGCTCAGGGCTAAGGATCTTTGGTACCGGTTGGTAATACGAACCGGTACCAAAGGTTCCCCCCGCGGCAGGGAATTTGCCCAAATCTCTGCCGCGGCGAGAATTGGCTTTTTAGGGTTTTGGAGAGGTTTAGGGATATCGGTTTGTTTCATATCGCGTCGATGCACCAGAAACGCGTTTGGGTTTAGGTAGTACATGGAGATCAAGATGATGCATAGCAAGTTGGTGCATATAATATAACACACATGTTATTGCATAAGATCGCAAATTAAGTAGCACTATGCATGAAGATCGATCTTCATGCATAGTGGTGCTCTCCGAGGCGTACTCTATATATGTCTATTACATGTAGCATAGTGGTACTCTTCGAGTCAACTATATATGTAACATGTACATCTTCATTCATAGTGGTGCTCTGCGAGTGGTGGTATGACGTCCCGAAGGAAAAATCCCGCCAATTCCTCGCCTATTGCTATGAAGCGGTCATCGATTGAGAGCTTGTTCCGCTTTCTTGCCAACTATAAAAGAATAAGATACAAATGAATACATGAAACAACTATTACTGAAACTCAGCACAACTTATGATAACAAAACAAATTTGTGAAGATTGTTTTTGTACCTCTTTATTTCTTTCATTATTCGTTCTCTCGTTGACAATTCTGCGGATGTACTCGCAAACGAAGAATCCACAGAGATCGGTCCCCGGAGGTTGTTGCGGGCATTTCTTTACAAGAATATAATTCAATCAAACAATAGTCAAGTATGATAATTAAAAGGTGTGTGGACCTAGGTAGTACTACTTACTTTCGCACGCCATCGCAGCTTCGGTGTCCATTCACGGGACGTATCTTCCTTGATGAAAGTTTGCCATACGCTGCTCGACAAAAGAAAATGCATAAAAGAGTCATCAATTAGTTCAAAGCAGGAAATTAACGAAACAAACCGATAAGAATTAAAATTACCTTCTGAGCATTAAAAAACAAGACACGTATAGATCCTTTTTTTTGCTTAGTGAGTCCAAGACTTCAACTTCTCCAATTTCCAAATTGATGACGAGAAGAATAAAGTGAAACCTACGCACGTTTCAATATGTAGTGTCATATATATAAGTCATTAGTTAAAATTTTGACATACGGTGAGCAAAATATAATGTGTTATAAGACGAGTAAGACTCACTCGAAGTTGTAAGGCCAAAGTATTAGCTTTTTGTCACGTTGTCGCTTCAAAAACCTTAGCAAAGTCTGCGGTGTATCCTTGTTATAGAGGGGATTCTCTATGGTTTTAACATGCATTGTGTTCGGGTCAATGAACCCAATGTCTGTGATATCGTCCCTTTTGCATTCGAGCATCTTCGATCTGCATAATATAGCGCACAAAAGATTATAATCTGCGAGACAATGAACGACTTCTCAAATTAAATAAATAAATCACTTACGGACAATAGCAACTGATGATTGATTTGTCGAGGGCCCGGAGATTGTATAACCGAAAGAGTTCGGCGAAGTCAACGTTCACACAAGTACTTCACGGAAGTAGTGCTCTTCCCTAACTCGCACCATGATAGTCCGGATCCCTTCCTTTGAGGCCTTAAGGTACCACGAATGCAAGTTACGCATACATGTTGGTACCTTCCTGAGATTCTCGACCAAATCTTTCCCTTGAACAAACCGATATGCTCGTTCAGCTAAGGCGTAATCGGTTGCGTCTTGTCGAGAACTTTGAACGGTCTTCCCGTCAAACACCTTGAGAGGGGCGACCGATTGAACGGGTTGTTGTCCGAGCTGGTAGACACTCGTGTATCCCTTTTATCTCCCTGATACCCGATTGAACGGGTTTTGTCGCCTCGATCATCTTGTCATACGACCTTTCAATAGAACGCGCATAGTCAGATGGCGGCGATGGTACAGGGTCATATAGATTGTCAACGGTACGCACAACTTTCTCCCGATCTAGTGTCTTCTCGAAAGGTATCTCTGGCACTTTCGGTGCAAAAATTTCTTCACCTCGTCCCGAACGGCCTCCGCGTTTTCCTCCGGAGTTTTTTCCCAAGGTAACTTCTCGTAGGCGGCGGTTGTTTCTCCTTTCTAGCTTTCTTCCTAGGCGGCGTACCGTTCCGCTTAACGGACGCTGTCTTACGCGGAGGATCTCGAGATGGTGGACTCACGCCGGGGTCCCTCTCGGGTAGGTGTGGACTTGGCTGCTCACCAGGACTGCCACCAGGAGGAGTCGATGGCATTTGCTGCTCATGTGTAGGAGTCGGTGGCCTTTGCAAAAGGACGACGTACTTCTTCGGCCATAGGGCGAAACCGTGCTTGACATCGGCCAGTGTCCTCTCATCTTCACCTCTAGGAATATCAAGCTCCACTTTTTCAAAACCCGAAACAACTTCATCCACCCCGACACGAACACAACCAGGTGGAATGGGCATATGATGGTGCATTGCTCCATCTTCACTTGGGTACACATAGCCGACCGCCACCTTAACGGACGCGGTCCTGATTAACATATGTAGCTCGCAATCTGTCTTCTCCGTGACATAATCCACGGGGTAGCTTCCTCCACATCCGTCAAGATGCGAGGAACCGACACCGGCTTCTTCGCCGAGATGGGGCAGCATCGGCTTGTGGATCCTGTAGAAACAGCGGCTGATCAGGTGCCCTCCGATTTCTCTCAAGAGCCTCCACCCTAGATAACAACTCCGTTACAATGTCGGCGTCCTTCTTCTTCTTTCGCGAACGGCTTCTATAAGTGTCGGCGCTGTCCGGCCACGCTTCCTTCATGGTGAGACCTGGGCGAGCTCGTACCCGTCCAACATGTTCGGGGTTCCCCGGAGCGAGTGTCGGCTCGTCATTCTCTCGATCGGGAATGTACTCTCCCTTTCGACCTTTTCAATTGCATCTACAAGCTTCGGTACAATTGCCTCAATTTTTTCCTTCCATTTTCCCTTCGCAACGATCAGCCCTGTCTTTGGGTCCAACCTTGCCCCATGAGCGAACAACCAGAACTTGGACCGTTCGGGCCAGTCCCATGTCTGTGGAGTGATTCCATGATCAATCAGTTTATTCTCAAACGCTGTCCACTTCGGAATGGCACTCTTGTAGCCACCGACCCCAAATGATGCGGAAGTTTCTTCTTTGCAGCATTTTCGGTATTTTTCTTCGATCGGGACACAAAAGTAGACGATTGCTTATACTCCTTAAATGCGGCCCGGTGATCTTTTATCTTCACTAGATTATCATCGAATACTGGATCTTCATTCTTATATTTGTCCCATAAATTTTTCTTGAAGGTCCGGAATTGTATGGCCATCTTCTTCCATGTCCATTCCTTGACTTTATTCTTCCGGCCTTCCGTCATGTCTTCCGGTAGGCTGAACTTTGTCGATAGCGTGTCCCAAAGAAATTTTTTCATCGTGTCGTTGACATAACTAGCACCACTCTCCGGGTTCTTCGGCTTATGCCACTCTTGAATGCTGATCGGTACATGGTCCCTAACAATAACTCCGGATTGACTTGTAAATTTGCGGCAAAACTCCTTGGGCTGCACTCGGTTCACCATTATCCTTGAATGCCGTGAGGGCTAACCTGCCCTCGCCCTTTAGCACCCGCGTCGGGCCTCGTTTTGATCTAACGGACTTGCTCGATGATCCAGAAGGCTAAAACAAAAAATTATTCGTTAATAAGTGCAATACAAATAAATGAATGCATCTAGGGATGAACATATAGACTAATTGATACATAGATATACACCTCGCCGGAGTTTGTGATGGACACTTCGTTGTCTCTTCTAATTTGTTCAGACTCAAGTCCCTCGCCGAAATCATTCAGAAAGTCTTGGAAATCGTTGTCATCTCCATCGTCGGGTTCCGGACCATGGGCACTCTCATAGATCAATTGCTGCACCGCTTCTTCCCCCTCCTCATCTCGGACGAAGGTGCTCGAACATCGGCGGGTGAGCACGCGTGGGCTGGGACTGAGGGTAGCGCAGGCGGGGGCCACGGTAGGCCATGACGCCCTGGAGAGTCCGGCCGCGCCACCACAGCCGACGGCCGGCCTCGTTGAAGTTCGGAGGAGGCGGGCCGCCCTCCTCGTGCTCGGCAAGCGCCCTCTCACGCCGATTGATGAAGAAGCTTTCCCAAGTCGGGCTGTAGTCGGGATGCCACTCGGGGATTCCTCCGCTGCTCCGGCGTGAGCTCGAAGTAGTAGTGGTTCGTGATGGCCATCTCGCGCGCCACACCTAGAGGGACCGGAGGGACCGGTACGCCTCCGACGCTTAGCAACCAGCCGGTCGGGACGCGGTAGCCCGGCGAGCAGGGGTAGTTCGAGGCGCAAAGCGCCTCCGCCTCCCGGGGGTTAGAGATGCGATGGAAGCCATGGGAGAGAATGATGAGGTTTGCAGATATGAGTCTAGATGTGATATGTAAATGGTGGCCAAGCCTACATATATATAGTGAAAAAATGGCGGGAAGACAGAGGCGGGAACCGGTGGAAAGCGCGGGAAGAAAATAGGCGGGAAGACAGATCGAGGCAAACCTTCAGTACCGGTTGGTGGGTGCAACCGGTACTAAAGCTGTCGGCAGGATAAGGACGCCCTGCTCGATGAGATATAGTATGTAGCGCACGACGCCCTGTCGGTGGGATAAGGACGCGTGGGTAACCTTTAGTACCGGTTGGTGGGTGCAACGGGTACTAAAGTCTGTCGGCGGGATAAGGACGCCCTGCTCGATGAGATAAAGTATGTAGCGCACGACGCCCTGTCGGTGGGATAAGGACGCGTGGGTAACCTTTAGTACCGGTTCGTGTCTGCAACCGGTACTAAAGCTGTCGGCAGGATAAGGACGCTCTGCTCGATGAGATAAAGTATGTAGCGCACGACGCCACGTCGGTGGGATAAGGACGCGTGGGTAACCTTTAGTACCGGTTCGTGTACGCAACCGGTACTAAAGTCAGTCGGCGGGATAAGGACGCTCTGCCTATAAAAGGAGCATCGATACACCATGGGAAGCAGCTCAACAAGCCAACATGGATGGAGAGTTTCATCACCATGGATGGAGGAAAGGGTTGGGAAATCTCCCGTGGCGGAACTTGTCGAAGATGCCCTTGGTGCACACGCCCTATGGCATCTTCGGAAGTTCCGCCTCGGAAAAATTTCCACTGCAAGCCCGTGGAAGACTCCATCTCCTCTAACAATGTTGGGGAAAGGGTTGGGAAATCTCCCGTGGCGGAACTTGTCGAAGATGCCCTTGGTGCACACGCCATATGGCATCTTCGGAAGTTCCGCCTCGGAATTTTTCTTCCTGCAAGCCCGTGGAAGACTCCATCTCCTCTAACAATGTTGCGGGAAAGGGTTGGGAAATCTCCCGTGGCGGAACTTCTCGAATATGCCCTTGGTGCACATGCC